>NC_137884.1:26036233-26113733 GCF_963924005.1 Protomyctophum bolini | reverse complement strand
AGTTAGCTAAACTACAACAAAAGACTCTTTGTGTCTCAGCAAGAATTCAGGAGAATTAGAGGATCATTAAAGGATGTTAATTGTTGGGGAGATTGCGCTGGTCAATGGATTCATGAGGATGACCGGGCAGGTTGTTGGTTAACAATAAGAACCAAGAATGCATGCGCGCACAGTAAAAATCCTATCATGTACATGGATGAATTTGGTTACATAACATACTACATTTGTACACTCTTGAGTACAAATTGAACCTTAACCCATTCTGAACGGGAAAGACCCCTTTTGGTGTTTTAAGCATTATGTTATGCAGATCTACAAGCAGATCTACAAGCTCATAGCGCGGCACCGAGTGCCGCGCTATGAGCTTGTAGGTCCTGCTATTTTTTTTAAAAATCGTGGAAATGTGGCACACAGAATATATATTCTTTCAGAGTGAGCGTTTTTAACTCAAATGTTTCTGATGGGAGGGGGTCCCTGGAACAACATATTTTCAGATGGGGGGTCGGCGGCCAATTACATATATTTTTGCGGGTCCTTGACATGAAAATGTTTGAGAACGACTGACATTAGAAACATGGGGGTTTTTCAGAAAACTGTCAGGATTTAGAAGACATTTATAGAATCGTCCTCCGGTCTAAATTTCTTAACACTCGTTCGTATGAATGTGTTATGGCTGTTATCACCAGAGAGGGTTCCAAATATGACCTGTACAGATACAAAGAGAAAAGCTTTCAGAATGTATAATTACGTAACGGAGTCTTATCCTCACTGCAGGTTTAGCTAAATAAAAGTAGACATTCCTCTGGTTCTCTGCACACTGCAGCCATGCCAGCATATTATTATTAAGATCTCAACTCCAACTGGGATTTACTGTCCTCCATAAAGTTATTAGCCTTTTCCCCTCGCTCCGTTACCACACTCGCCTTATCTCTCTGTCTCTATACCGCACGCACGCACGGTCGCACGCACGGTCGCACGCACACACGATCTGGGTCATCATGTCTTTCTCTGCATCTGACTGACTGAGCAGATGGAAAGTTAAACTTGTGGCGGTCAGTGTGTGTGTTTGTGTGTGTGTGTGTGTGTGTGTGTGTGTGTGTGTTTGAGTGTGTGTGTACCACACTCTCCTTATCTCTCTCTATACCGCACGCACGCACGCACTCACACACGCACGCACGCACTCACACACGCACACACACTTGATCTGGGTCATCATGTCTTTCTCTGCGTCTGACTGAGCAGATGGAAAGTTAAACTTGTGGCGGGCAGTGTGTGTGTGTGTGTGTGTGTGTGTGTGTGTGTGTGTGTGTGTGGGTGGGTGGGGAGGGGGGGGGGACTTTATAGAGCATGAAAGGTCATGGTTACTTCATTGGCCCTAATATCTCACACATTTCACAAAAAATGGCGTTTAGTGAGGAACTGTGTGTGTGTGTGTGTGTGTGTGTGTGTGTGGGACACACCTACAATATAGAAACAAGATTGCAATTGCATACCTTTGGAGAGGTGACTGACATTATGTGACATAACAGTCATTACAGGCAAAACAAACCATATATTTTAAAGTAATGTATATATTCTATTTGATGTGTGTGTGTGTGTGTGTGTGTGTGTGTGTGTGTGTGTGCGCGCACACAGGTGTGTGTGTGTGTGTGTGTGTGTGTGTGTATGTGTGCACGTTATAGTGCATGTTTCTTTGATATTCTCCAGACAGGTACGATTTATCTTTCCAGCTGTTGGAGCCCAGAGGCCAACATCCCTCATACCCCCCTCTCTCTCTCTCTCCCCCTCTTATCTTCCCTCTATGAAACATGCACTTGACTATACTGTAGGTACTGTATATACAGTAGGGGTGGCTGTGGCTCAGGAGGGAGAGAGCAGGTCGTCCAATGACCCCTGGGTCGGCGGTTCGAATCCCGGCTCCTCCTCCTCCTGTGTCCACATTGGGCAAGAAGACACTGAACCCTACATTGAAGTGTCCTTGGGCAAGAAGACACTGAACCCTACATTGAAGTGTCCTTGGGCAAGAAGACACTGAACCCTACATTGAAGTGTCCTTGGGCAAGAAGACACTGAACCCTACATTGAAGTGTCCTTGGGCAAGAAGACACTGAACCCCACATTGAAGTGTCCTTGGGCAAGAAGACACTGAACCCCACATTGAAGTGTCCTTCATGGGCAAGAAGACACTGAACCCTACATTGAAGTGTCCTTGGGCAAGAAGACACTGAACCCTACATTGAAGTGTCCTTGGGCAAGAAGACACTGAACCCTACATTGAAGTGTCCTTGGGCAAGAAGACACTGAACCCCACATTGAAGTGTCCTTCATGGGCAAGAAGACACTGAACCCCACATCGCCTCCAGTGAGTCGGTCGGTGTGAGCTCGCCACCGTCGGTGTGTGAATGTGGGGAAGTGAGGACGCATGGCGTCAAACAGTTCGCCGCTTCTGAACCGTTGTTGTAAAGCGCTTTGAGCCAGGCGCGGAAAGTTCTTATAGCGGTAGCCCTATAGCTATTTCCGAACGCACCCGTTGTGTCAGCGGGGTGCTTCAGCCCTCAAAGCACCACCGGACTCGACGCCGCTGCTTAACCCATTCTGACCTGAGATCAGATTCATACGAGGTTTCCACTTGACATACACTGGTCTGATGAACCCATTCTGACCTGAGATCAGATTCATACGAGGTTTCCACTTGACATACACTGGTCTGATGAACCCATTCTGACCTGAGATCAGATTCTAAAAAATGTCAGTCGTTCTTCGATTTTTCAAAAAATAGCAGACCTACAAGCTCGTAGCGCGCCACTCGGTGGCGCGCTATGAGCTTGTAGATCTGCTATTTTTCAATAGCTAAAGCATAACATGATGCTGACACCAAAATGGGTTCCCGTTCAGAATGGGTTAAAGCGCGATAAAAAATGCAATAAATGATATATAGGTGAGTGTAATGTGGAGGAGCTCCAGTCCCTACCCTGCTGTCCTCCTGGGCGTCCCACTCGGGCGTGAAGGCGTGCAGGGGGTGGCCGTGGGTGCAGTTGGAGAACTGGAACAGGCTGGAGAACGTGCGCCGGTTCTCCGCCGTGTCGGGGAAAATGGCGTCCTGGAAGTTGACCCCGTGGGGCAGCATGTTGTAGTTCTCGTCCATCCTGCAATGCATGATGGGATGGGATGGGAATAAATGGTTAAATGGTGCATTTATAATATATGTAGCGGCTTTTATCCATCAATAAACATAACCTGAATATTATACATTCACGCACACATTCATACACCTTTACATAGATGGTGTATTACATTCACCCGTTCACACACACATTTATACACACCTTTACATAGATTGTGCATTACCTTCACCCATTCACACACACATTCATACACCGATGGCGGTGCAAGGCACCAACCAGCACATCAGGAGCAGTTAGGGGTTCAGAGTCTTGCTCGAGGACACTTCGACACTAACTCTGGGGGCGGAGCCCACACAGCCAGGGATCGAACTGTGAACCTTGCGGTTACCACCCGGCCACTCGTCTCTACCCCTGAGCCACCGAACGCCGGTGGGTCAGTGGGGACACAACAACAGAACAGCACCATCCATGGATCCATCCACCGGTGACCAGATGTCCACTATAGGGTGACCAGATATCCACCTATAGGGTGACCAGTAAGTAAGTAGTAAGTAAGTAGCCTTGCCAAGCCATGAGGCCCATAGGGCAGGAGCCTATCTCCTGTTTCTGTAGCGTGAGGCAGCTTGATGTACAAGTACACCCCCTGGACATGACGCTAGTATGTCGCAGGGACTTACCCCCAATCCAACCCTTGATGCTGAGTGTCAAGCAGAGAGGCACTGGGTCCCATTTTTACAGTCTTTGGTACAGGGTATAGGGTGACCAGATGTCCCCCTTTTCGTGGGACAGTCCCTCATATCCAAGACTTTGCAGGTGTCCCACAAATTGAGACCCACATTCCCACATTGTAACTGGCAGGCACAAATGCCCTAACAGTTGGCTTTCTGTTGTAAAAATCTCTCTCATTTTCTCTTCCCCCGCATTATAAGATGTGTTTTTAAGCCTTTTAAAATAACATGAGAAATATCCCCTATAGGAGGCTATACAGTAGACCTACCAAGTCGGCAATAAGCAACATTAAGGCCTCTGTGGTCGTCTGGTCGAATATGATATCAAATAAGTTGCTATAAGCCTGTCCCGACCGTCCCACACAAGTGATACTTTAAGTTCGGTCCCTCAAATGAACAGTTTGTATCTGCATGGTCACCCATGCATACATCCACCCCTTCATGCTCCACTCACTCAGATCACTCACCGGAGGAAGAAGATGTAGGAGTAGTTCTCCATGACGGTGTGCGACTGACACGACAGGTAGCCCAGGCCCGTCAGGTTGAGGCGGGACCCGGCCGGCACCTCCAGCATGCTGCCCCACGCCTGGTCACACTGCAGCTCCACCTCCGCCGAGTACAGCAGGCCCGCTTCCTCCGCGCCCTGGCTGTGGTGGCTGTGGTGGTCGTGGTGGTGGTGGTACCCCCCGTGTCCCCCGAAGGGGAACGGCAGCGAGTTGTACAGACTCCCCAGCGACTCCCGGTGGATGGCGAGCACCTTGGCGTAGATGATGATCTCCGCCAGCTCGGAGCGGCAGCCCTCGCTCAGCGGGCGCCACGAGGAGGGCAGCTGGCAGCCGTGCGTAAAGATCCGCCGCGGACACGACGCGAGCATGCCCAGCGACACGGCCAGGAGTGCGTAAAGCATCCTCACAGACAGACAGACAGACAGACAGACAGGCACCCACCTCAACAAATCCTCTTGAGCAAATCCTTTGATATAGGTTTATAACCTATATATTCAAAATACCAGGATTTAGTTTGAGCTAAAACACGCGAACACCTTTCCATTTATCCAAAAAGTAGCAACTATATCGTAGATGAAGTAAATACTAACTAGCCGGAGAGTGAACGAAAGAAGTTGCAAAAACATCTAAGAAAACCCCCCAAGGCAACCTGCTCTCTCTCTCTCTCTCCTGTCTCCTGCCTGGTCCCAGCATGGGGTTGGACTCGCGGTGTGTTGTTAATATCATTCCCACAGACGTCTGGAGGACAGACAGAGTTACCCAGAGCCATAGACGAAGACAGAGAGAGTTACAGAGTCTATTAAGATGGCTCTAGTCTGGCCGGCGCGTTACCTAAACGGTGCGTAAAGTATAAAGTTGTCTGTCAGTCAGGCTCCTCCAGCGCACAGTGCGCGCCCCAGCTCGTCCTCCGTCCGCACTGGTTCCGCTCCCATTCAAAGACATTCCAATCCACACACTGGACTCCTAAAAGATGCCAATCTCACACGTCGACTCATCCAATCAGACAGCCCCTAAAGTTCACACTTAACACCAGCAGCCAATCATTGACCGCAGTGTCTGTCTTCCACTAAAAAAAAAAAACAGTTTAAACATCATTACCCCCCTGAGGTACCCCTTAGGCTACTAATCATGTGTCTTCCTTTCGTGGGGAAATAGCTAGGCACATAATGGCAACTATTTAACACTCTTTGATGAATTGAACAAAGCGGACCCTCTTGTAAACAAGTGTATAGTGCTTTATTGCGTCGTCCACTCACAGGAAACAGTCTTTGTATTGAGTTTGTGCTTGAAATGTACTGCAATTATGCAAACTGTTAATACATATTCCAATCAATCAAACACACTAAAAACATTTGGCTATAATTGCCAATTGCAATACGTTTAATGTCACAACATCTGGCAATGATGGAGTTTATTGCTGCGACATTATCAGTCGATTAATTTATTATTTCGTTATGACTCAGTCGATTCGATTCATGATGATTGATGACCATTTATTAACACATCACTGTCAGTGATCTTCTGTAAGATACAGACCGAATTAACATTGATTTGCCCAAGACAAGTAAATTAGACAACAGTGCTACCTAGCGACCATTTTAAAGAGCTGCACATTTAGCCCACAGTAGGCTACAGTAATTCTGGGAATGTTGACTATTTGTGTCTATTTGTACTAAATGTTATGATGAATTGAACAAGGTGGACCCTATTGTAAACAAGTGTAATGCTTTATGGTGTTGTGACTGTCGTCCACTCACAGTTAACAGTTCAATCAATCAATCTCAAATCTTTGAGTGGAAATAATAAAGATTTCAATACATCACATCTCTCTTCGGGTTTATTTAATGGATTCATCAATGTATTTAGGCTATAATTCATATTATATATTAGACACATTTGATTTTTTGCTTATAAGAGATGAGATTCCTTGCCTTCCTGCTGATGAATTGAACATGGTGGACCCTGTTGTAAACAAGTGTAAACACAAGGTCAGAGAGAAGTCCCTGACGTCACCGCCGACACCAGCTGACACTATTGGGCAATGGGGGGGGGGGGGGGGGGGGGGCGTCGCTGACTCGCGCACCGGATCTACAAAACACGTGGATGGCCGCGGGACCGCGCGTCAGCACGGGCTCCCGTGGCGCGCATGGGAGTCAGATCTGTGACGGCCAGTGCGCAGGTGCAGTGCAGTCAGTGGAGACCGTGACGTCACACTATGAGGAAATAAACAAGCACCTTAAAGAAAGCGACTCTGATCTCTGTGTGAAGTCAGAGATCTGGAACTATACATACGATCATCTTAGATCACTGGGACTTTACGGCGTTTAAATTACAGCTTTACCAGGCGTGAGTAAACTGCTTTATAGCGTTGGATCTGTTCTAGATATCAAGCCAAATGTATGTATGTTTGTGTAACATAACTATACATATTAATGAAGTTTTTCCTGTTTTGTTTTTGCCGTATGTCAAAGTCCCAACTATACGTACGTAACCCTAGTATAGGCCTACCTGTTAAGAACACGAAAGCGAAACTGTTGTGTTATGTTAGAAGATGAATTGAAAATGGTGGGTCCTATATATATTGTAAACAAGTCGGTGTAATGGTTGTGTCGACCGCTCGCAGTGAACAGTTTTTGTATATTGAGTTGTACTTGGGGAAATGTACTGTAATTCTGCAAACTGTTAATCAATCAATCAATCAAGGAAGAAGGAGTCTTGCGAAATGTTGCATATTTTTGTCCCGTCATTGTCAGTTATACTGACAGTCATTATACTGACTGTTTACGTGCGGATGGAAATCCCCTCCCCTGCCCTGATACTGACCGCAACACAGTGACTCATGGGTTGTTTTGAGAATTATAGTTAATTTGCGTTAATTGAACCACAACTGTCTGCCCTGATGACTGTGACTCGTGATCGGTTGATACGGTTTAATTTCATTAGATGTCATTGCGGCGTGGCTGCTGCAACTGAAAACAATGACTCATGTGTTGACATGGAGGGCCTTCTGCACAGTTGGCCCTGATCTGTGGAATACCCTCTTGAGAGCGCCACAGTCTTGGGGTATCCGTGGATATGCACGGCCTTTCCAGAAAGCATTTCTTTCATGTGGATTCCATTCCAAGGGATTCGATTTCCCAAAAGTTGCGTAACTGATCTGACAGTGCCTGTTCCTCTCCGACGCTGCTATAGACCTACCTTTTAAGTTTTTAATAAGGCTTTCTTCCCCCAAACCCACTGATTTTATTCCTTGACACATGCCCTTTGATTGATTGGATTGTATGTATTAACCGTACATTACAGTACATTTCAAGCACAACTCAATACAAAGACTGTTAACTGTGAGTGGACGACCCAATTAAGCATTACACTTGTTTACAAGAAGGTCCACCATGTTCAAATCATCAAAACATTTAGAGACGTACAAATAGACACACACAATATAGCCAAAGAACAGAACAGGAATTCATGTTCAATAACTGTTATCCTGTTTTCTTTGATGCTAAAATTGTGTGCTTTTAATCGTGTACTGTATTTTCTTTTTTTTGCTTTTACCTACTGTTTTAAATTTGTGTCTACTGTAGCACTGTGAGATTCTGAGGAATGTAAAGTACATTATAAATAAAATCCATTATTATTATTATTATTTGTTAACCCATTCTGACCTGAGATCAGATTCTAGAAATGTCTTCTACATCCTGACAGTTTTCTGAAAAAGCTATGTTTCTATGTCAGTCGTTCTTCGATTTTTCAAAAATAGCAGACCTACAAGCTCGTAGCGCGCCACTCGGTGGCGCCCTATGAGCTTGTAGATCTGCTGTTTTTCAATAGCTAAGGCATAACAAAAGGGGTTCCCACCCAAAATGGGTTAATTTCATTCCCCATCCCTAGGCCTGTATAAGTGGTATTGGCAGCAGAGGGAGAATGGCCTCCTCCGGAGCCCCCCTGATGAACGGGGACATTTCTCGGGGCCCGGGGCCCACCTCCGCCCCTCCGGTGGGCCTGGAGGAGACCCTTCACCAGATGAACGGCCTCATCCAGGAGAACAGAGAGCTCAAGGGTGAGTGAGGACGAGAGGGGAAGAAATACAAGCAGGAAGACATTTTTTTACATGATCAATTCTATGGAGTGTCATGGAGAGAGATGTTGTATAACTGCAGTGGTCTAGGGCAGTGCGGTTCCCAAACCTTTTCATGTCAAGGACCCCCCCAAATTGACACTAATTAGCCCACGGACCCCCATTTGAAGAGATAATGCCAGGGACCCCCTCCCCCCCCCCCCCCACCGGCGTATAGGGTCCATTGGGCCACCGGGGCTGTGGCCCAGTCTGTTTAGAGCTGTCCCAGTCTAACTTTCGAAAAGACGGTAGCGAAAACACAAAACGCAAGAAAAACAACAAGAGATAGCTACTGTAACATTGGCAGCTCTTCGCCCCCTGTGCTTGCAAATTACTGTTAGTAGCGAACCACAGCAAGCTGCCTTTGTATGAATGAATGGACTCTGGACCATTGTAAAAAAGTGTGCCTAGAAAAGCGCTATAAAAATGCAATCCATTCTTGAAATGAAAAGGTTTGAGAACCACACTGCAGTGTATATATTGCGTCCCCCCCCCTCCCCCCTGCAGAGGCCCTGAGACAGACCAACATGTATATATTAGTGTATATATTAGTGTATTTAATAGTGTATATAATGCGTGTCCCCCCTGCAGAGGCCCTGAGACAGACCAACATGTATATATTAGTGTATATATTAGTGTATATATTAGTGTATATAATGCGTCCCCCTCCCCTGCAGAGGCCCTGAGACAGACCAACATGTCCATGAAGGAGAGGTTCGAGGGCCTGTCGCTGTGGCGGGAGAAGCAGAGAGAGGAGAAAGACTTCCTGGAGGGGAGGCTGCAGGAGGCGCGGGGCCACATGGAGGCCCTCACTCTGACCAATCAGGAGCTCAGCAAGAAGGTGAGGCCCCCTCACCCTGACCAATCAGGAGCTCAGCAAGAAGGTGAGGCCCCCCTCACTCTGACCAACCAATCGGGAGCTTAGCAAGAAGGTGAGGCCCCCTCACTCTGACCAACCAGGAGCTCAGCAAGAAGGTGAGGCCCCCTCACTCTGACCAATCAGGAGCTCAGCAAGAAGGTGAAGGAGCTAGGGCAAGTGCTACGGGCCTAGACTGAAGCTCAATGAATAATAATAATAATAATAATAATAAAACTTTATTTGTATAGCACCTTTCATGACATGAAATGCAGCTCAAAGTGCTTTACAGAACAATGGAGAAAAAAAAAAGAAAAGCAAGGGCAACGACATTAAAAAACAAGCAGTAATGCAATACAGTGAGGACATGAATAACAAAAAAAAATTAAAGATAAATTAAAAGCAATGTTGTAGAAGTGGGTCTTGAGCTGTGCTTTAAAAGAGGCTGCCTGTCGAAGGTACAGTTTGTTCCATGCCGACGGCCCGTAGAAGCAAAAAGCTGCTTCACCGTGTTTTTTTAGTTGCCATTTTTTTAGGCAAAGCGAGCAGGCCAGCAGTGGAAGACCTTAGGGGCCGTTTGGGACATATTTAAGCAGGCAGTCATGAACACAGAAGTGAACACAGTTTGCGTAACTCTGTCTACATCTAAGGCTCTGGTAGGCAGCCCTATACCTCTGACTGGCTGAGGCGTGGTGGTGAAAACTCCCTTCCATCTGCTCCTATAGTTGTATTTTCTTTTTTTCCTCGATTTCTTTCGGTTTTTAACTGGTGATTTCATTATTTCCCCACCAGGGGGCATCGGCATCGGCCAATCAGAGCGCAGAGCTGGACGCGCTGCTCGTCCAGGTGGCTCGACTGCAGGCGGAGAAGAACGACCTGGTGGCCATGAACTCTGAACTCCAGCTGAAGACGGGTCAGGGGTCACCGGACGACTCCTTCATAGAGATCATACACATGGAGGTGAGTGAGGCGCACGCACGCACGCACGCACGCACACACACACACACACACACACACACACTCTGACTGTTTGTAGTGTAGCGCCTTAATCCCTGTATTAGGTGCTACTGGCTGCTGACGGATGAGGAAGTTTAGACGTGTGCTGAAAGAACTGAGGTCCAGAATGTTCGTAGAGTGGATATTAAATTATATTTATTTTCCTTACAAAATCCTATACTTTGAAGGCAAATAACACAAGTAACAAACAGTCAAAACGTGGTGAATGCAACAGTCCCTGTGTCTGCACAGTCAGAAAACAGTTTGCCTCCTATCAACAACACCTGCAATTCATTAGGCACAGGGTTAAATACCCTCCTCTGTAACTATGGAAACCTGAACTTTGACCACACCCCTCAGTGGACATCATTGGCCACAATTAGGAGACTCAAAATGGCGGCTTACATGTAGTGTATGACGTCATGTGACATGCAAGTTGGTGGCGCCGTGAGGGCCGCTCCTCAAACATTTTGAAAACTGAATTAAGGACAGAATTGGTGCAGAATCAACAATGGCCCCGAGTAAAAGAACTAAGCTGGAGGAAGACATGGAGGAGATCCGAAAAGCATTGAAAATAATGACGGAGGAGCTAGCTAAAGTTAGGAAGCAACAAACGGAGATAACGGATCTCATGGACGAGGTGAAACACATGGAGGCGAGTGAGGCGCACGCACGCACACACACACACACACACACACACACACACACACACACACACACACACACACACACACACACACACATCAAATCAAACTTTATTTATTTATAGAGAACGTTTTAAAACAACCAAGGTTGACCAAAGTGCTGTACATCAGTGGCAAAACAGAGAACAGGCAGGAGAACACAGAATATAAACGAGAAACACACTTATAAAAATGACAAAAATGTAAGCATGAAAGCATAAAATGGACTCAGGAGGGATTCAAAGCCAGGGAGAAAAGATGAGTTTTAAGGTGAGACTTAAAAACACCAATGGAGGGGGCAGAGCGAATGTGAAGGGCCAAGCTCTTCCAGAGTCTGGGAGCTGCAGCCGCGAAAGAGCGTAGCGCTCCCTAGTGCTTTTGTTAGTTGCAGTACCTGATCCGCAGAGTGCAGAGCTCTAGCCGGGGTGTAGGGTTTTACGAGCCTGGAGAGGTATTCGGGGGCCAGCCCATTTAACACATTTAAAAGTAAATAAAAGGACTTTAAAATCGACATAACGTGTTCCTGCCTGTTCTTCTCAGGACGGCGGTGCGGAGGGTCTGAGGGATGCGTGCGGAGGCGAGCGGGGCGCCCGGCTGGACATGAGCATGATGAGCGCCTCCCGGCTGGAGTCTGAGGAGGTGACCGTCAGCCAGCTGCTGCAGTCCCTCAGGAAGGAGACGCAGAAGGTGGAGACGCTGGAGACGGAGCTCCGGGCATCCCAGGCCAGGTATGACCCTACTGACCCTAACCCAAGCCAGGTATGACCCTGACCCTAACCCTAACTGACCCTAACCCTAACTGACCCTAACCCAAGCCAGGTATGACCCTGACCCTAACCCTAACTGACCCTAACCCTAACTGACCCTAACCCAAGCCAGGTATGACCCTAACCCTAACTGACCCTAACCCTAACTGACCCTAACGCTAACTGATCCTAACCCAAGCCAGGTGTAAAGCGACTACGGTACATGAGAAACTGATCTTAAAGTCGCTGAGAGGCGATGGGATGGGCCAGGTTGTCAGACGCGCTCTGCTCCACATACAAAAGGAATTCGCTGGATCCAAAACAATGCGTTTAAGGGTTTATTAAAGTAATATGAATGACTCAAAAAAAGGTGCTCAAACATAAATCCAAGTAATCACAGCGATCAACATAAATCAAAATAAAGCGGTCAACAAAAAGTATGGCGCCGTCCCACACACCCCCTCTCTCTCACTGTGTGTCAGCCAGGTGAACAGGCCACCTTCTTGAGTGAACCAGGTCCGCCCCTATGCCCGTCAATCAATCACATTAACACCAGTGACAGCCCATTCATTTCATTGACCAAAATATTACCAGAATCCAATTCCTACACCAGGTATGACCCTAACGCTAACTGACCCTAACCCAAGCCAGGTATGACCCTAACGCTAACTGACCCTAACCCAAGCCAGGTATGACCCTAACGCTAACTGACCCTAACCCAAGCCAGGTATGACCCTAACGCACCTTCTCTTCCTCTGTAGGATGGTGGAGTTGGAGGAGAAGACTGCGGTCATGGAGAGCTCCACACAGACCTCCCTGCAGCCGGAGAAGGGGGCGGAGGGGAAAACCCAACAAGGGGAAACTGGGAAGGAGGAAAAGGTATAATATTATGTGTAGTAGCAGTGATGGTACATTATGGTGGTGGTACTGATAGTATTCAAAGTATACAATGTTCTCATTATATCAAGTTTGTGTATAATTGTGACGATGGCGAGGTTTTTGCCACAGCTGGTGAAATAAGTTGTAATGTTTGAACTCTCATGATTACATAATTGTGAAACATTAATTGATTTTTATTTGATGATGATAAGAAAAGAAAGCGGCACGTCAGCACGCGGAATGGGGCTGAGCGAAATCAATATCACGGTTATTTCAAATGTTTAAATATAGTGAGAATGTTGGAGTAGCAGATTTAAGAAATAAAGATATAAGAAATTAAACAACGGTTTTGTTATAATTTCAAATAATTGCCTAGCCCTAATGTGAAATATAAAAATAAAATATTAATGTATTGTTGGGGGAGCTATCAAATAAGGCAGAAAACTGCCATTATTTGTTAGTGTACACAGTAAGCTGACAGGAGATTGGGGAGAGAGACTTGGGGAGTGAGCAAAGGTCGTCGGGATCGGGAGTCGAACCCGCGACACACTGGCAGGCTTAGGATTAGCAGTCTAGGTGCCCTGGGCTGCTAGGCAAAACCCTGGAGAAACACAGTCACAGACTGTCCTATAACGGATGACTTGTTCTTCTTCTGACATGACGACTCACTGCTTTGCGCTTCAGGCCGCGGTGTCCGAGGTGGAGGATCTGAAGGCTCAGATGAGGACGCTCTTCAAAGAGCTGCAGCAGACTCAGAGTAAACTGGGAGAGGCCGAAGCCATGAAGAAGAAGCTCCAGGACAGGTAAGAAGACCATAGATATTAACACGATGCAGCACGCCAAAACACCTCGCAACCCGACAGATGACGGGTTAAGAATACATTTTTTGACCTTAAGATTTAAGTTCTCCTTGCTCCCTGTTAGATGTTGAGAGGTGTAGCAGGTGTTTAAGTTCTCCTTGCTCCCTGTTAGATGTCGAGAGGTGGAGCAGGTGTTTAAGTTCTCCTTGCTCCCTGTTAGATGTCGAGAGGTGGAGCAGGTGTTTAAGTTCTCCTTGCTCCCGGTAGATGTCGAGAGGTGGAGCAGGTGTTTAAGTTCTCCTTGCTCCCTGTTAGATGTCGAGAGGTGGAGCAGGTGTTTAAGTTCTCCTTGCTCCCGGTAGATGTCGAGAGGTGGAGCAGGTGTTTAAGTTCTCCTTGCTCCCGGTAGATGTCGAGAGGTGGAGCAGGAGGTGTTTAGGTTCTCCTTGCTCCGTGTAGACATCGAGAGGTGTAGCAGGTGTTTAGGTTCTCCCTGCTCCCTGTAGATGTCGAGAGGTGGAGCAGGTGTTACAGTTCTCCTTGCTCCCTGTTAGATGTCGAGAGGTGGAGCAGGTGTTTAGGTTCTCCCTGTGTCCCTGTAGATGTCGAGAGGGTGTTTAAGTTCTCCCTGCTCCCGGTAGAAGTCGAGAGGTGGAGCAGGAGGTGTTTAAGTTCTCCTTGCTCCGTGTAGAAGTCGAGAGGTGTAGCAGGTGTTTAGGTTCTCCCTGCTCCCTGTTAGAAGTCGAGAGGTGGAGCAGGACGTGGTGACCCTCCGTGCCCAGCTGGTGGACAAGCAGGCGGTGCAGACGGAGAACGACCGGCTGAAGCTGCAGCTGGACAGCATGGCGGCCCAGAGCAAACTGGAGCAGAGGATGACCGCCGAGGAGAGGTGGGTGGGAGAGAGAGAACACACACACACACACACACACACACACACACACACACACACACACACACACACACACACACACACACACACACACACACACACAGCTGGCGAGGAGAGGTGGGAGAGAGAGAGAACACACACACACACACACACACACACAGCTGGCGAGGAGAGGTGGGAGAGAGAGAGAACACAACACACACACACAGCTTGCAGGTTTGCTATTTTTTGAAAAATCGAAGAGCGACTGACTTAGAAGACATTTTTAGAATCTGATCTCAGGTCAGAATGAAAACTGTCAGGATGTAGAAGACATTTTTAGAATCTGATCTCAGGTCAGAATGAAAACTGTCAGGATGTAGAAGACATTTTTAGAATCTGATCTCAGGTCAGAATGGGTTAAATTAAATTGACGACCCGCCCCGTTCTGCGTCTCAGGAACAACCTGGCCCAGCTGAAGGACGCCTACACCAAGCTGTTTGAAGACTACAACGAGCTCAAAGAGGACAAGAAGAAGAGAGAGGTGACTTTGACTTTGTCCACAGCCAACATACTGTAGACACTACATCTGTCATAATGTATTGCATGCAAACATGAACTTGACCTGGCCTTAAAGGAGAATTCCATACTAAAAGGCTTTCTTCCCTTTATTTGTAGTTGTTACGTCCCCAACAAAGAGGTCCAGGTGTTATTTTGTGCAAAAGCTCCTTATTGGCTATTTCCCCTACCATAAGCCTTAAATGAATTGCATTGAATTGAATGGGGCTATGGGGTGTTGTGCTAATTCACTTATTTCTATCGCTCAAAATTATATGTTTTTTGTATATATCCTCTCTTCATAATGTAAATAATATCCCAAGCGGCACAGTTTACTACTTATTTTGATGGAGATAAGCAAATTAGCACAACACCCCATAGCCCCATTCAATTCCCATTCAATTCAATGCAATTCATTGAGTGCTTATGGTAGGGGAAATAGCCAATAAGGAGCTTTTGCACAAAAAAACACCTGGACCTCTTTGGTGGGGACGTAACGACTACAAAGAAAGGTAAGAAAGCATTCTAGCATGGAATTCTCCTTTAACGCACATGAGCAAGACTAATTTGATTCTAAATGTTTTTTTTGTTTTGTTTATATATACATTTTCTGTGAATTAACCTATTGAGACTTAGAAATGAATGAAAGTTGACTCTGGACATCCCTCGTAGACTCAGACGGCGCCCCGGGAGGCGCTGGACGACATGCAGGCCCGGCTGGCCGCAGCAGAACAGGCCCTGGCGACCAAACAGGACAAGATCGACGCCATGAAGCAGGAGATGTTCCAGAAGGAGAAGGAGCTGGAGACCGTCTCTGTCTTCCAAGCCCAGGTGTGTGTACCAGTGTTGATTCTGGGCAGCAAATTTTAGATTTTAGTTTTAGTCATTGTCTCTTGAATCGTTATCACTTAGTTTTAGTCACATTTTAGTCAGCTGGAATGTTTTAAGGCTCATACGTAGTCTGGATTTACGGTGGTGGGGTGACCACCGAACTACAACATGACGTCACAGAGCCGCGGTGAAGAGGAAACCACCGCCACCGCTCCAGCCCTTCTCTAGCTGTTTTTACTCACCACCGCTCAACGTTATTTCAGCTCCGGTGGTCACCTCACCACCGGAGCGGTGGTCACCTCACCACCGGAGCGGTGGTCAACCTCTCCACCGAAAATCCAGACTATGAATAGGCCTTGAGTCGACGAACACATCACTGGTGTGTACAGTACTTGTATTACTATAATTGTCAGGGCTAGATGTCCCCACAACTATAGTGTAGTTGAGAAATGGACATTGGCTACGTTTACATGAAGGGTGATCATTCCGAATAAATACTTCCGAATAAAATACATCCGATGTAATGTTTTTTGCCGCGAGTTTACATGGGAAATGGTCATTCCGAATGAGTGTTTATATGGAGAAGTGATAGAAGACATGATGCATGTTAATTCACGTGAAACTACGCCATCTGTTGGACACATAAAATATAGGCAGTTCATTCATTGTGACTGAAGGTGATCATCTCGTTTTTATTTGTAGGCCTACTACTTTACTTTGTATCTACAGCACGGCCAGGGCACGCAACGCAACACTGATGATCATTATTGTATCGGGTCGCTCGTTATTTTTTAGAGAGAGAGAGAGAGACCGTTGAACACACACACACACACACACACACACACACACTGTGACACACACACACACACACACACACACTGTGACACACACACACACACACACACACACACGTCACACACACACACACACGCACACACACAGATCAGGGGTATCTCATCTGCTGCTGCTCCACGTTTCTTTTGTGGATTTCGGATCTGAAAAAAGGAACGAAATAACGCGCTCTATGTGCAAACTCCTCGGCGCCGACGGCGCGCCTTGGATATGAGCGCCGGAGCATGCTCAGAAAGACCAGAATGAATTTACATCCGAAGCAGTGTATACATGAGTCAAATTTCTTTCAATCGCATTGAAAATCGGAGTAATCCGGCCAGTGACATCGGAATGGTTTTTAGATCGCATCGAGCGTTTTCATTCGGATGTAAGTTTTTGTAGGTGTTTACATAACAACGTTTAATAGGATTGAACTTCTATTCGGAATGAAAAGGGGATTTAACTGCTCATGTAAACGTAGCCATTGTGATGTAGCGTTTCCCTGATCCTCACGAGAGAAATTGTTGTTTTTAATGGTTAGAAAAGAGTTGGCTATAGTTTTACAATTGGGGTTTTGGATTAGCCGTTTAGGTTTAGAGTTATTCCTGCAAATATACTCATACTCGGTACTCGTAGAAATACGCTTAGAGTACCAAAACATTCAATTGACACTATAGGCTGAACGAATGCGACGGGAGCAAGTCCGACCCAACACTGCAGCAAATCGCCCAAAAACAGCCGATATACAAACACAAAATAACACGGAAATGTGGGGTAAGATACTCTTATCGTTACTCGGTATCGGCAAGTACTAAAAATTAAGTACTGTACTTGTGCTCGGTCTGAAAAAAATCTGTATCGGGACTAAGAGCCATGAAATGGTTTGGTTATGTTGACTATACATTCGGTCAATGAAATGAGTAGGGTGTCACTGGTGTTGATGTGGATGATTGACGGGCATAGGGGCGGACCACCTGTTCACCTGCTGTGGACACAGACAGAGAGGGGGTATGTGGGACGCCATACCTTTTGTTGACCGCTTTATTTCATTTACTTTATTTAGCTGTGGCCATTTGCTTTAAGTTTGAGCACCGTTATGAGTTATTTACATTGCTTTAATAAAACCCTTAAAATGCATCATTTGGATCCAGCGAATTCATTTTGTTTGCGGCAGAGCGCGTCTGACAACATGGCCCATCCCATCGCCTCTCAGCGACTTTAAGTTTATTATTCATGTCGCTATCACAGGGACAATTTATTTACAGTATGTGTGCGTGTGTGTGTGTGTGTGTGTGTGTGTGTGTGTGTGTGTGTGTGTGTGTGTGTGTGTTCAGGCAGAGGTGTATTCGTCAGACTTCTACGCTGAGCGTGCCGCCAGAGAGAAGATCCACGAAGAGAAGGAACGTCTGGCCGCTCAGTTGGACTTCATCAAGAAGCAGAACTCTCAGCTCCAGGAGGAAATGGACTCACTGGGCAGGTGTGGCTCAATAATAATAATAATAATAATAACTTTATTTGTATAGCACTTTTCAAAAACAGGTTTACAAAGTGCTTCACATACAATACACCATCAGGCAATTAAAATCAACAATGGAAATTAGTCAAATACAAAATACAAAAAAATTATAATAAGAGACGAGATAAAAAGCAGAAACTGGGACTGTTCATTCAAACTCATTAAAAGCCTTTAAATAATAGTGGGTTTTTAAGAGTTTTTTAAAAGTGGACACTGAAGTGGTCTGTCTGAGTTCCAGAGGTAGTTGGTTCCACAGCAGTGGAGCCCTAGCAGCAAAGGCTCTGCCGCCTTGCGTCACCAGCTTTGTGTTGGGGGGGTTGAGTAAAATACCTAACCTATCGTATGTTTTGGCAAGAAATCTGCTATTCTTTTCATGAATCTGAATTATATTCTTTCAGAGCGAACGTTTTTAACTCAAATCTTTGGTTCTGGTTGGGGGGGTCCCTGGAACAACACATTTTCAAATGGGGGTCGGCGGCCAATTATACATATATTTTGTGGGGTCCTTGACATGAAATATTGGGCACCACTGATAGACCCACTTAAAAACACTGGCACCACCAGTACAGTATCTCATCTTTCCTGCTGTCTGTCTTGATAAAATATAGAACAGCCTTCAAGTGCATACATGTTTATGGAACCAGCGATATATGAACACAATACAGCCATTTTCCTGTTTCTTGTTCTGCATTCTAGGCAATCCCTGAACGAGATGCAAAGGAGACACGTGCCGCGCGGAGGCAATCCACACGGGGGCGCCGGTGCACAGGGTGGAAGAGGTAATGAGCCTGTTGTGGGTTTTCATCAACATGGTCTGTGTCTTCGCTAGGCCAGACAGGCAGCAGAGTGTTGATTTAGTCGACTAATACTAAGCGAACAATGTTCGTCGACAACCTTTTTTTCACTGACAAAAACTAAACGGAAACTAAATGAAAACTGATGACTAAAGGCTCATACATAGTCTAGATTTTCGGTGGTTAGGTGACCACCGAACTACAACATGACGTCACTGAGCCGCGGTGAAGAGCAAACCACCGCCACCGCTCCAGCCCTTCTCTCTGTTTTTACTCACTCACACTCAACGTTATTTCAGCTCCGGTGGTCAGCTCACCACAGGAGCGGTGGTCACCTCACCACCGAAAATCCAGACTATGAATAGGCCTTAAGACTCAATATATCGACAATTTCGTCAGTAAATAAAAACTAGACTAGAATGTTAGGAAGGGACTTAGTGATCCAGTATTTAAGTCATTTTACACTCGGTTGCACGCTGAAAATAGCAGATCGACAAGCTCACAACGCGTCGCGACGAGTTGTGAGCTTGTAGATCGGCTATTTGGTCAAATGACTTGTTAAATACAGGTTCCTAATCACGAGTGATCTCTGCCTCTTCGCAGGCGACGGCAGAGAATGGCAGCAGCAGCAGGTGAACATCCCGGAGCACGCCTGTCCCAAATGTAACGAGATCCTACCGGACCTGGACAGCCTGCAGATCCATATCATGGACTGCATCATCTGAGACTACCGCAACTGCGTCTCCGTCAAGCCCCGCGAGAACACCGTTCGAAACCCGAATAAAACATGGCTGCCTCGTCCCACTGAGTTCAGTAGAGAAGTGGTGCCATGATGTTATATTATTATAATAGAACATGGCTGCCTCGTCCCACTGAGTTCAGTAGAGAAGTGGTGCCATGATGTTATATTATATAATGGAACATGGCTGCCTCGTCCACTGAGTTCAGTAGAGAAGTGGTGCCATGATGTTATATTATGTAATGGAACATGGCTGCCTCGTCCCACTGAGTTCAGTAGAGAAGTGGTGCCATGATGTTATATTATATAATAGAACATGGCTGCCTCGTCCCACTGAGTTCAGTAGAGAAGTGGTGCCATGATGTTATATTATGTAATGGAACATGGCTGCCTCGTCCCACTGAGTTCAGTAGAGAAGTGGTGCCATGATGTTATATTATGTAATGGAACATGGCTGCCTCGTCCCACTGAGTTCAGTAGAGAAGTGGTGCCATGATGTTATATTATGTAATGGAACATGGCTGCCTCGTCCCACTGAGTTCAGTAGAGAAGTGGTGCCATGATGTTATATTATATAATAGAACATGGCTGCCTCGTCCCACTGAGTTCAGTAGAGAAGTGGTGCCATGATGTTATATTATTATAATAGAACATGGCTGCCTCGTCCCACTGAGTTCAGTAGAGAAGTGGTGCCATGATTTTATATAATGGAACATGGCTGCCTCGTCCACTGAGTTCAGTAGAGAAGTGGTGCCATGATGTTATATTATGTAATAAAACATGGCTGCCTCGTCCCACTGAGTTCAGTAGAGAAGTGGTGCCATGATGTTATATTATATAATAGAACATGGCTGCCTCGTCCCACTGAGTTCAGTAGAGAAGTGGTGCCATGATGTTATATTATTATAATAGAACATGGCTGCCTCGTCCCACTGAGTTCAGTAGAGAAGTGGTGCCATGATTTTATATAATGGAACATGGCTGCCTCGTCCACTGAGTTCAGTAGAGAAGTGGTGCCATGATGTTATATTATGTAATAAAACATGGCTGCCTCGTCCCACTGAGTTCAGTAGAGAAGTGGTGCCATGATGTTATATTATGTAATGGAACATGGCTGCCACGTCCCACTGTGTTCAGTAGAGAAGTGGTGCCATGATGTTATATTATATAATAGAACATGGCTGCCTCGTCCCACTGAGTTCAGTAGAGAAGTGGTGCCATGATGTTATATTATATAATAGAACATGGCTGCCTCGTCCCACTGAGTTCAGTAGAGAAGTGGTGCCATGATGTTATATTATATAATGGAACATGGCTGCCTCGTCCCACTGAGTTCAGTAGAGAAGTGGTGCCATGATGTTATATTATATAATAGAACATGGCTGCCTCGTCCCACTGAGTTCAGTAGAGAAGTGGTGCCATGATGTTATATTATATAATAAAACATGGCTGCCTCGTCCCACTGAGTTCAGTAGAGAAGTGGTGCCATGTTATATTCTGTTCCTCGACCTATCGTGTAGTGGTTTTCAACCAGTGGTCCTTGAGAGGGTTCCAGGTGATCACTAAACTAAATGACGGAGAGTTTGTAACCAAATGGGACCCTTATTATATATTATTTAAAATTAACTCTCGAGAGCGTAAAATTAAACCAAATGGACCCCTATACGCTCTCAAGAGTTAAAACTATTGTTCAGCATCTGCATTACTTCATTGACAAGAAGTCTACACGATTAGAGAATGTAGAAGAATTGTTATTTTTTTTTTAAAGGTAGAGTAAGTGATTTCACTTAATTCAAATATCACTTATTTTTTTGTTTTGTTGTGATAATCCTCTCTACTATAGAGTGTGCTGACCATATAAGGAGTTCCTCCCTGTCCCCAGTTAACCCCTGGGGGTCAAAAAACCTTAGGTTTCGTTTTGACTCTCTATCCTGATTGGACGAAGGCTTAGGTCCCACAGCCAAAAACGAAACCTAAGGTTTTTTGAGTGAAATCACTTACTCTACCTTTAAGTCTTGGGTCTGATAGGCTAATTGTCATCAAAGGGTGGTTCCGTGGCTCAAAAGCAGAATTTAAAAAAATGGACCTTGATATGAAAACGGTTGGAAACCACTAATAGTATGGAGTATAATATTACAACAACTTGTGCAATGCTTTAAGTAGCATGCAGCTTCAAGTAATGGGTCATCCAGAAATGGAGATTATGTCATCATCTACTGAACCTCGATCATGCCAGTTGAAACAGGTTATTTTTCAACATGGGGCCCGGGGGGGGGGGTTCCTTGGAGGGGTTCCATGGACCCCTGCTACATTTCCTTAATACAGTAACTTTTTTTTCTTTTCTTTCGTATTAAACACAAATCTTTTATGGGGTCTTCGTCTCCCTGACTTAACCCATTCTGACCTGAGATCAGATTCATACGAGGTTTCCACTGGACACACACACACTGGTCTGATGAACCCATTCTGACCTGAGATCAGATTCATACGAGGTTTCCACTGGACACACACACACACACTGGTCTGATGAACCCATTCTGACCTGAGATCAGATTCTAAAAATGTCAGTCGTTCTTTGATTTTTCAAAAAAATAGCAGACCTACAAGCTCGTAGCGCGCCACTCGGTGGCGCGCTATGAGCTTGTAGATCTGCTATTTTTCAATAGCTAAAGCATAACATGATGCTAACACCAAAACGGGTTCCCGGTTAGAATGGGGCTAATGCATAATGTGGGGGTCCTTGAGATCATGAACCATTGTTGGTGTCATCGTGGAAATGTACATTTTCAAAGTCTGTCAGAGTCTCTGTCAAATGTGCAAACAAGTAGGAAAATACAGCATTAAAGATTAAAATGCATATGTGTTTGACCCTGGCTTAAGCCAGCTCAGTAGATGATGACAATAATTTTCATTTTTGGGTTTTTGACCATTCCTTTCATTATAGTAAGTCTTCCTCTCCTTTGAACTGTAGCTCTTTTCTGATCCACAATCCTTTGATAATGGAACAAGGCAATCAAAGGGTCCATCGCTAAAATGCTTGGTAGACAGTAAAATACAATACATACATTAAAATGTGGTCTGGTATTGAATGAAGGATAGACATATGAGTAGAAATACTGACAAGTGTGTTTGTGTGTGAGATTTTCATTTCTATGTAGCCTGCACTTATGCATACAGATTATAGCCAAAGTTCATCCGTTTACAGGTTAAATATTGAATCATTATTTAGCTGGGACTCCTGAGTTCATTTGGAGGTGTGATTATTGTTTTAAGAAATTGCATTCTATTTTCTGTTGTGGCAAAAAGGAATATTGTGTTAAATATTTCCAATATTCAGGTCTCTCAGTGGAAAAGGGTGGCAAACGGCTCATATAGGCACTTTAATGTTCGAGTTATGTCTTTCAACTCTTACTATAGCAACATAAATAAAATAATATGAGCACATATATAAGCTAGTTCTGTTAACATATACAGTATGTGTTATTACATCACATATGCTATGTTCTAGTGTGTTAACTGGCACATCTCTACCAAACATTTGCTGACTGCTGTGATTATCTCGATAAGATCTCTGCCCTTCTTCAATTATGTTGCTTTTAGTTTTATGAATATAATAAAAGTTTTCAAATATCTTCTGACATATCTTCTGACAAACGGAAACGGCACACGTACGACACGATGTCAACATGAATTATTGTGTGTCAGTAAAACGCACGGTAATGTTGGGCTACTGTAGCCTAAGATTTAGACTCATTGATGTATTTTATATCGATTTGAAATGTCAGAATCTATAAATACATCGAGTCTAAATCTTAGGCTAAGTCTACTGGACAAATTGTATGTCGAATACAAAGTTATACTTATTCATTACCATTTCCAATACACTTGTGTTACTGTTACATTATTTAATATTGCAAATCCTATATTCATAATTCATTTTTACAGTATATTTACTGTCAGTAGTGTACGTGGTGGTCTGACATATGCCTGACAGTTAAACAAAAAAGAACTTACGTCATAATAAAAAAAAATAAGTAATTTTAAATATGTTTTCCTGATAGTTCAAGTATCGATCGAGGTGATTGTTATTGGTAAAAACAAAATTGTAGGCAAAGTAAAGCGGACACAACATGCAGGACTTTTAATCAGGCATATCGAAAACGACCTACAAATGAGAAACAACAACGGGGTCCTTCGTTTAGCGCCAGTTTTAGACTCTCGCGGCAGCAGCAGCTGATGTGGAAGTAGAGTAGTAGCCTCTTCAGTTAATAACAAACACACTGACTGTATTTACACATAACAACGTGTTAGGTTGAACAATCAATAACTATTGCGTCAACACGCTGATCAATGCTGCTGTAAACTGACAGACACGAGAGGCTGACGTCACCATGTAAGTTAAAAGTGTTCGTTTCCCCCTTTTTTCCCCTCTTCCATTTTTAAACTCCTCTAAGATGATTTTCCTGTTTTTATATCCGTACGTCTCTGAATGTTACGATGAATTGAACACGGTGGACCCTCTTGTAAACAAGTGCTGTAATGTTTTATGGTGTCTGTCGAGTGTCGACCCACAGCTAACAATTTTGTATTATTTATTTATTCGGACCACCATTCGCTTCCACAAAGTGGTCGCTATAGTCTTCCACACAAACATACAATAAAAACAGATAATTGGCATTTAAACCCATCCCTTTTCACCCTCTTACTGTATACGTTTCTTTTCCCTTTTTACCTCCTTTTATGATGAATTCCTGTTCTGTTCTTTGGCTATATGGAAATGTCTATTTGTACGTCTCTAAATGTTTTGATGAATTGAACAAGGTGGACCCTCTTGTAAACAAGTGTAATGCCTTATTGGGTCGTCCACTAACAGTCTTTGTAATTGAGTTGTGCTTGAAATGTACTGTAATTCTGCAAACTGTTAATAAATACTTCAATCAAAACAGACAAGATCTAGTTATCATCTAAAACAGTGAAGTCACTCTGCATTTAACAGAGACAACAGCGACCAATAGTAACAAATACAGTGTTTACACACAAAATACAATAAGACGGTACAAAGGATAGAAAAAAATAAACTTCATCTACGTATGTATAAAGGACTCATCGATTTAGGTTTAAGTAAAAAATAAATAACGAAAATCTGCTTCTGGTTTGTCTCAGATTTTTTGTCTCAGATATTTGTTCATCCTTTATTTACCCAGCGTAGTAGCTGTTTTTTTTAAAATGTTTCTTAGCAGCACTTCACCAAATAACAGGGCGATAGTCCAGATGTGATAAGACTAGTAGTGACCGAATAACATCATTCAATCAATCAATCCTATCTAACCCACTGTTGAACTGATTTCCCTAACATCTGATCTATCTAACCCACTGTTGAACTGATTTCCCTAACATCTGATCTATCTAACCCACTGTTGAACTGATTTCCCTAACATCTGATCTATCTAACCCACTGTTGAACTGATTTCCCTAACATCTGATCTATCTAACCCACTGTTGAACTGATTTCCCTAACATCTGATCTATCTAACCCACTGTTGAACTGATTTCCCTAACATCTGATCTATCTAACCCACTGTTGAACTGATTTCCCTTCTCACAGAGACATCTATTCTACTCACAGAGACATCTAACTACAGTAACTGCCGTAACCTTACCTCCAAGGGATTTAAACAACAATGGAAAGTAAGTAGGAACGTATATAATTTGTGTCAATTGTTTATATGATTTGTCATCTGTTAGACGCAATTTGCAAAAATGATTTTTTTAAATAATGGGATGAATGTAGAGTTGCATTACCCTCCAGTGACTCCCCATTCATCCAAATTGCTTTTGCGATCTGCTTGTATTAATAAACGACGTTTAAACTCACCAACATTGCAGCTGTAGGGAAAGCTTGAATTATCCTCTTTCAATCTGCAAAGCGTTTGTTTCATAAAAAATCCACCGTAGACATGTTATGAGCTACTTTCTGTGCCGTTGATAACTTGATATTAAGTATTAAGATAACTGTTTGAGTTTGGAAGCACTCGTTTTAATTAACGGGTCATGCTGCTGCCCTCCTGCATTATGTGTGAATTCTGGGTGGTACGCACTACGCAGGGCCGTTCAGTGACTTCAACGAGCGCTTCCAAACTCTAAACAACACGTTTAGATAACAATAATCACACGCACAGAATTTCTTGACAGAACGTATAGCTCATAACATGTCTACGGTGGATTTTTATGAAACAAACGCTTTGCAGATTGAAAGAGGATAATTCAAGCTTTCCCTACAGCTGCAATGTTGGTGAGTTTAACTTTTAAATAGCAGACCTACAAGCTCGTAGCGCGCCACTCGGTGGCGCGCTATGAGCTTGTAGATCTGCTATTTTTCAATAGCTAAATTATAACATAATGTTTAAAACACCAAAAGGGGTTCCAGCCCAAAAGTTGTTATCTAATATTGATGATCAGTTGTACGGAGCAGTGATTCAGAGCATGTGACGTGTGTCTGTCTCCGCAGGCGAGGACGATCTGGACATTTTGACCGCACTGCTAACGGAGTCTGAGGATGCCGGAGGAGAGGAGCGCCTCCGTCCCGCCGCTCAGGAGACAGAGGAAGACGACTTGGACGACCTGTTTGACAAAGACGACGAGGATGACGAGGGCGAATACAGGGACGGGACGGAGGAGGACGTCGTGAAGAGCGGGGAGACGGCATCTGATCCTTCTGGAGATGTTGATGACGTTGAAGACGAGAAGGTGGAGGAAGCTGGAGAAGGAGAAGCCACTGGGAGCCTAGATAAGTCCAGGGAAGACTTAGAAGGTTTGTGCAACTTAGTTTTATCATATTACGTTAGGTGTATAACTCAACTGTGTTACTAGTAACGTACATTATTACACTGCATTACGGTGTTACGTTACTAGTAAGGCCCAAACAAACCACACCAATGCAACTAGCCGCAACTCGACAAAACAGTTTTGTCTCCACCAGGCCGAAGGCATGGGGAGAGAGTATGTTTAGTTGTCTCCACCAGGCCGAAGGCATGGGGAGAGAGTATGATTGTCTCCACCAGGCCGAAGGCATGGGGAGAGAGTATGATTGTCTCCACCAGGCCGAAGGCATGGGGACAGAGTATGTTTAGTTGTCTCCACCAGGCCGAAGGCATGGGGAGAGAGTATGTTTAGTTGTCTCCACCAGGCCGAAGGCATGGGGAGAGAGTATGTTTAGTTGTCTCCACCAGGCCGAAGGCACGGGGAGAGAGTATGTTTAGTTGTCTCCACCAGGCCGAAGGCATGGGGAGAGAGTATGTTTAGTTGTCTCCACCAGGCCGAAGTGTGCGCATCCGTCCGTCTGTTACCAGCTAATCTCCGGCACCGTTAACCCGGTCGATGCCAAATTGTGCACACACACTCCCTGGATGCCAGCAGATAGGCGGAGAAACACACTATGTGGTGTTTGAAAATGCTAAATAGTACTGTGTGTGTGTGTGTGTGTGTCTGTTTTCGGCTTTTAGAGGAAATGAGGCGTATGCAGGAGAAAATGCAGAAGCTCCAGCAGCAGTTGGCAGCCTCTCAGAAGGCTGCAGCCTCCCCTGCAGCCTCTCAGAAGGCTGCAGCCTCCCCTGCAGCCTCTCAGAAGGCTGCAGCCTCCCCTGCAGCATATCAGAAGGCTGCAGCCTCCACTGCAGCCTCTCAGAAGGCCTCCACTCCAGGCAGGAAGCCTTCCACTGCAGCCTCCCAGAAGGCCTCCACTCCAGGCAGGAAGCCTTCCACTGCAGCCTCCACTGCAGCCTCTCGGAAGCCTTTCACTGCAGCGTCCCCTGCAGCCTCTCAGAAGGCCTCCACTGCAGCCTCCCAGAAGACCTCCACTCCAGGCAGGAGCGCGTTGAGTCCGTCTGGCCCTAAACCCAGGACACCTCCAGCTCCACAGGGAGCATCCAGACAGATTCTCACCACCAAACCGACCCCGGGTTCCACACACAAGACCAAGACCCAAACGGGTATGATTTTCACCATTTTATCCAGATATATATATTTTCTGCAGACCATTTTTATCCCATTCCTTTCCGTACGGTGTGAGAATCTATTTGCAAAGTGTGTATGTGTGTATACTAGGGTTTAATATTTTCCCGGATTTGGCTCATTTTAATTCCCGGGAATTTGCGGACCTTTTCCCGGGCTCCCGCGGGAATTCCCGTCAGAAAAAAAACAAAAGAGAAGGGGAAAAAGTGCCCACCAAAATGCATTTATATGTATATACTTCACATGTTCAATAGAATTGATATTTTTTGGTTGAAAACGTTTTATTTGAACGAAATATGAACATATAGCCTGCAATAAAATAATGTTATAGGCCTACTACGCTATTCAGAAAACGTGACACTTTGCACTAATTTGACTGTCGAAGCACGGGGGGGGGGGGGGGGGGGGGATAAACGACCTCACGTCTTTCTTTCACATTTAGCTATAGGTCTTTCACCCTTTGAGCAGTGGTGCCTTCTCCACTGCAGATAATTTGATCATCCCGCTTTGTACTTTATGAAAAGTCCGATTGGGTGTTAAAATAGCCAGCACGGCCAGTGCGCAGCACAGCACACTGATGATTAGTGATTATTAGAGAGAGAGAGAGAGAGAGAGAGAGAGGGGGGGGCTGCGTGCTGGTGGTTACTATATAAAACAAATTGTAGCCTATACTCATCTTTGTTTGTGTTCCGTTTCACGTTATTGCTGACTGCTGAGTGACGCACACATGCAGGCAAAAGCCAAAAGGGGTTTAGAAGTGACAATGTCCATCACGGGGAAAGGATCCTCCTCGCTCCGTCGGTAAAACCCTCCTTTTCATACTAAAACACACTTCTCAGTTCTCACAGAGACTGATTAGGCTAAATGATTGACAAGTGCAGCAGCTTTGTCAATCTTTTGTTTTTGCCAACGGCTGATTCGGTCTGGTTATTAGCCAGGCTAGCAGCTTTAGGAGCGTGCCTGAAGATGTCCAACACAGTTCTGGAGAGAGTGACTCGGTGCTTTGCCTGTCCAGCGCAGACAGGAAATTATACGTTCTCCTCAGACATTCATTATTTTGCTAAAGTGTATAATAAGCTCTGTATCTGGTTAATTGCGGGAGGATGCAGGATTCGCGGAGTCCCGCTGATTTTATCTTGACCGCCCGTGTCCGCCCGCAGGTATTTAAATACCGCCCGTGCCGCAAACATTTACGTTGGGTCCCGCTGACTCCCCGTTACAGCCCAGTGTGATCCATAATTCCATATAAATATCATCAAACATGTTTGAAAATGATGGGAGGGTTTAGATTGGACATTTGAGCACTCATAGATCAGCTGGGGAAAGAACGTGCACTGTGTGAAAACTCCTTTAGTGTAATTTCCAAAAAGAAAAAACAACACCTCCGGTCCCGAAGAAAATTTCGGTCGGGAATTTGCGTGCCCTATAACCGGGAGGCCCGTAATCCCGGGATCCCGGCATTAAACCCTAGTGTATACAGGTATATATATATATATATAACTTCACTAGCAAGCAGAACAGAATGGTGCAAATACGGTAGATATCTTTTTGACCCTCAGTAAACCCACCGGCCACCCCAGAGAGACCAGAAGACCAGAAGCTGAACGATTCGTCAGACTTCTCTGCTCAGTTGATCAACGCTGACACCTTCAAACGCAAACCCAGAGTAGCCCACCAGACTTCATCTTCTCCAGGTAAAACCCACAGTAGCCCACCAGACTTCATCTTCTCCAGGTAAAACCCACAGTAGCCCACCAGACTTCTACAAGCTTGTAGATTTGCTATTTTTGAAAATTTTAAATGTGGAAATGTGGAGCAAATCTTTGAATATAATGACACCGCTGACATAGAAACCGTTTTTTAAAAGACATATGTTTTTTTAGAGTTGTTACTTTCAGACAGAGTACGAGTACTTAATATTTAGTACTCGCCGATACCGAGTACCGATACGATGAGTTCTCATAGAACGACTGACATAGAAACATAGCTTTTTCAGAAAACTGTCAGGATGTAGAAGACTTTTTTTTTTTTTTAATGACCTCAGTGTAATTGTCCCTGAACGAGAGACAGTGGTTACAGGTATAAACTTCAATTATATAAAATATGGTTTTTATGATGATCATACTTGGATAAAAAGGTTGATTTCATTATGAATAAATAGAATTTAAGAATGGCAACAAATATGTCAAAGGGTTATATTACAAGGTAAAAATACACCCTTTGAAGGGAGTCACATGATCAGAGTTGTCATGTCATTCACATGACGTCACCTGTCGGTAAGGGTCAGAGGTTGAACGGACTTCCTGGAGAAAAGTTGTATGTTTTGGGAACGTCGGAGAGAGAGAGACGATATTAATCAATCTGCACATGGTTCAAAGGCGCACACGGTACATATTCTTTGTGATTTCATTGTGATGTGTTGTTGTGGATTGTTCAATATTTCTGTAATGTAGAACTATGGACTTTTGATCAATTGAATGCACATGTGTAAGGACTCAAAAACTGAACAAAATGTCATTGTTTCCTTATTATAGTTTTCACGGTTTCTTGGTCACTGGAGGAGTTGAAAGTCGCAATACAAATAAAACCAATATCAGACATCTGTATGATGCGTGGACATACTTGAACCTGTACAGCTACACTCAGTCCAAAATGGGTTAAATGGACATTGCCTGTGTTTCTTTCCACCCTCTTCAGAAGAGAGAAGCCCTCTGGTGGAGATAAAGATGGGCAGCACCTTCCTTCCCGTAGAAACGGCGAGCAGCAGCGGTCCACGTTCGTCTCCAGCTCCCAAAAAGAGTCATCCTCCTGCTCCTAAAGACGTGGCCGTGGAGAAGTTCTCTGGGTTACGGCTAAGGTTTGGCCCACATCCCTAATAATATCTCATTCTAAGGTTTGGCCCACATCCCTAATAATATCTCATTCTAAGGTTTGGCCCACGTCCCTAATAATATCTCATTCTAAGGTTTGGCCCACGTCCCTAATAATATCTCATTCTAAGGTTTGGCCCACATCCCTAATAATATCTCATTCTAAGGTTTGGCCCACATCCCTAATAATATCTCATTCTAAGGTTTGGCCCACATCCCTAATAATATCTCATTCTAAGGTTTGGCCCACATCCCTAATAATATCTCATTCTAAGGTTTGGCCCACATCCCTAATAATATCTCATTCTAAGTTTTGGCCCACATCCCTAATAATATCTCATTCTAAGGTTTGGCCCACATCCCTAATAATATCTCATTCTAAGGTTTGGACCACATCCCTAATAATATCTCATTCTGTTAGGTTTGGCCCACATCCCTAATAATATCTCATTCTGTTAGGTTTGGCCCACATCCCTAATAATATCTCATTCTAAGGTTTGGCCCACATCCCTAATAATGTCTCATTCTAAGGTTTGGCCCACATCCCTAATAATATCTCATTCTGTTAGGTTTGGCCCACATCCCTAATAATATCTCATTCTGTTAGGTTTGGCCCACATCCCTAATAATATCTCATTCTAAGGTTTGGCCCACATCCCTAATAATATCTCATTCTAAGGTTTGGCCCACATCCCTAATAATATCTCACTCTGTTAGGTTTGGCCCACATCCCTAATAATATCTCATTCTAAGGTTTGGCCCACATCCCTAATAATATCTCATTCTGTTAGGTTTGGCCCACATCCCTAATAATATCTCATTCTAAGGTTTGGCCCACATCCCTAATAATATCTCATTCTAAGGTTTGGCCCACATCCCTAATAATATCTCATTCTGTTAGGTTTGGCCCACATCCCTAATAATATCTCATTCTAAGTTTTGGCCCACATCCCTAATAATATCTCATTCTAAGGTTTGGCCCACATCCCTAATAATATCTCATTCTAAGGTTTGGCCCACATCCCTAATAATATCTCATTCTAAGGTTTGGCCCACATCCCTAATAATATCTCATTCTAAGGTTTGGCCCACATCCCTAATAATATCTCATTCTAAGGTTTGGCCCACATCCCTAATAATATCTCATTCTAAGGTTTGGCCCACATCCCTAATAATATCTCATTCTAAGGTTTGGCCCACATCCCTAATAATATCTCATTCTAAGGTTTGGCCCACATCCCTAATAATATCTCATTCTAAGGTTTGGCCCACATCCCTAATAATATCTCATTCTAAGGTTTGGCCCACATCCCTAATAATATCTCATTCTAAGGTTTGGCCCACATCCCTAATAATATCTCATTCTAAGGTTTGGCCCACATCCCTAATAATATCTCATTCTAAGGTTTGGCCCACATCCCTAATAATATCTCATTCTTGGTCAAATACGTTTTTGACTTATTTTCTCTCAAATAGCCATCCAGGCCAAAGACTAGCTGTGAGGCGACAGCACTACCAACTGTGCCACCGTGCCCCCTGCCCCAACATTTTATTTACCTGCCATAGTGTCTGTCAACCCCTTCCTTACCCCTGTGTCGGATCTGTGGTTAGACTTGCATATATTCACCGATACCGATATGACCCGATATGACAAATAAGGACCGATCCGATACAGATTCGGGACATCTCTAGTAACTTGTTACCGTTTGTGTTTTTTAGGAGACCTCGCGTGTCGTCCACCGAGATGGACAACAAGATGGCGAACCGCAGGATGATCCGGCTCTCCCAGCTGCCCGAACGTCTGGCCAAGGAGAAGCTGGAGGACAGCGACTGGGTGACCTTTGCTGTGCTGGTCAGCAAGGCCACCCCTCAGAGCAATAGCAGTGTAATGTCTATAATCTAATATATTATTAACCCATAACCCACCCTGTGCTGTGCTGGTCAGCAAGGCCACCCCTCAGAGAAATAGCAGTGTAATGTTGTCTATAATCTAATATATTGACCCATTCTGAGTGGGAACGCCTCTTGGTGTTTTAAAGCAATATGTTATACTTTAGCTATTGGAAAAATAGCAGATCTACAAGAAGAAGTAAAAGAAGACAAAGGAGAAAACCAACAAAAGCAAAGCACTGGCGTGCTATAATAAAAACATTCAGAAGTGACTTATTTCCCCCTGACACAACATGAGCTTTACATTATTATTTCCATATTATCTGTATATATATATTTAGATCTGCAAATTTTTTGAAAAATCGTGAAAATGTGGTGCAAATCTTTGAATATATATATTCTGTCAGATCAAACGTTTTTAACTCAAATCTTTGCTTCTGGGGGGGTCCCTGAAACAACATATTTTCAGATGGTGGGTCGGTGGCCAAATACATATAATTTCTGGGATCCTTGACGTGAAATAGTTTGAGAACCACTGACATTAGAAAACATGAGGTTATTCAGAAAACTGTGATGATTTGAAGACAGTTGTAAATTGGTCTAAATTGTCTGACTTCCTTTCTGTCGGGTGACCTCTATATAAAATAAAACATTCTGTCTCTCATGTCGTTGCTGAAAAAAAATCTTCTTTTTCCTCCAGGGCAAGACCTTCAGCATCTGGAAGCTGAACGACCTCCATAACCTGGAGGTGTACGTGTCCCTCCTGCTGTTCGGGGAGGTGCACAAGGAGCACTGGAAGACGGAGCCCGGCACGGTGATCGGAGTCCTCAACCCCAACCCCATGAAGCCCAAAGACGGCTACGACGGAGTGAGTGAAAAAAGAAAGAAAAGCCACGCGAGAAGTAGAACTCAGCCATTAACACAATCTGTACATCCGACGTATGGGAACGTCTTAGGGATTCGAACCGAGCTGTACAAAGAACGTCTGAGGACGTCCTAGCGCATCCTCAATGATACAGGGCACGATAAGAATATTCAGAATTTTTCCTATTTTTTTTTTTTTTGCCCGTTCGCCTTTCGGCTACCGTAATACTGTATGCTACGCTCTGGGCTCATATTAGCTTGCCGTTGACTTACATGTTGGCGCGGCGGAAAGAATGACTCGTATCTCCTAATCCAGGGCGCTCTCCGTGGTGATGAACGGATGGCGCTTCTTTTCTGCTCCTCATCCGTCTCGCTCCCGCAAAATATGAACGCTTTTTGGATATATCTTATAAATTAAAATGATCGCAATGTAAGCTAGAAATGTAAAGTCAACTTTTTTTTAGTAGATTGTTTCCGGGTCATGGCTTTCAGAGTAAAAGCGCTGAGACAACCCCGGCCACCCAGAGCCCTTATTTTGAAGCACCTCCGGCACTGATAGTGTTGTTTCCCTGGGTCAGGTCAGCCTGTCCGTCGACCACCCCCAGAACAGTCTTAACGATGTCCTTAACGATGTCCTTAACGATGTTTCCCTGGGTCAGGTCAGCCTGTCCGTCGACCACCCCCAGAACAGTCTTAACGATGTCCTTAACGATGTCCTTAACGATGTTTCCCTGGGTCAGGTCAGCCTGTCCGTCGACCACCCCCAGAACAGTCTTAACGATGTCCTTAACGATGTCCTTAACGATGTTTCCCTGGGTCAGGTCAGCCTGTCCGTCGACCACCCCCAGAACAGTCTTAACGATGTCCTTAACGATGTTTCCCTGGGTCAGGTCAGCCTGTCCGTCGACCACCCTCAGAACAGTCTTAACGATGTCCTTAACGATGTTTCCCTGGGTCAGGTCAGCCTGTCCGTCGACCACCCTCAGAACAGTCTTAACGATGTCCTTAACGATGTTTCCCTGGGTCAGGTCAGCCTGTCCGTCGACCACCCCCAGAACAGTCTTAACGATGTCCTTAACGATGTCCTTAATGATGTTTCCCTGGGTCAGGTCAGCCTGTCCGTCGACCACCCCCAGAACAGTCTTAACGATGTCCTTAACAATGTTTCCCTGGGTCAGGTCAGCCTGTCCGTCGACCACCCCCAGAACAGTCTTAACGATGTCCTTAACGATGTTTCCCTGGGTCAGGTCAGCCTGTCCGTCGACCACCCCCAGAACAGTCTTAACGATGTCCTTAACGATGTTTCCCTGGGTCAGGTCAGCCTGTCCGTCGACCACCCCCAGAACAGTCTTAACGATGTCCTTAACGATGTTTCCCTGGGTCAGGTCAGCCTGTCCGTCGACCACCCCCAGAACAGTCTTAACGATGTCCTTAACGATGTTTCCCTGGGTCAGGTCAGCCTGTCCGTCGACCACCCCCAGAACAGTCTTAACGATGTCCTTAACGATGTTTCCCTGGGTCAGGTCAGCCTGTCCGTCGACCACCCCCAGAACAGTCTTAACGATGTCCTTAACGATGTTTCCCTGGGTCAGGTCAGCCTGTCCGTCGACCACCCTCAGAACAGTCTTAACGATGTCCTTAACGATGTCCTTAACGATGTTTCCCTGGGTCAGGTCAGCCTGTCCGTCGACCACCCTCAGAACAGTCTTAACGATGTCCTTAACGATGTCCTTAACGATGTTTCCCTGGGTCAGGTCAGCCTGTCCGTCGACCACCCCCAGAACAGTCTTAACGATGTCCTTAACGATGTTTCCCTGGGTCAGGTCAGCCTGTCCGTCGACCACCCTCAGAACAGTCTTAACGATGTCCTTAACGATGTCCTTAACGATGTTTCCCTGGGTCAGGTCAGCCTGTCCGTCGACCACCCCCAGAACAGTCTTAACGATGTCCTTAACGATGTTTCCCTGGGTCAGGTCAGCCTGTCAGTCGACCACCCTCAGAACAGTCTTAACGATGTCCTTAACGATGTTTCCCTGGGTCAGGTCAGCCTGTCCGTCGACCACCCTCAGAACAGCCTTAACGATGTCCTTAACGATGTCCTTAACGATGTCCTTAACGATGTTTCCCTGGGTCAGGTCAGCCTGTCCGTCGACCACCCCCAGAACAGTCTTAACGATGTCCTTAACGATGTTTCCCTGGGTCAGGTCAGCCTGTCCGTCGACCACCCCCAGAACAGTCTTAACGATGTCCTTAACGATGTTTCCCTGGGTCAGGTCAGCCTGTCCGTCGACCACCCCCAGAACAGTCTTAACGATGTCCTTAACGATGTTTCCCTGGGTCAGGTCAGCCTGTCCGTCGACCACCCTCAGAACAGTCTTAACGATGTCCTTAACGATGTCCTTAACGATGTTTCCCTGGGTCAGGTCAGCCTGTCCGTCGACCACCCCCAGAAGGTTCTGGTGATGGGCGAGGCCGTGGACTACGGCACCTGCAAGGCGGCCAAGAAGAACGGAGAGCCCTGCTCGCAGCTGGTCAACCTGGTGGGTCCCACACCGCACCACACCACACCACACCACACCACACCACAGGTTTAGTTAACCTGGTGGGTCCCACACCACACCACACCACACCACACCACACCACACCACAGGTTTAGTTAACCTGGTGGGCACCACACCACACCTTCCACAGGTTTAGTTAACCTGGTGGGCACCACACCACACCTTCCACAGGTTTAGTTAACCTGGTGGACACCACACCACACCTTCCACAGGTTTAGTTAACCTGGTGACCACACCACACCACACCTTCCACAGGTTTAGTTAACCTGGTGGGCACCACACCACACCTTCCACAGGTTTAGTTAACCTGGTGGGCACCACACCACACCTTCCACAGGTTTAGTTAACCTGGTGACCACACCACACCACACCTTCCACAGGTTTAGTTAACCTGGTGGGCACCACACCACACCTTCCACAGGTTTAGTTAACCTGGTGGGCACCACACCACACCTTCCACAGGTTTAGTTAACCTGGTGGACACCACACCACACCTTCCACAGGTTTAGTTAACCTGGTGGGCACCACACCACACCTTCCACAGGTTTAGTTAACCTGGTGGGCACCACACCACACCTTCCACAGGTTTAGTTAACCTGGTGGACACCACACCACACCTTCCACAGGTTTAGTTAACCTGGTGGGCACCACACCACACCTTCCACAGGTTTAGTTAACCTGGTGGCCACCACACCACACCTTCCACAGGTTTAGTTAACCTGGTGGACACCACACCACACCTTCCACAGGTTTAGTTAACCTGGTGGACACCACACCACACCTTCCACAGGTTTAGTTAACCTGGTGGTCACCACACCACACCGCACCACACCACCACCGCACCACACCTTCCACAGGTTTAGTTAACCTGGTGGACACCACACCACACCTTCCACAGGTTTAGTTAACCTGGTGGGCACCACACCACACCTTCCACAGGTTTAGTTAACCTGGTGGGCACCACACCACACCTTCCACAGGTTTAGTTAACCTGGTGGGCACCACACCACACCTTCCACAGGTTTAGTTAACCTGGTGGGCACCACACCACACCTTCCACAGGTTTAGTTAACCTGGTGGGCACCACACCACACCTTCCACAGGTTTAGTTAACCTGGTGGACACCACACCACACCTTCCACAGGTTTAGTTAACCTGGTGGCCACACCACACCACACCTTCCACAGGTTTAGTTAACCTGGTGGACACCACACCACACCTTCCACAGGTTTAGTTAACCTGGTGGACACCACACCACACCTTCCACAGGTTTAGTTAACCTGGTGGACACCACACCACACCTTCCACAGGTTTAGTTAACCTGGTGGACACCACACCACACCTTCCACAGGTTTAGTTAACCTGGTGGGTCCCACACCACACCACACCACACCTTCCACAGGTTTAGTTAACCTGGTGGCCACCACACCACACCTTCCACAGGTTTAGTTAACCTGGTGGTCACCACACCACACCTTCCACAGGTTTAGTTAACCTGGTGGGTCCCACACCACACCACACCACACCTTCCACAGGTTTAGTTAACCTGGTGGCCACCACACCACACCTTCCACAGGTTTAGTTAACCTGGTGGTCACCACACCACACCTTCCACAGGTTTAGTTAACCTGGTGGTCACCACACCACACCTTCCACAGGTTTAGTTAACCTGGTGGACACCACACCACACCTTCCACAGGTTTAGTTAACCTGGTGGGCACCACACCACACCTTCCACAGGTTTAGTTAACCTGGTGGACACCACACCACACCTTCCACAGTTTTAGTTAACCTGGTGGGCACCACACCACACCTTCCACAGGTTTAGTTAACCTGGTGGGTCCCACACCACACCTTCCACAGGTTTAGTTAACCTGGTGGACACCACACCACACCTTCCACAGGTTTAGTTAACCTGGTGGACACCACACCACACCTTCCACAGGTTTAGTTAACCTGGTGGGCACCACACCACACCTTCCACAGGTTTAGGCAGAAAGTACAAACCGATGCCACTTTCCTTTCTTAGTTTCAGTTTTTAACTCAAATCTTTGCTTCTGGGGGGGGGGGGGTCCCTTGAACAACATATTTTCAGATGGGGGGTCGGCTAATTACATAACATTTTTGGGGTCCTTGACATGAAATATTGAGAACCACTGATATAGAAACATGAGGTTTTTCACCAAAAAATACATTCTAAAAAGTTTTTTTTTTATTTCGATGTCAGGCCTAAATGGGTTATTGTCTTATCCGTCTGCTCCATGGTACCGGTCCAGTATGAATGCCAGTACTGCCAGTACCTATATTGTCTTCTCCTCCATGGTACCGGTCCAGTATGAATGCCAGTACTGCCAGTACCTTATTGTCTTCTCCTCCATGGTACCGGCCCAGTATGAATGCCAGTACTGCCAGTACCACGTCAAGGCCCAGTACAAGAAGGCGGCCGCCAAGCGGTCCGAGCTCCAGTCCTCCTTCTCGGGGAAGGCCACGGGCAAGGTGAAGGCCAAGGGCGGCAGCCTGAAGGACCGCCTCTGTAACGAGGGCTTCCACTACGGCGGAGTGTCCTCGTCCGCGGTTCTGTGAGTGTTTATTTACCGTATTCACTACCGTATATACTGCGCCGCGGCTCTGTGAGTGTTTATTTACCGTATACAGTTCAGTCAGACAGACAACTCACGGAATAGATTTAACCAATATAACCAAATAAGTGTGCATATGATATTTATCTTGGCGTTCGGTTCTGCTGCGGCACGATTAACGATTAACCATCATAAACATTAAGAGCAGGAAGATAGATATACAATGAACCCCCCCATGGGGAGCATAAATAACAGAGCCCACCGGTGGTGCTGGGGTGGTGGTGGGAGCAAACGTCACATAACCATAGCAGAAGGAAGGCAGTCTAGTCTAGTGAGCTTAAGTAGCAGCAAATTTCTATTTTAGTCTCTTGAATAGTTTTCACTTCGTTTTAGTCACATTTTAGTCACCTGGTATCTTTTAGTGTTAGTCTAGCTTTAGTCGACTAAATGTCATAAGATTTTAGTCGACTAAATCTACAGTTGATTTAGTCGACTACAATGTATTCTGGCGGGCCTTGATGCCGTCATATAAATGACTGATTTTACACATGTAGATCAGCTATTTTCAGCATGCAACCAAGTGTAAAATGACTTATACTGGATCTCTTGTCCACTAGTCCCTTTTGTTAAGGCAGTCTGTAGGACACAAATGCTCAAAAGGACAATTAGTAATAATGATAATGAGGCAACACAAGAATTCAGAGAAACCCCAGTCTGACTCTCCGAGTCATCACAGGGTCACAGCCTTTACAGCTCATTCCCACAACCCCCAACATAGCCTCAAGACTTGAGCCAGTTCAACACACGGGACAGTAACGTTGTAGAACAAACAGCACCACAGGGGTGTGACAGATGAGATCATCTCAGAGTGTAACATAGAGGGGATACTCTTTCATAAAGGGGTATTTTGTGTTTGTGTTTTAAATGTTTACATCTTAAATTTCTCGGACACCTTCCTAACATTTTAGTCTAGTTTTAATTTTGTTGACGAAATTGTCAATATATTTAGTCTCGGTTTCGGTCATCATAGCTTAGTTTTAATTTAGTTTTCGTCAGTGAAGAAAGGTAGTCGACGGAACATTTTTCGTCTTAGTTTTAGTCGACGAAAACAACACTGACTAGTTTGAAACGTGAAAGTATTGTGCAGCGAAGTATAATTTCTATAATTGTATAATTGCAAATTGCTACATCTTCTGTGAACAGGTTCTGTTTTTAATGCGTGTGTAAATGCACTGACCAATGTGGTTTTATTTTAAAGATCTTCTGTGAACAGGTTCTGTTTTTAATGCGTGTAAATGCACTGACCAATGTGGTTTTATTTTAAAGATCTTCTGTGAACAGGTTCTGTTTTTAATGTGTGTAAATGCACTGACCAATGTGGTTTTATTTTAAAGATCTTCTGTGAACAGGTTCTGTTTTTAATGTGTGTAAATGCACTGACCAATGTGGTTTTATTTTAAAGATCTTCTGTGAACAGGTTCTGTTTTTAATGAGTGTAAATGCACTGACCAATGTGGTTTTATTTTAAAGATCTTCTGTGAACAGGTTCTGTTTTTAATGCGTGTAAATGCACTGACCAATATGGTTTTATTTTAAAGATCTTCTGTGAACAGGTTCTGTTTTTAATGCGTGTAAATGCACTGACCAAAGTGGTTTTATTTTAAAGATCTTCTGTGAACAGGTTCTGTTTTTAATGAGTGTAAATGCACTGACCAATGTGGTTTTATTTTAAAGATCCAAGCCAGGATCCAAGTCCACCCAGGGCACTCTGGACAAGCTGTTTGTGAAGGGCTCGGCTAAGAAAGCTAAGCCACTGGGTAAGAATGGAATGTGAATGTAAAGACAAACTGCATTCTCTTCACTGTGTACTTGAAATGACGTGTATTTTTTTGTGTACTTGCATTAGCTTATTTGTATGAATTTACTTCTGTACTTGAGTTAAAAAACATTCACTTTGAAAATAATATATATTCCAAGATTTGCGCCACATTTTTACGATTTTTCAAAAATAGCAGACCTACAAGCTCGTAGCAGATCTGCTATTTTTCAATAGCTAAATTATAACATAATGTTTAAAAGACCAAAAGGGGTTCCCGCCCCAAAATGTGTTAACCCTTTCATGACGACGCCAGGCCCAGGAAATAATTCCCAATGCATTTTTCCTCATAGACATTTTTAAAAAGTATTTATTTAAAGACCTTTTTTAAGCGCCATACGAAGACAACTCGAGTCGTGACAAATCATGACAACAAACACAAACAACTCCAGTTGGCTTTGTCCGCGGCGTAAACGTCTTTAAATAAATACTTTTTGAAAAGTCTATGAGGAAAATGAACGGGGAATTATTTTCCGGGTCTCTCGAGGGGGGGGGGGGGCGGGACTGCGACACTCTATCGTTTGCCACACAACGACTTTAGCCGGGCGACAAACTGACAACGCATCGCTATGTGGTGCATTCTGAACTTGTAATTTTGAAAACAAATTGACATTTCTTTGCAAATGTCACCTATATAATGTCATGCCCAAAATACCATGGATGCCAGGTTGAAAGTAAACAAGCGTTTGAATTGATTTGCTTTGTACGAACTGACTTGTGTGTTACTGTGTTCAGCCCTGAAGTCTGGCGAGGTGTCGGGCTGCACGGATGACTTCAAGACGCTGATGGCCGTGCAGACTCCTGGCGCTCTGCAGATGATGAAGCACCTGACCAAACCTTCAGGTAAAGATGCACCTGACCAAACCTTCAGGTAAAGATGAACCTGATAGTTACAGGCCAAACCTTCAGGTAAAGATGAACCTGATAGTTACAGGCCAAACCTTCAGGTAAAGATGAACCTGATAGTTACAGGCCAAACCTTCAGGTAAAGAACCACCTGACCAAACCTTCAGGTAAAGATGAACCTGATAGTTACAGGCCAAACCTTCAGGTAAAGATGAACCTGATAGTTACAGGCCAAACCTTCAGGTAAAGAAGGACCTGATACAGGCCAAACCTTCAGATAAAGATGCACCTGACAAACCTTCAGGTAAAGATGCACCTGACCAAACCTTCAGGTAAAGATGCACCTGACCAAACCTTCAGGTAAAGATGAACCTGACCAAACCTTCAGGTAAAGATGCACCTGACCAAACCTTCAGGTAAAGATGAACCTGACCAAACCTTCAGGTAAAGATGAACCTGACCAAACCTTCAGGTAAAGATGCACCTGACCAAACCTTCAGGTAAAGATGAACCTGATAGTTACAGGCCAAACCTTCAGGTAAAGAAGGACCTGATAGTTACAGGCCAAACCTTCAGGTAAAGAAGGACCTGATAGTTACAGGCCAAACCTTCAGGTAAAGATGCACCTGACCAAACCTTCAGGTAAAGAAGGACCTGATAGTTACAGGCCAAACCTTCAGGTAAAGAAGGACCTGATACAGGCCAAACCTTCAGGTAAAGATGCACCTGACCAAACCTTCAGGTACTGAGTGAGAGAGAGACGGGGTTTAAACCAATACAATATCCACTGACATGTTGGGGACAACTCCCATTCTGGGCGGGAACCCCTTTTGGTGTTTTACGCAAATAAGCATTATGTTCTATACTTTTAGCAATTGAAAAATAGCAGATCTACAAGCTTGTAGTTCTGCTATTTTTGAAAAATCCTGAAAATGTGGTGCAAATCTTTGAATATATATAATTTCTGAGCGAACGCTTTTAACTCAAATCTTTGCTTCTGGTGGGGGGGGGGGGGTCCCTGGAACTACATATTTTCAGATGGGTGTCGGCGACCAAATACATAAAACTTTTGGGGGTCCGTGACGTGAAATAGTTTGAGCACCACTGATATAGAAACATGGGGGTTTTTCAGAAAACTGTCATACGTTAAGGTTGGCGAACATGCGCTGCTCCGTGCTTGCGGTTATGGTTAGGGTTACAGTACAGTACAGTACAGTACAGTAGGCATTTTGTATCTTCAGTGCGTTTTGTATTCTCACAGACACCAATGTTCTCCTCCAGGCGCGGTGTCGTCGATTAATTAGAACTCACATCAGAGTCTTTAAGAAATAAACAGGGTAGAGAGTGGACTGAAACAATGATACTTTTATTACGATTACGATTGGTTTGTACCAGGGGGGCAGTCAGACAGATATTTTGTGAAGCTACTAAGGAAATCGGGATTTCCTGAAAGTTCATATAATGGCCTGTTGTGGCGCTGTCATTGGGCCCAGAAAAACCCATAGCCCCATAGAAGTCCATGTATTTGGGCCCAACTTCACCTAGACTGTATTACCTTAATAAACATGGTCATGAATACTTTCTGCTTCCAGTCACTAGTTTAAAGTCTCATTTCTAATGTCATAATATTCTTTTTGGAAAATTATGGTCCCATTTATAAAATAAATTACCATAAAGTCGCGTATGTTCTGAGGGGCGTGGCTACCGTTACAGTCTATGATCGGGATTCCCCTCCCACTCGAGTCAAAATAAAAACCAACGGAGAAGAAGGGGGGGGAGTCCCGCCTCGTTGTCTGGGCCAGCCAATGGGCCAGCTGGGCCCAAACGGATCTAGAAAGATGGCGATTTACAATTCAAGGACTGACAGGCTTCATTGTACGTTCATGTTAGACCCGCGGGAACGCTTTGTCCATATTTTTTACAGTCTATGGTTTGTACCAGCCCAGGGAGGAGCACGTACTGTATGCAAGCCTCCTGAGCCTTTTACATGTCTCTCTCTTATACACAATGAGAGCAGAGAATACATTGGAGGTTGTGGTCAGTAGTGGTCAAACATGGGTGTAATGGCAATCCTTCCCTTCAGATTTTGTTGCCCATTACTTCACAGGTGGTGGAAGTGGTCGTACGCAGTAACGCACACAGAAACATGAATGATGGATGTCCAGTCGTATAGAGCTCAGTTTTGCTGTATTTATTGAAGAGTTGTACAGTTGAGATGAACATACCAATATAGAGATTATCCTGTTATTTTGTCTGCTGGCTGCATGGTAAGCTGGTATAAGAACGGTGTGCTCCCACCATACCCTGTGTCTAGTTCCTCCCTAGTGCCCCTGTGTGTCACCTTTATAAGTGGTCACCTTCTATGTGCTGTGTTTCTCAAGCCCGCCACCAGGTGGTCAGAAATAATACTGGTAATAATAATAATAATACAAATAATGCCCCTCTTCTAATGGCTCCTACAATGGGTCTCATGTAAGAACAGGTCCTCTGAACAGACAACCAACAGGGTGGATAGTACGGGTCTCATGTAAGAACAGGTCCTCTGAACAGACAACCAACAGGGTGGATAGTACGGGTCTCATGTAAGAACAGCTCCTCTGAACAGACAACCAACAGGGTGGATAGTACGGGTCTCATGTAAGAATAGCTCCTCTGAACAGACAACCAACAGGGTGGATAGTACGGGTCTCATGTAAGAACAGGTCCTCTGAACAGACAACCAACAGGGTGGATAGTACGGGTCTCATGTAAGAACAGGTCCTCTGAACAGACAACCAACAGGGTGGATAGTACGGGTCTCATGTAAGAACAGGTCCTCTGAACAGACAACCAACAGGGTGGATAGTACGGGTCTCATGTAAGAACAGGTCCTCTGAACAGACAACCAACAGGGTGGATAGTACGGGTCTCATGTAAGAACAGGTCCTCTGAACAGACAACCAACAGGGTGGATAGTACGGGTCTCATGTAAGAACAGGTCCTCTGAACAGACAACCAACAGGGTGGATAGTACGGGTCTCATGTAAGAACAGCTCCTCTGAACAGACAACCAACAGGGTGGATAGTACGGGTCTCATGTAAGAACAGCTCCTCTGAACAGACAACCAACAGGGTGGATAGTACGGGTCTCATGTAAGAACAGCTCCTCTGAACAGACAACCAACAGGGTGGATAGTACGGGTCTCATGTAAGAATAGCTCCTCTGAACAGACAACCAACAGGGTGGATAGTACGGGTCTCATGTAAGAACAGCTCCTCTGAACAGACAACCAACAGGGTGGATAGTACGGGTCTCATGTAAGAACAGGTCCTCTGAACAGACAACCAACAGGGTGGATAGTACGGGTCTCATGTAAGAACAGGTCCTCTGAACAGACAACCAACAGGGTGGATAGTACGGGTCTCATGTAAGAACAGCTCCTCTGAACAGACAACCAACAGGGTGGATAGTACGGGTCTCATGTAAGAATAGCTCCTCTGAACAGACAACCAACAGGGTGGATAGTACGGGTCTCATGTAAGAACAGCTCCTCTGAACAGACAACCAACAGGGTGGACAGTACGGTATTCTCATTTTAAAACTCCTATCACAGCGGGCGGGGCAGCGGGCGAGGTCCAGTCCATCACGGCCTCCGAGCTGATCAAGCAGCAGAAACAGAAGCAGCAGGAGCTGCTGGAGGCGCGGCGCCGCCGGGCCGAGGAGATCCAGAACCGGGTCTCACCCCCACGGGCCACCCCCCGCGGCCCCCCCACCCTCGGACGAGGCTTCTCGGAGGGAGAGGACATCCTGTTCTTTGACCACGGCGGCGGCGGCCCTTCTCCTTCTCCTCCGCCGCCGGCGGCCGCGCCGGCGGCGGCCTCGTCGCCGAGTCTGTCGTCCGCTAAGCTGGCGGCTCTCAGGAAGCTGCGGGCTAAAGGGGGCGGGGCGCTGGCGAGGGAAGACCCGAACGCCGTGAAGAGGAAGAGGAGTGACGGCGACGGCGGCGACATCATCTCGGCCCGCGTGGAGAAGAACCTGGAAGAACCCGACGGTACGCAACAGCAGAACTAAGCATTATGTTCTACTTTACCTATTGGAAAAATAGCAGATCTACAAGCTCGTAGCGCGCCACTCGGTGGCGCGCTACGAGCTTGCAGGTCTGCTATTTTTGAGAAAAAAACGTGAAAATGTTGTTACAAATCTTTGAATAATATAATATTCTTTCAGAAACTTATTTATTTCGACGTCAGGCCTAAATGGGTTATGGATTATCTTTTCTAAAGATTCATAGATATTTTGTCTTTATTTAGGTAGGTGGGGGGGGGGGGGGGGGTTGACATCATGTACAACACAGGTCTGCCGGAATCAAACCAAGGACGTTGTGATCATGTGGTCAGCGAAGTCTCCGAGCAGCTACTGACATGCCCATGTTAAACCTAGAGTTTAGGTCCTGGTCAATGTGAAGTCCTCTGGAGTTTAGGTCAATGTGAAGTCCTCTGGAGTTTAGGTCAATGTGAAGTCCTCTGGAGTTTAGGTCAATGTGAAGTCCTCTGGAGTTTAGGTCCTGGTCAATGTGAAGTCCTCTGGAGTTTAGGTCAATGTGAAGTCCTCTGGAGTTTAGGTCCTGGTCAATGTGAAGTCCTCTGGAGTTTAGGTCAATGTGAAGTCCTCTGCAGTTTAGGTCAATGTGAAGTCCTCTGGAGTTTAGGTCAATGTGAAGTCCTCTGGAGTTTAGGTCAATGTGAAGTCCTCTGGAGTTTAGGTCAATGTGAAGTCCTCTGGAGTTTAGGTCAATGTGAAGTCCTCTGGAGTTTAGGTCCTGGTCAATGTGAAGTCCTCTGGAGTTTAGGTCAATGTGAAGTCCTCTGGAGTTTAGGTCCTGGTCAATGTGAAGTCCTCTGGAGTTTAGGTCAATGTGAAGTCCTCTGGCGTTTAGGTCAATGTGAAGTCCTCTGGAGTTTAGGTCAATGTGAAGTCCTCTGGAGTTTAGGTCAATGTGAAGTCCTCTGGAGTTTAGGTCAATGTGAAGTCCTCTGGAGTTTAGGTCCTGGTCAATGTGAAGTCCTCTGGAGTTTAGGTCCTGGTCAATGTGAAGTCCTCTGGAGTTTAGGTCCTGGTCAATGTGAAGTCCTCTGGACTCTGGGGTTTAGGTCCTGGTCAATGTGAAGTCCTCACTCCTCACCTATTCCTTTTCCCTCTCCCATATGCAGGGGAGTCGTCTGGGGCCGAGGGGGACATGCCGGCGCAGAAAAAAAGACGGGAACAGCTGGAATACGTCGAGTCCGAAGAGTTCCAGAAGATCCTCAACGCCAAGTCTCGCCACGGACTCGTGCTGAAGGCGGTAAGATATGATATGATATAGTACTTTATTGTCAGTTCACACTGAAATTTGTCTTGAGACACAGCAGCCAAGTATGCAGAACACATATACACACATTTGACATAAACACAAAGAACAAGACAATTGACATACATAAAGACATGAAGACAAGAGCAATGTCCACCGCTTAGATTACCCCGTGGCTACTACAACTCCTGATTAAGCCTCAAGGTCGACTGGTGGACCTCTTTAGTCTGACCTTATTGTATGCTTGTACACCATATCTCCTTCCTGAAGGCAGCAACCTATATTCTCCATACAACACATGCTTAGTATTAGAGGTGATATTCCTTGCTAACCTTAGGATGTATTTCATAAACATTGCTTAATACAATCACTGTCATCTTGTCAACTGACGTGAACATAATGCGATGGAAGTCTGAATTAAGCAATATTACACGAGAGGGTGTGGGTTAACGTCGAGTTCCGCAAGCATCACTGAAGTGGCAATAATCACGTTAACCCTCGAGTGTAATATTGCAATTCTACCACAGTTACCCTTAAAACAAAGAAAATCGCTGAAAGAATATATATTTTTAATGACAGATGTAGTCACTACGACCACAAATGTCCCAAGAAACTAGCTAGCCTAGCCACCCAGTTTGCTAGCGCTCTTGGAGAACAGAGCGGCTGAATTCTTTGTTTTGATTAGGTGGTGGTGTGTGGTGGTTTAACCACCGGCTAGAAGACTGTTTCAACCAATCAAATTGCTTCCTCGAAACGACCTGTGGTAGAATAAAGCTTAAAGGTCCTCCTCTCCTCTCCCAGGCTGAGTACCAGCTCCAGGAACGCTACTTTGACGTGCTGGTGCAGAAGGAGCAGATGGAGGAGAAGATGAGAGGAACCACGGAGATGAAGTGTCGAGCGGTCTCCTGTAAGAAGGTACTAGATGAGTTCTTTCTTATTGACTTAAAGAGAAGTATATAAGAACGAGATGGACCGCGATAGAAACACAACAACATGATGACATGCTAAGTATTTAGTTTCTCTGTGTCACTCATATCTCACCAAAACAAGTCTTCCAGTTCACGTCCGTCTGTCCGTTCGTCCGTCCACCCGTCCGTCCGTCCCTCCCCCCACAAAGGGGCAATCAAAATGTCAACACATTAACCGATTCAGGACAGGAATCATTATGTTATACTTTAGCTATTGAAAAATAGCAGATCTACAAGCTCATAGTGCTGCACTCTTTTGAAATCGTGAAAATGTGGCGCAACTCTTATATTTTTATGTCTAATCTTCGAATATGTTATATTCTTTCAGAGCGAATGTTTTTAACTCAAGTCTTTGCGTCTCTCCAGTGTAACTACACGTACTTCAAGCCCGCGGACCGCTGTGTGGAGCAGAACCACGCCTTGCACTGGCACGAGTCCACCAAACGCTTCTTCAAGTGTCCGTGTGGACAGAGGGCCATCGCTCTGGACAGACTGCCCCACAAACACTGCAGGTGAGACCACCCTCACACAGGGATGTAAAAGGCCTTGATGTAAAAGGCCTTCTGTCTATTCCAACAACTAGACTCAAAACAAAGGGTGACCGTGCATTTGAAGAATGCAAAGAATGCAGAGTCTGTCGACGGTTTTAAGAACTTGTTAAAAACGTATTTATTTCGTCAGCAAAAGCTTTATTTTATAATGTATTTTTACTTGAATTATTTGCATCTCAATGTTTTACCTTCTATTGTTTGTTTCATGCCCTTAATTGTTTTAACATGGTTGTTTTACCTTGTTGTTCAGCACTTTGTAACATTGTTTCCAAAGGTGATCTATAAATAAAATGTACTTACTTACTTAGGCTTTCAATGTAATGAGTCCCAGGATGCAGGGATGGTCTTTTAGAAATGAGCTCATCTACAAGCTCGTAGCGCGCCACCGAGTGGCGCGCTACGAGCTTGTAGGTCTGCTATTTTTGAAAAATCGGAGAACGACTGACGTAGAAACATAGCTTTTTCAGAAAACTGTCAGGATGTAGAAGACATTTTTAGAATCTGATCAAAATGGGTTAACTATAAAGTGTGTTTTGGGGTGCAGAACGCAGCCTATTTTAATCTGTGTCTGTGTGTTTCAGTAACTGTATTTTAATCTGTGTCTCTGTGTGTGTTTCAGTAACTGTGGGCTGTTCAAGTGGGAAAGAGATGGCATGCTGAAGGTAAATGACATTTACACCATCATGTGTCACACGTTTTGGCGCTCATGCTTATAAGTTACACTTTTCACTATTTTGAACAAAGTACTGCATTTTTCTATGTAATTATAATAGTTGTGGCGTGCCGTGCGGTCATGAACGGAACAGAAAACGTATGATGTAAAGAGTAGTGTGTTTTTTTAAATTAGACGGTGCCTTATTTACGGAAGCTACAGTATGCTGGAAAACCTCTGATTCAGCATGTTTATTTCTGTTTTGCAGCTTTAGTTCAAACACTTTTAATCTGACTTGTGAAAAGGAGTTTATAGCCTGCTGTATGTACTACTGTATGGTCCATCACATCACCTGTAAACCAGGGATAATGTACAGCAGTTCATCATTGACACACAGTACAGCACTATAATTGCATTGTATGTAGTCATAGCACGTCATAGTACATATGTATAGCATAGTATAGTATATATGTATAGTTTATATGTATAGCTTCATTATATAGATATTCCACTGTTACGTTCTTAGCTTACGCATGTTTCATGATTCATTATTTTTATGTGATGTATTCCCATGCTTTTGTTCTTGCTTAATGTAAATCGCTCTGGATTAAGAGCGTCTGCTAAATGCCTAAATTGTAAATTGTACAGTACAGTACAGTACAGTAATCCCCAACAGGATAGAATACATTCCTACCAACCTCATGCATCAAGGATTTTTTTCAGTTGTGAAAACAGACACACAAGCTATTTATTGATTGGTTGAATACTTTATTAACAGGCTTTGGGCCAATAAGCCCCTATAGGCCCTATAATAGGCTTGTTTCCATTGTGGTCCTCTGTATAATCGGTATCGGCAGATATGACCCTGAAAATAATGGGATATGGGTCATAATTTCATAATTTCATAATCCTAACGTGACGTGTTTGTGACTCCCAGGAGAAGAAAGGACCGAAGCTAGGCGCGGAGACGCTGCTGCCCCGAGGAGAGGAACACGGCCGCTTCCTGAACTGAACGACAAACGACCCCCCAAATAATGACTGCCATCACCTCGACAACTTCCCTCTGCTACTTTACTCAGAAGGCACGCACACCTGTGTGTGTGTGTGTGTGTGTGTGTGTGACGTGTGTGTGTGTGTGACGTGTGTGTGTGTGTGTGTGTGTGTGTGTGTGTGTGTGTGTGTGTGTGTGTGTGTGAGACGTGTGTGTGTGTGTGTGTGTGTGTGTGTGTGTGTGTGTGTGTGTGTGTGTGTGTGTGTGTGTGTGTGTGTGTGTGTGACGTGTGTGTGTGTTGAGTAAAGTGGGGTATTTTTAAACCACATAATGGGACACGTCACCCTTTTTGTTAAAAAATTATATGTTAATGACGTTTAAAAGATTTAGAACACTTTCCTGGGGGTCTTTATGTGTGTAGTATGTGGTTTTTTAGATATTTTAGATTCTAGCAGTGAGCCCAGTGTCTCTGATGTCATGGACACTGGACTACAATTCCCATAATGCTTTGGTGCACTGCTCCTCCTTGTGGATAGGGGGGAGGGCTGTCTTACTGAGACAACATGTAGTCCAAGGACTGTCTAAAGAGGACGGGATGTGAAGACCGTACGGGCGACGCCATGTTGCTCCATGGAAGGAAAGAAACATGCGCAGTTGAGACCAAGGAAGCTAAACGAGGAAGTGTTGGCTGCATAAAGCCCATTGCGCATGTTTCTTTCCTTCCATGGAGCAACATGGCGGCGCCCGTACGGTCTTCGCGTCCCGTCCTCTTTAGACAGTCCTTGATGTAGTCCAGGAAGGAAGTGAGCCCAGTGTCCATGACATCAGAGACACTGTGCTCACTGCTACAATCTAAAATATCTAAAACCACATATTACACACATAAAGACCCCAGGAAAGTGTTCTAAATCTTCTAAATGTCATTAACATATATCTTTTGTGTCCCTTTTAATTATGAAGACAGTGTTGGCCTGAATGTCCACCTGTTATGACAGAATACGGACACTATAGGGTTTCACGTCAATAAGTTTGTTGATATTGTTAATGTTTCCTTGAATAATTTACTACTTGTTATCGTTTTATGTTTGGATCTTTTTATGTGTGCTTTTCTTTTTTTCTACTAAATTAAACAATTTGTTCTGATCTCCTGCTGTATTTGCTGGACATGAACTTATTAAATCGCGCATCGAGTCATTTTAAGAGAAATTGGAAATTTGGATTTTGTCGCGTTTTGTTTGCTTTTCTTAGCCATCGGGGGAAGATTCTGTGCCACTAAGCCTGATTTACAGTGTTTGGTTGTGTTTGGCTACAAGTCTTTGGTACGTGTTTTCACGTAGTTTTAGTCGACTAAATGTCATGAGAGTTTAGTCGACTAAAATGTATTTTGTCGGGCCTTGATGCCGTCAAAATGGTTGATTTTACACTTGCTGAAAGTAGCCGATCTACAAGCCCACAACTTGTCGCAGCGTGACGCGTTTGTGAGCTTGTAGGTCTGTTATTTTCAGCATGCAACCAAATGTAAAATGACTTCTACTAGATCTCTTGTGCACTAGTCCCTCCCTAACATTTTAGTCTAGTTTCTATTTATTGACGAAATTGTCAGTTTACTTAGTCTTAGTTTTTAGTCATCATAGCTTAGTTTTCATTTAGTTCACACATCGTCCTAGTTGTGAGAATATCAGTTGATCAGCAAGGAATGACTTGAGAGGGATTCTTTCTGCTCGTCTTCTGTTTTTTGCATCTCTCCTCTCTTCTCTCCTGCCAGAAGCTCTTTGTGTAATATTTCCAATAGTTTTCCACTGGAATGTTGGAGCGCCTCACGTGGAGTCCAGACATCCTCCGTCGTCCCATTGCTGATGAGTTCTCCAGGGCACTACATCCCATTGCTGATGAGTTCTCCAGGGCACTACATCCCATTGCTGATGAGTTCTCCAGGGCACTACGTCTTCTGCTCTTTTTTATTTCATCTCCACATACTGCAAATACCTGGTAATGCTCGTATGAATTATTATTTATTTTTCTTATCCCACGTGTCAATTATCTAATGTAATACTGGCCGCTACACTTCCTCTGCTAACCTGTGGGGGAAGGCAGTGGACTGACCTCATGCTTCCTTCTATGCATGAGGAGTCCAAGCTGCTTATTTTCAACTGACGGGGTAGGGGAGAGTTTACACGGTTCAACGTAGCGTAGCGCGTGGAAGGAACACGTTATTCCGACCAGTTCCTTTCCCCTCCATCAGGCGCCCCGGCTGGCCAGGGGGAGGTAGTTTAGAGACCAGGATTACTGCATGTTTTTGTGAGGGTACCTACCCTAGGGGACACGGGGAGAACATGTGAGAGTACCTACCCTAGGGGACACGGGGAGAACATGTGAGGGTACCTACCCTAGGGGACACGGGGAGAACATGTGAGGGTACCTACACTAGGGGACACGGGGAGAACATGTGAGGGTACTTACCCTAGGGGACACGGGGAGAACATGTGAGGGTACCTACCCTAGGGGACACGGGGAGAACATGTGAGGGTACCTACCCTAGGGGACACGGGGAGAACATGTGAGGGTACCTACCCTAGGGGACACGGGGACAACATGCAAACTCCTTTGCTCGTATGAATTATGACACACACACCAGAGCTAACAGTATTTGGTATAGAAACCACATCTTTATTTGTAGTTGTATTACAGTTTGCTCAGTTTGCCGACAAAAAGACGACACTCGTGTCTGGAGATCCAGCCTGAGAAGTATATTCTTAATATATCATAGTGTGTAGTTTTCAAACGGAAAACGACATTATGGTGTTAAATTTGTACAGGACAGTGTAGAATGCATGCATGGTTTAAGTTTAGCAGACAGATGTTTTAAAGACGCTTAAGTTCTAGATTGCATTCTTTATTAAAAAAAAAGAAAATGCATTTTATTTGATATAACATATTTGCACCATTTAGGTATTCATAGACAACGCTTTATGAGGAGAATGAGAGGATATGCGCATGCTTAAAGTGGATGGCACATCGAGTGGCAAAGCAACATGCAAAGTGAGTTTAACATTGTTTAACGTTGTTTAATGCAATCAGACAGGACTTTTCTGTTTGGATGTCTGGGCTGTCAAGGCCAGAAAGTAGTTTTTTGCCACTCAGTGGGCGTTCCTGCATAACTTCCTGGTTTGATGATGATGTCACACACGCATACCGTCCATAGAGCGTCGCAGTCCCTCCCCCTTTCAGAACAACGAGTGGCCCAGGAAATGAATCTCAATGCATTTTCCTCATAGACTTTTCGTAAAGTATTTATTTAAAGACCTTCTTAAGCGTCGTACGAAGCCAACTCTTGTCGTGACAAATCATGACAACAAACACATTTTTTCGGGCCAAACAAAGAATTAGAAAGTAGGAAAAAACGGCAGGTTACAACACTTTTTTTGTTGTTTTTTTCTTTGTAATTATTTGTTTGGTCCAAAATATTGTGTGTGTTGTCATGATTTGTCACGACAAGAGTTGGCTTCGTACGACGCTTAATAAAAGGTCTTTAAATAAATACTTTCTGAAAAGTCTATGAGGAAAATGCATTGAGATTAATTTCCTGGGCCACTCGTTGTTCTGAAAGGGGGAGGGACTGCGACGCTCTATAGTGGACTGATCCGCAGATTGACTACAACTGCTGTTGACTACAACTGTCTGTTTCCAAGGACTAACGTCCTGGTGGTTACTGAGCATGCTCAGTGTTTTCTCCTCAACGTCCTGGTGGTTACTGAGCATGCTCAGTGGCTCCTCTCCTCACGTCCTGGTGGTTACTGCCAGTGGTAGCGCGAGTATTGTCCGTCGTAGTGATACTCGCGCACCTGCTCGTGCTTCTCCCTCGTTCTCTCGTTTTGCTCTGTGGAGGAGGTGGAGAGTTGGGTGGTTAATGGCAGAGTTACAGAGAGACATTATGTATGTACAATATGCTCTGTGGAGGTGGAGAGGTGGGTTGTTACTGGAGTTACAGAGAGACAGAATGTATGTTTGCTCTGTGGAGGTGGAGAGTTGTGCAAGTGCTACGGGCTAAGATGGAGTGTGAAGAGGTGGGTTTTCAGACTATGGTGGAATAGTTCCCAAACATTACGGTATAGTTCCAAACACTACGGTATAGTTCCAAACACTACGGTATAGTTCCAAACACTACGGTATAGTTCTTACCACTGCTGTATAGTTCCAAACACTACGGTATAGTTCCAAACACTGCTGTATTCACCTTTTTCCTGGGCTGTGTGTGCTCCACTTCCTGTCGATTTCATTGGATATCATTGGTCATCTGACCAGTTTCATTGGATTTCATTGGATCAAATCGACGGGAAGTGGAGCACACACAGCCCGGGAAAAAGGCGAATAGTTCCAAACACTGCTGTATAGTTCCAAACACAAAGGTATAGTTCCAAACACTGCTGTATAGTTCCAAACACAAAGGTATAGTTCCAAACACTGCGGTATAGTTCCAAACACTGCTGTATAGTTCCAAACACTGCTGTATAGTTCCAAACACTACGGTATAGTTCCAAACACTACGGTATAGTTCCAAACACTACGGTATAGTTCCAAACACTGCTGTATAGTTCCAGACATTGAATGGTCACAGACAGTGGGTGTTTGCTGAAGCACATGATGTGATACATCATACATGAGCGCGCCACGGTCGAGATCAAAGAGCGTCGTAACTCCTCTCTCTCTCTCGTCCAACGGCGTCTGGCGGGTTTCTGGCATTTTTGGACACCCTCTGGATATATATTATATTTAGCGCACGACTCCACGAGTGCATCTTTATCCTCTCCAGGGCCTCAATTTAGAAGCTGCTGTTTTTCACCCCGTTCCCACAAACAACCACAGAGAACATTCAGAGTCATCTTGCGGAGCGCCGCAAATGGACACCCTGGTGTTTGGTCTGAGACCTCGGGCTGTCACTCCGAGACCTCAGGCTCTCATCCGAGACCTCAGGCTGTCAATCTGCTGAAAACCCACCTTTTCAGACTCCATCATGGCCCATAGCACTTACCCTACCCCCTTAGACAGCATTTCTGTAGACTTAGATAGCATTTGATACAGACTTATAGCATGTTATGTAGACAGCACTAGAATTGCATTGTATGTAGTCATAGCACGTCATAGTACATATGTATAGCATAGTAGTATATATGTATAGTTTATATGTATAGTTTCATTATATAGATATTCCACTGTTGCTTTCTTAGCTTACGCATGTTTCATGATAAATGCTTTTTATGTGATGTATTCCCATGCTTTTTTGTTCTTGCTTAATGTAAATCGCTCTGGATTAAGAGCGTCTGCTAAATGCCTAAATTGTAATCTGCGGCTCGTGGGGATGGTGTCGTCTTACCGTCGCGCTCCTCTTCCACGTAGTTTTCAAACTCGCTCCGCTGCTCCTCGTTGTGTTCGCGTCTCCTCTCGTTCGTCGCCATCGTCACCCTCTGCTCGGCTGTGGCGGGGGAGGGGGGAGGAGGGGGGTGGAGGCATGCACAACGAAGACAGATTAGCGTTGTTGTGGGAAGGAGGAGGAGGATGGAGGTGTTTTACATTTTTTAAGCGATGTAATTCTGGACTTCTGGACTCTTCCGTTGCCACGGGCCGCCGAAATAGCCTTAGCCTCTGGTCGCGGGCCACCCACCGTGACATGGCTTCACGCCATAAATGGCAGATCTACAAGCTTGTGATGTGTTGTGTGAGCTTGTAGATGTGGTTGACACGTGCAACAGGAAGAACATTACAGAGCAGTCACTGTGTACAGCAGACATTATCCCCCAAAATCCAAAGAGTTCAGATGACAGCAGAATATTTTCAGTCAACATAGAGACACACACAAACACACATATGCGCGCGCGCACGCACACGCACACGCACACACACACACACACACACACACACACACACACACACACACACACACACACCTGTTTAGCTGCAGGTTAGGAAACTCTCCTCTCCCATTTAGCAGTGGTGGAACAAGTACTTACTTAACTCCATCAGGACGGGAACCCCTTTTGGGTTTTTTAAGCATTATGTCATACTTTAGCTATTGGAAAATAGCAGATCGACAAGCTTGTAGATCTGCAAAAGTTTGAATATAAATATTCTTTCAGAGTGAACGTTATTTCTGGTAACATAGTGGACCTTCTCTCTCTCTCTCTCTCTCTCTCTCTCTCTCTCTCTCATTCCTTGCCCCCCCGCCCTCTCTCACTCTCTCTCTCTCTCTCTCTCTCTCTCTCTCTCTCTCTCGTCCTGTTTATTGGTCAGCTCCTGCTGCTACCTGTGCATCACTTCGCCATCGGGTAAAACTTCAAAGCACCTCAAACTCACCCAACTGACCACATCACGTACAACATGTTCACGTTCTCATGGGTTTGTGTTGGCATGGGATATATAAACAACAAACATATCGTTGCTGTCGGGAGTAAACCTTATGATTTTTTTCCCTTCATAAATCAGTGCTATTCACACAACGTCTGTGTGTTGTTTTGAAAATATTGAACCAAAGGAAAGTAGAAAAAAACCTCTTAACTCCATTGGACCCTCAAACTGTCTGCTAAAACAGCTAACTCCACCACCCTGCCCCCTCTCAAACTGTCTGCTAAAGCAGCTAACTCCACCACCTCTCCCCCCTCTCAAACTGTCTGCTAAAGCAGCTAACTCCACCACCTCTCCCCCCTCTCAAACTGTCTGCTAAAGCAGCTAACTCCACCACCTCTCCCCCCTCTCAAACTGTCTGTCTAATATCCTTTAAATATTTTTCACTTCCTGAATGAAACATCTTGGAGTTAGGTGGTTTCTCCCCGACAGCAACGATATGCTAAGTTGTGTATTGTCCAGGGATGTGCAAGTTGATGAATAACCCCCTCCCCAACACACACACACACACACACACACACACAAACCCCCTCACCCCCTTAAAAAAAAAAAAAATTATCCCACGATTTTGTAACCCAGTTTTCTTTTCACCCAGTGCCAATTATCTAATGTAATCCTGGGCGCTACACTTCCTCTGCTAACCTGGGGGGGCAGCGGACTGACCTCATGCCTCCTTCTATGCATGAGGAGTCCAAGCTGCTTCTTTTCATCTGACAGAGGGGAATTTCCCCGGCCGGACGTAGCTCGTGGAAGGGACACGTTATTCCGACCAGTTCCTTTCCCCTCCATCAGGCGCCCCAGCTGGCCAGGGGGAGATAGTTTTAGAGACCAGGATTACGGCATGTTTTTGTGAGGGTATCCACCCTAGGGGACACGGGGAGAACATGCAAACTCCACACAGAAAGGACCCCTCACCCCCTAATCGTCTGCCACAGTTAAGGAGAAGCAGCCCTACTACCGAGGTACTCGTCCTGCCAACGGACTGAGTTAAGGAGAAGCAGCCCTACTACCGAGGTACTCGTCCTGCCAACGGACTGAGTTAAGGAGAAGCAGCCCTACTACCGAGGTACTCGTCCTGCCAACGGACTGAGTTAAGGAGAAGCAGCCCTACTACCGAGGTACTCGTCCTGCCAACGGACTGAGTTAAGGAGAAGCAGCCCTACTACCGAGGTACTCGTCCTGCCAACGGACTGAGTTAAGGAGAAGCAGCCCTACTACCGAGGTACTCGTCCTGCCAACGGACTGAGTTAAGGAGAAGCAGCCCTACTACCGAGGTACTCGTCCTGCCAACGGACAGAGTTAAGGAGAAGCAGCCCTACTACCGAGGTACTCGTCCTGCCAACGGACAGAGTTAAGGAGAAGCAGCCCTACCGAGGTACTCGTTGTAGGTAGATCGTCGGCTTCGACGCTTGAAGAAGTTGGAGGCGTCCGCCTCGGGCATGAAGACCCTCCGCGCCGCCCCTAGGGTTCAAAGAGAGAGAGGGGAGGGGCGGGGGGTCAAAGGCCACAGCACAGCAGGTCACATATAAGCAAGGCACGGTCAGGACTCAGGAGGCAGGTGCCAGTCACATGTTTATGTAATAATGTAATAATCATACGATACGCAGCCTGGGACGTGTTACAGATCTGGATTCACCTTTGGGTTCCTCTGCCTTGGGGGGGTCGTCTGCTACGGCAGCACTTACCTTTGGGTTCCTCTGCCTTGGGGGGGTCGTCTGCTACGGCAGCACTTACCTTTGGGTTCCTCTGCCTTGGGGGGGTCGTCTGGTACGGCAGCACTTACCTTTGGGTTCCTCTGCCTTGGGGGGGTCGTCTGCTACGGCAGCACTTACCTTTGGGTTCCTCTGCCTTGGGGGGGTCGTCTGCTACGGCAGCACTTACCTTTGGGTTCCTCTGCCTTGGGGGGGTCGTCTGCTACGGCAGCACTTACCTTTGGGTTCCTCTGCCTTGGGGGGGTCGTCTGGTACGGCAGCACTTACCTTTGGGTTCCTCTGCCTTGGGGGGGTCGTCTGCTACGGCAGCACTTACCTTTGGGTTCCTCTGCCTTGGGGGGGTCGTCTGCTACGGCAGCACTTACCTTTGGGTTCCTCTGCCTTGGGGGGGTCGTCTGCTACGGCAGCACTTACCTTTGGGTTCCTCTGCCTTGGGGGGGTCGTCTGGTACGGCAGCACTTACCTTTGGGTTCCTCTGCCTTGGGGGGGTCGTCTGGTACGGCAGCACTTACCTTTGGGTTCCTCTGCCTTGGGGGGGTCGTCTGGTACGGCAGCACTTACCTTTGGGTTCCTCTGCCTTGGGGGGGTCGTCTGGTACGGCAGCACTTACCTTTGGGTTCCTCTGCCTTGGGGGGGTCGTCTGGTACGGCAGCACTTACCTTTGGGTTCCTCTGCCTTGGGGGGGTCGTCTGCTACGGCAGCACTTACCTTTGGGTTCCTCTGCCTTGGGGGGGTCGTCTGGTACGGCAGCACTTTCCTTTGGGTTCCTCTGCCTTGGGGGGGTCGTCTGCTACGGCAGCACTTACCTTTGGGTTCCTCTGCCTTGGGGGGGTCGTCTGCTACGGCAGCACTTACCTTTGGGTTCCTCTGCCTTGGGGGGGTCGTCTGCTACGGCAGCACTTACCTTTGGGTTCCTCTGCCTTGGGGGGGTCGTCTGCTACGGCAGCACTTTCCGCCCCGCTGGAGACTACAGGAGAAAGGAGCAAAACGGAACGCTTTTTCACGTCGCAAGCAAACCCCTGACCCCTCCCGACCCCCACCCTGCCCGCCCGACCCCCACCCCCACCCCCCCTGGCGTTCATCCCAGGCCCTTTTCACTCACCGGTGAGGATGAGGAGGAGGAAGGAGGCGAGCAGAGGAAGCATGATGACTTGTGTCCACGACATCTTGGAGGGGAATGAGGGAGAGAGAGAGAGAGGGAGGGAGGGAGAGAGGCAAGGGAGGGAGAGTGGGAGGAGAGAGAGAGAGAATGAGTCTGATGGGAGAAAGGGGGGACAGCTGGAATTTCACTAGCCATGGGGAGAAGGAGGGGTGGTATTGGGGTGAAGTGTTTGATATAAAATTGGTATTTGAATTGGTCACAATTCAATGTTTGGCCTTAAACTTAATTCAAAAACTGAAGGGGAAAAATGTAATATACCGTATTGTCCTGAATATAAGACTATAGGATATTTCCATTGGAAGTTTTCGGGGGGAAAAAATATTTTTGGAAGTGAAAAAGCAAAGCTTGGGTGGAGGGATGTAATTTGTAAGATAAGTGTTGTTGGTGGTGTGGTGGGGGGACAAGGCTACAGCCAAGGACACATGCATGTGTGACCATGATCATGTAGGCCTACACAAATAACACTCTTTTCTTTTTGTGTAATTTCAGAATATGAAGTCACAGATAAGAAGAACACATTGAGGTGAGACCGCTCACCACTGCATGGTGAGTGAAGCAAAAATCATGACACATCTCTCACTGATCGCTTAGCAGAACCTGCCGAACATCATGTCAATGGTTTCTTTGTCTGCCTTCCGTTTGTCTGTTTGTGTGGGAGGAGGAGGGATGGAGGAGGCATGTGTTTTTAGTTTGAAGTTGAATTACATATAGATGTGTTTGTATGTAAGTAGATACAAATTGGAGATGCATACAGATGTGTTTGTATGTAAGTACCTAATGCACGGTAGATGTGGATGCGACTGTGGCTCAGGAGGTAGAGCAGGTCGTCCAATGATCCCTGGGTCGGCGGTTCGAATCCCGGCTCCTCCTCCTCCTGTCTACATGTCGGATTGTCCTTGGGCAAGACACTGAACCCTACATTGAAGTGTCCTTGGGCAAGACACTGAACCCTACATTGAAGTGTCCTTGGGCAAGACACTGAACCCTACATTGAAGTGTCCTTGGGCAAGACACTGAACCCTACATTGCCTCCAATGAGGCGGTCGGTGTGAGCTCGCCACCGTCGGTGTGTGAATGTGGGAAGTGAGGACGCTGGCGTCGACTGTTCGCCGCTTCAGCTCCCAATGTATGAATGAATGAACCGTTGTAAAGCGCTTTGAGCACTTGGGAAAGCGCTATAAAAATGCAATTCATTATTATTATTAGATCAATTTGGCAATCACCTTTTGCACTTCTAACAGTGAAGAGTGTATTTCAGAAGAGACAATTCTCTTTTTTTAAAACACTCCAGGGGTCATTTGCGTGTATAATCTGGCATTTGTGTGCACAGCAGTGCACACCAGTTTGTATTAAGCATGCTTGATTCAATATTTACATAATTTGATATTCATTTGTTCGGACACTAATATATGCCCATTCATTCAAACTCTGTGTTTCACTCACAGAAAACACAAATACTGTACTTGCTCCTGGTGACTGATAGTGTGTTGTGTAGGCCTATATACAGTAGCCTGTGTACATTAGATTATTTGTGCTCTTACAGTTACTAATTCTGCTGCAATGTCTTATGTACCTGTACATAACACAAAATATAACAATAAGGACTACCTCGTACCTTAATTTAACCAAACCAATTTGCAAAAATCAGACCCGTCTGAAGTGAGTGGTACTGTACTGTACGGTACTGTACTGTACTGTACTGTACGGTACTGTACTGTACTGTACTGTACTGTACTGTACTGTACTGTACAAGCCCTCCTCTCTGGCCTGTGTGTGTCCGTGTTTGTTTGTTTGTTAGGCTGTGCAACAGTGACACTTGGTGGTGACAGACCCAGGGACACACATAGCTGTCTATAGGAGTGGTTGCACCACTCAAAAAACAACTGCTTTTCAGTCGAAATGACTTTTAGCGAGTGACATACTGTATGAAGTGTGAATTAGTCTTGGTGTACATACAACAGTTTGTCTCGGCAGGAACCCACACTTTTTGGCGTCCTCTCACACAACCACATCAACTGTAAATCTACTATTGGACTCTTATAATCTAGGCCAAGCTGGGCATTAGTTACTGTAAGGGGGGGAAAATGTCTGATTTAGTATGTGTCTGTTTTATGTGGAGGAATTTCTGAATTCTTATGGTCTGTGCGAGTAGCTACTGTAGTTGATAGTCTATACTTCTCTCTGAAGGAAAATGGGCAAAAGGACTTACGGCTGTTTGGCCAGCCCATGCTCTCTGTAAAGTGACTACAGATTCTGGCAATCCTGTGTGTCTGCAATTAAACATGTGTGTCTGCGTGTGCTTGCGCAAACGTTGCTGAAGGGGCTGCACTGCACTCAGAGAGACAGCAGGGTACGCCAGTTCCTGCTTAAAGCATGAATATTGGAGATCAAACGTCTTTCCTAAACACGTCGAGTTTTCCTGCATTAGTGTCAGTCAGACTGAGACGTTCCCCTTTTGAAGAAAGTGTCTGTTCTCTCCGTTTTCTCAATACATTTGAACTCGCCTCCTACTGTAGAGCCTACAGTACGAGGCTACAGTGTAGGCTACACACATGCCGAGTTCTGCACTCAGGTATTTATTTTTTGTTTTTGTTCCAGAATATGAGAGACTTTGGGCCTCGGCCCAGGAAACAGTCCAGCCTCCCGTTTCAAAAACAGACTGAACAGAAACTGCTCCCATGAGAAACACTCCCTCTCTCTATCTTCTCACTCTCTCAAAGTCTGGCCCCTTTTTTTAACAACCAAATGCCGAGCTGCAATGTTGGCGAGTTTGACATTAAGTTAATACAATTAGATAGGACTTTGTCTGTTTAGAATGTATGGGCGGTCAATGGCAAATTGCGGCTAGTTTCCATCCTGCCATTAACTTGTGGAAAGATGACCGCCGTGTGCATTATGGTCTATTGAGTATTCTAAACATGAGTATTCTGAACATTTTGAGCATCTCAGGAAATCTGTCGCACAAACAGTTTAGAAGATAGAGACATATTTGAAGTAGCTGTCTGGTGCAGTCATTTCCGCGTATTTCGCCCCGGGTAGATCATTTTCCACAGTTCCTACGTTGTTCGCAGCAGTCATATATTAGCCAAGAACAGTTGAGATATTCTCCGCTAAATGAAGTGCATACATACTGTATCTTAGCCAGGTCCTGGAGTAGTTCCATCCCACCCTCCACCCCATTTCTATTCTATTTCTACCGGTATTCTATTCTATGTATAGACCATATTCATGTGGCTTAGAGATGATGGGGCTGCCTGCAAATCATGTCTGGGAATAAAAAAGAAAAAACAAATTGGACATTATCATACATTTCTGTTTATTACTACAAAATATTACAGGAAGATCTGGAAGGATTAAAAAAGATATGACAAAAGGTCGAGTAAGGCAATAAGGTGCAAAATATATTAGCATTTTTTGTGTGTCATTAATGAAGCGCTACAATTTAAAATGCTGAGACAGTTTTATCTGCTTGAACACACATTCTAAGTCAACCAAAAAATACCTCTGAATCATCCCTCTGCTTCTCTGCCTCCTTGTATTTTCCTCTGTCCAACTCTCTCCCTGACGCTGTGATCAGTCTGAAACATACAGTCCTCTAACTCTCTCCCTGACGCTGTGATCAGTCTGAAACATACAGTCCTCTAACTCTCTCCCTGACGCTGTGATCAGTCTGAAACATACAGTAATTCTTCTCCATTTTGATTTGCACAACAATCAAATCCAACACAGAACAATAAAGGCTAATTTATACCTTTACCCACCTGCTCAACAAAGACCACTTGTATTAATACATGTTTTTATGAGCTGAATAATTCTCTCAACATGTGTGTCTAATGTCACTTGTCAGGTGGTGGCAGCAACACACACTCAGTTCAGTGTATTGACCGCCCGGTCCACCACAGGTCAGTCTAGTGATTATTAGTTGACAAAGAGCTTTCGTTCACAAGCTGGTACAAGAAGCGCTACAATTTAAAATGTCCTCCTTCACAAGTCCCTTTCCCCGTGCACCAGGCGACCCCTTCACAGGCTGGTCCTCTCCCCTTGCACCAGGCGACCTCTTAAGGCCCATGTGTCCTGTGTTCAGAAATAGAAATAGAAGTAAAGTGTTTACAAGTTCACACAGAACCTGACATTATTTTTTGTATATAGAGCGTCACAGTCCCGCCCCCTTTCATGACGACGAGAGACCCAGAAGTGAATTCCCCGTTCATTTTCCCCCCATATAGGCTTTTCAAAAAGTAATTTATTCAAAGACGTTTACGCCGCGGACAAAGCCAACTGGAGTTGTGACAAATCATGACAACAAAAACACAATATTTTGGGGCCGAACAAATAATTACAAAGAAGAAATCATTGTGTTTGTTGTCATTGATTTGTCACAACTTCAGTTAGCTTTGTATGAGGCTTAAAAGGTGAACGGTGAATTATCCTCGTAGGGGTGGGACTACTGTACAATTGCATTCATGTATTAAAATCACTAAATATCGCACCGTGAAGGTGATGCTGTCGTCCAGATCATATTTCTTGTGCGCGATCTCTTTCACTTCCTTCTCGATGTTCTCCTGGGTCGTTCCCTTCACGTCGATGTAGTAACAGTTGGCACTGGCGTAGTGGCAGGAGATGGCCTGGACACGCACACACACGCACACGCACGCACGCGCGCACACACACAGTTTGTTTTTTTATTTGAAAAAGGGTTGTACATTTTTTGTCATAGTTTTAATCTACGAAATTAATACGAACACACACACACACAGCTATAGGTGGCAAAAAGTCTGTCGTGCAGTGGGGTGCACAGATCATTTTAGACTTTAGAGGGGCAGGTGCTCAAGTGAAAAAAGAAAGGGCATTTTGTGCAGCGCATGGAACCGTCCGGTTGCCTTAATAGAGTGAGATTTATAGATTTTGGGGCATAAAAAATAATATATTAGAAGCTTTTTTTTATCACGAATTGATCAGTATCACCATGGTCCACATACTGTACAGTGTACAGTGTACAAAGAAAGAAAAAAGGGCACATTTTGTCCAGAGGGAAAATGGGCTCTAGCACCCCCTAGTGCTCCAGACTGTGGCTCAGGAGGTAGAGCAGGTCGTCCAATGATCCATGGGTCGGCGGGTCGAATCCCGGCTCCTCCTCCTCCTCCTGTCTACATGTCAAAGTGTCCTTGGGCAAAGACACTGAACCCCACATTGCTCCCGATGTGCTGGTTGGTGCCTTGCATGGTTTCCTCCGCAATCGGTGTGTGAATGGGTGAACGTAATGCACAATCTATGTACAGCGCCTTGGATAAAGGCGCTATATATAAATGCACCATTTACCATCTATCTGTGCGCGCCACTGCTGCCGTGTGAATAATACGGTGGTATGTCTGACCTTGCGGAATCCTTCCGTCTGGTTCATTCCCGAGCCGTGGATCAGCAGCGGGTGGAAGAACACCGTGTCGCCTTTCTCCATCTCCAGGTGCACCCGGGGATGCTGGGAGTCGTAGTCCCGTATGCCGTGGTACATCTTATTCACGCCGCCCTGGAGGAGGAACAGAGTATTGCATCTTATTCACCCCACCCTGGAGGAGGAACAGAGTATAGCATCTTATTCACGCCACCCTGGAGGGAGGAACAGAGTATAGCATCTTATTCACCCCACCCTGGAGGAGGAACAGAGTATAGCATCTTATTCACTCCACCCTGGAGGGAGGAACAGAGTATAGCATCTTATTCACACCACCCTGGAGGGAGGAACAGAGTATAGCATCTTATTCACTCCACCCTGGAGGAGGAACAGAGTATAGCATCTTATTCACGCCACCCTGGAGGGAGGAACAGAGTATAGCATCTTATTCACCCCACCCTGGAGGAGGAACAGAGTATAGCATTTTATTCACCCCACCCTGGAGGAGGAACAGAGTATAGCATCTTATTCACACCACCCTGGAGGAGGAACAGAGTATAGCATCTTATTCACCCCACCCTGGAGGAGGAACAGAGTATAGCATCTTATTCACCCCACCCTGGAGGAGGAACAGAGTATAGCATCTTATTCACCCCACCCTGGAGGAGGAACAGAGTATAGCATCTTATTCACACCACCCTGGAGGAGGAACAGAGTATAGCATCTTATTCACCCCACCCTGGAGGAGGAACAGAGTATAGCATCTTATTCACCCCACCCTGGAGGAGGAACAGAGTATAGCATCTTATTCACACCACCCTGGAGGAGGAACAGAGTATAGCATCTTATTCACCCCACCCTGGAGGAGGAACAGAGTATAGCATCTTATTCACACCACCCTGGAGGAGGAACAGAGTATAGCATCTTATTCACACCACCCTGGAGGAGGAACAGAGTATAGCATCTTATTCACCCCACCCTGGAGGAGGAACAGAGTATAGCATCTTATTCACCCCACCCTGGAGGAGGAACAGAGTATAGCATCTTATTCACACCACCCTGGAGGAGGAACAGAGTATAGCATCTTATTCACACCACCCTGGAGGAGGAACAGAGTATAGCATCTTATTCACCCCACCCTGGAGGAGGAACAGAGTATAGCATCTTATTCACCCCACCCTGGAGGAGGAACAGAGTATAGCATCTTATTCACACCACCCTGGAGGGAGGAACAGAGTATAGCATCTTATTCACCCCACCCTGGAGGAGGAACAGAGTATAGCATCTTATTCACCCCACCCTGGAGGAGGAACAGAGTATAGCATCTTATTCACCCCACCCTGGAGGAGGAACAGAGTATAGCATCTTATTCACCCCACCCTGGAGGAGGAACAGAGTATAGCATCTTATTCACCCCACCCTGGAGGAGGAACAGAGTATAGCATCTTATTCACCCCACCCTGGAGGAGGAACAGAGTATAGCATCTTATTCACACCACCCTGGAGGAGGAACAGAGTATAGCATCTTATTCACCCCACCCTGGAGGAGGAACAGAGTATAGCATCTTATTCACACCACCCTGGAGGAGGAACAGAGTATAGCATCTTATTCACACCACCCTGGAGGAGGAACAGAGTATAGCATCTTATTCACCCCACCCTGGAGGAGGAACAGAGTATAGCATCTTATTCACCCCACCCTGGAGGAGGAACAGAGTATAGCATCTTATTCACACCACCCTGGAGGAGGAACAGAGTATAGCATCTTATTCACACCACCCTGGAGGAGGAACAGAGTATAGCATCTTATTCACCCCACCCTGGAGGAGGAACAGAGTATAGCATCTTATTCACCCCACCCTGGAGGAGGAACAGAGTATAGCATCTTATTCACACCACCCTGGAGGGAGGAACAGAGTATAGCATCTTATTCACCCCACCCTGGAGGAGGAACAGAGTATAGCATCTTATTCACCCCACCCTGGAGGAGGAACAGAGTATAGCATCTTATTCACCCCACCCTGGAGGAGGAACAGAGTATAGCATCTTATTCACCCCACCCTGGAGGAGGAACAGAGTATAGCATCTTATTCACCCCACCCTGGAGGTGACAACAGAGTATAGCATCTTATTCACTCCACCCTGGAGGGAGGAACAGAGTATAGCATCTTATTCACTCCACCCTGGAGGTGACAACAGAGTATAGCATCTTATTCACCCCACCCTGGAGGTGACAACAGAGTATAGCATCTTATTCACACCACCCTGGAGGAGGAACAGAGTATAGCATCTTATTCACCCCACCCTGGAGGGAGGAACGGAGTATAGCATCTTATTCACTCCACCTTGGAGGAGGAACAGAGTATAGCATCTTATTCACACCACCCTGGAGGAGGAACAGAGTATAGCATCTTATTCACTCCACCCTGGAGGAGGAACAGAGTATAGCATCTTATTCACTCCACCCTGGAGGAGGAACAGAGTATAGCATCTTATTCACCCCACCCTGGAGGAGGAACAGAGTATAGCATCTTATTCACTCCACCCTGGAGGAGGAACAGAGTATAGCATCTTATTCACGCCACCCTGGAGGAGGAACAGAGTATAGCATCTTATTCACTCCACCCTGGAGGGAGGAACAGAGTATAGCATCTTATTCACTCCACCCTGGAGGTGACAACAGAGTATAGCATCTTATTCACCCCACCCTGGAGGTGACAACAGAGTATAGCATCTTATTCACACCACCCTGGAGGAGGAACAGAGTATAGCATCTTATTCACCCCACCCTGGAGGGAGGAACGGAGTATAGCATCTTATTCACTCCACCTTGGAGGAGGAACAGAGTATAGCATCTTATTCACACCACCCTGGAGGAGGAACAGAGTATAGCATCTTATTCACTCCACCCTGGAGGAGGAACAGAGTATAGCATCTTATTCACTCCACCCTGGAGGAGGAACAGAGTATAGCATCTTATTCACCCCACCCTGGAGGAGGAACAGAGTATAGCATCTTATTCACTCCACCCTGGAGGGAGGAACAGAGTATAGCATCTTATTCACCCCACCCTGGAGGAGGAACAGAGTATAGCATCTTATTCACCCCACCCTGGAGGAGAAACAGAGTATAGCATCTTATTCACGCCACCCTGGAGGAGGAACAGAGTATAGCATCTTATTCACCCCACCCTGGAGGAGGAACAGAGTATAGCATCTTATTCACTCCACCCTGGAGGGAGGAACAGAGTATAGCATCTTATTCACCCCACCCTGGAGGAGGAACAGAGTATAGCATCTTATTCACCCCACCCTGGAGGAGAAACAGAGTATAGCATCTTATTCACCCCACCCTGGAGGGAGGAACAGAGTATAGCATCTTATTCACTCCACCCTGGAGGAGAAACAGAGTATAGCATCTTATTCACCCCACCCTGGAGGAGGAACAGAGTATAGCATCTTATTCACCCCACCCTGGAGGGAGGAACAGAGTATAGCATCTTATTCACACCACCCTGGAGGAGGAACAGAGTATAGCATCTTATTCACCCCACCCTGGAGGAGGAACAGAGTATAGCATCTTATTCACCCCACCCTGGAGGAGGAACAGAGTATAGCGTCTTATTCACTCCACCCTGGAGGAGGAACAGAGTATAGCATCTTATTCACCCCACCCTGGAGGAGGAACAGAGTATAGCATCTTATTCACCCCACCCTGGAGGAGGAACAGAGTATAGCATCTTATTCACTCCACCCTGGAGGAGGAACAGAGTATAGCATCTTATTCACTCCACCCTGGAGGAGGAACAGAGTATAGCATCTTATTCACGCCACCCTGGAGGAGGAACAGAGTATAGCATCTTATTCACCCCACCCTGGAGGAGGAACAGAGTATAGCATCTTATTCACTCCACCCTGGAGGAGGAACAGAGTATAGCATCTTATTCACTCCACCCTGGAGGAGGAACAGAGTATAGCATCTTATTCACTCCACCCTGGAGGAGGAACAGAGTATAGCATCTTATTCACTCCACCCTGGAGGAGGAACAGAGTATAGCATCTTATTCACTCCACCCTGGAGGAGGAACAGAGTATAGCATCTTATTCACTCCACCCTGGAGGAGGAACAGAGTATAGCATCTTATTCACTCCACCCTGGAGGAGGAACAGAGTATAGCATCTTATTCACTCCACCCTGGAGGAGGAACAGAGTATAGCATCTTATTCACACCACCCTGGAGGGAGGAACAGAGTATAGCATCTTATTCACCCCACCCTGGAGGAGGAACAGAGTATAGCATCTTATTCACTCCACCCTGGAGGAGGAACAGAGTATAGCATCTTATTCACCCCACCCTGGAGGGAGGAACAGAGTATAGCATCTTATTCACACCACCCTGGAGGAGGAACAGAGTATAGCATCTTATTCACCCCACCCTGGAGGAGGAACAGAGTATAGCATCTTATTCACCCCACCCTGGAGGAGGAACAGAGTATAGCGTCTTATTCACTCCACCCTGGAGGAGGAACAGAGTATAGCATCTTATTCACCCCACCCTGGAGGAGGAACAGAGTATAGCATTTTATTCACACCACCCTGGAGGTGACAACATGCAAATGCATGTTTATGCATTTGTTTTGTGCATGTACATATCGCTCTGCATGCGTGTGGAAAAGAATGAGTGAGCGTCTTACGGATGCTATTGTATAGCTTGGCTACGAATGTAAACTATACTTGTGTTCGTATTTGGAAGCCTCGGTAATGTCCATAAATCAGTGGTGAGGGGCCTGCAGATTGCAGGCATGCCCCAATAAGCCGAGAGCTGATCAGGCATCGGCAGAATTCTGTTCAGCGTCTGCAATAATTGGCAGTCGACCATATATGGAGAAGGTGATGCTTCCTGTACCCGTGATCTGTATCCTGAAGCACTTGTTTGTAGAGTTTTTTTCAAGTTTGCGCATCCACTATTGTTTGTGTTCAAGACATTTCTTGTAAAATGTGAATGCAAATAATGATGTTATGTGTGTGTGTGTGTGTGTGTGTGTGTGTGTGTGTTATATCTGTGAGAGGACAGGGCGTACCTCCCAGTCGGGGTAGTCGTGCTCCTTCAGGGTGCCGGTGTGAGTGCCCGGCAGCACCACCAGGCAGCCATTTTGCCTGGTGACTTTCTCCATGGCCGTCCACGAACACACGATCTGGTCGGCCGGCCGGAAGGGGAAGTAGTGCAGGTCCTGATGCATCGGGTGGCGCGACGTCTTGTTACCTGAGGTAGAAATAGTACGCATTATTTACACACGTGTTAAGAAATTCATGTTGTCTGTAAACTATACAGGGAACACCTTTAAGGACCAAAAGGTGACCTTTTGGTCCTTGACATGAACAAGGTTGAGCTCCACTGACAGATTTTTCAGAGATTGAGACTCAGAAGATTTTTTTTGGGTCCCCAGGTCTGTAACGTTATCTGAGAGGGTATTCTACAAATGGCATTTCCACACTGGGGACCACCATATGGAGGGTATGCGCATGCTTAAAGTGAATGGCATATTGAGTGGCAAAGCAACATGCAAATATATGTACCTGCGTCTGGAGGTTTGTTGATCAGCATAGTGTGCATGGCCATGATGTTGGGACCAGTAAAACATTCCACATACTTGAGAATCTGTGCAAAGAAATAATACGTTAATATTAATAATAATATTAATTGTTTTATCTGTGTTTACTATAACACATTAGTGTTCCAGTTGATCCCCACAGCAAAAGTAGTTAACATCGCATCGCAATAATTTGATCCCCTTTATTATTATTATTAATTTATAATGTTGGCTATTCAAAAATAGCAGATCTACAAGCTCACAGCGCATCACTTTGTGCCGTGCTGCTGCTGTGAGCTTGTACGACCGATATCTTTGAGAATATTTGAAAAAATATCAACTTTTGCAGGTGGGAGTACTGTACGCAGCCAAATATTTATCAATTTGGGGGTCCTTGACATGAAAAAAGGTTTGAGAACCATTGTATTAGTATTATTAACATAAGTAGTGTGTGTGTGTGTGCCTACAGTAGAGTATTACTGCTCTCAGGTTGAGGCGTGAACGCGTGTCGGACGCCGCCGGTGTGGGATAGGTTCATTGAAAATAACGGAGGCGGCTGTTTAGACGCGCGGCGTTCGCAGACGGTGTGTGTGTGGGGCCCATTATAAACCCATGAGGGTTGGGCACATTGCGTGCAGGACACGGAAATAAATAAACAATCAATCAATCAGTCAGTACCTGTGGTAAGGTGCAGTATCTGAACAATTCCGGGTCTTCCTGGAAGTCCTGGAGCTTGGAGACCGCCTTCTGATCGGGGACGTACTCGGACTTTGCGATGGACACGTCTCTCATCACCACCAGGCCGAGGGGTTTCACTTCCCGTCTGCAAATACGCCCAAACTCACCCCTGAAGACCACACACACACACACACACACACACACACACACACACGCACACACACAGGGGCGAGGGGGGGGGGATATAGAGACAGATTGTGTTCAGTCCTCAGCAGGGCCCCTGGGCTGGTAATTCTTGCAGGGCCCCCATAGCGCGCAACATTTCCGTTTTTTTATCATCTTTTTGACTAAAATGTAACAAAATCAATGGCCAATGAAGGGGCCCCAGACGCCCTTTTCAGGGTGTCAAACCTAGTACCGCACATAGCAGGGTCCTTCCCTGAAGGGCTCCTGAGAGCCAATTAAGGGCCCCTGTGCCACGGCCCCACTGCACTGGCCCCAATGGCTAATTTGTCCCTGATGTTACCAACTCACCTGAACCTGTCGATGTCCTCCTCAGACACCAGGTTCTTGATGAGGACGAAGCCATTCTCTTCGAAGGACAGCCGCTGCTCGGCGCTCAGCAGGTCGTTGTCCAGTGTGTACCTGAGAAATAATGAAAAGTAAGTGTGCTTTGTTGGTCAATGATTGATCTATGGACTCTACATCCCAGATAAACAAGAGGGTAGCCTATAATGTGTGTGAAAGGTGAAGAATCAGCTGCTTGTATAACAGGTGGTAGATATAGGCCTGCCTGCTGTGGATATAGGAAATTTGCCTATGAATAGAAATATTACAGTGGAATTACAGAAGTGATTTCATAAAAAAAAAAAAAAAAAAAAACTTACCTAAGCACTTGTGGGTGATAGTAGGCCACTTGGCCAGAAGTGGGCGATGCTTGCTATGTGAAAAAATCAGTCAAGGACTGTACGTACATTTGTACGATATTTAAATAATATGTGTATAAAATATTTAACCTCGCGCCACAGCAGGTTGTCCTAATAATAGCATTTATATTCAGCTTGCATTGCAGCTGTACGTGTCCCGAATAGGTTATGTTTGCTATACTTTCAGCTACCACGAAAACAATGAAAACAAAAACAATATTGAGCAGCCTTACTATAGCCTACCAGCAATAAGACGTAGCCTACACAGTAAATATCCAAAACACCGAATCTGGCAAAAAGAAATATCCTCTGGGAGTCTGGTGGTCGCGCAGCGTCATTTATACATTTAAAGATAAATAAGTTGATGTATTTCCATGCAGCGGCCTTCCCACTGTAGACTTGTAGACTAGTCCTCGGGTTCGATTTCCTGCAGGGTCCGCCGACACACACCCACTCCACGTCCACTATACTGTAGGCTAGACGCTATACAGTCGAGCATGAATGAACATCAATAATAAGCTGCATGTCAATCAATCAATCAATCAATCAATCAATAATCAATGATATACACACAATCAGAAAAGGATACGACAAAATCACAAGACCGTCGGTCGAGATGACTGAAGACCACTTTGAGCCTCTCCGCAGCCCGCGACATTTCACCCCAAAGTAATTAAAGTATATAGGCTAATGTTTAAGTCTCTTTGGTAGACTCTTGTCTTGTCCACTCGATCCAGTCTCATCGAATGTTTCACCACCACGGTCGGTACCACAGGTATAAAGTTCACTGTTATCCACCGTTACGCAACTTTTGGCAACACGTACGTCATGCACTGCATGCTGCATTATTAATAATTATACTAGATTCAAACCTAGTTCGTGGCATGATATCTCAAATCGAAAACGGCATTAATTAAGATAAACGCAAAGTTTGTTGCGTTACTTTCCGGCCACTTTCTTAATACTATAAACTATAATAATTAAGATATCTTTTTAGTAATAATAACACATTCAACCGTGTTGTTAACTTTAACCCAGTAGGAGGCGCCACACGACAACTAACAGATTTAATTTCTATAGGTTTATAAAGATGTGTTTTTTACTGCATACAGAACTGTGTGTGTAATATAATAATCCAATCAAATGTCAGACTCACAGGTGCAGATATATAATAATCATTTTAGTGATATCAATTCTTGAATGAGGACGTTTAAACAAACACACACACACACACACACACACACACACACACACACACGTCACACACACCTGCAGATAGACAGATTGATGCTCCCTTTTGGACAGAGATATATTATAATAAACAAGTAAAGCTCTTTCATTGAATTGGAGGTCTTCTTACATAATAATTATGGATTCAATGTTATGCAGGAATGCCTACTGACTGACAACTGAATGGGGGGAAAAAACGATACGTTCTGGCCTTGACAACCCCATGCATCCAAACAGAAAAGTCCTGTCTGATTGCATTAAACAATGTTTTAAACTCACTTTGCATGTTGCTTTGCCACTCAATATGCCATTCACTTTAAGCATGCGCATATACCCTCCATATGGGGCCCCTCCCCAGTGTGGAAAGAATACCCTCTCAGATAACGTTACAGACCTGGGGACCCCCTGGACGCCCCTGGAGGCCCCTCAAGGACCTGGGGGTCCCTGGACCCCGCTTTGAGAATCACTATAGGCCTATGTGTGCGACTGTGCGTGGGAGTTGGTGGGACTGTCACTGTCAGATATAGTCTGCTAAATTATTTACTAAATCATTTGCCAGGCCAGATATCATCACTTAGAGGTCTTTTTTTTGTCCCACAGGCCACCAGTTTCCTAACACTATGATGACGATGATCATCCTTTTACAGTTTAAACTTATTTGTATTATAAATGTAGGCTACAGCAATATAAATACAACATTTTTCTTTTTTCATTTCACAGTCAGCTGCTGGCTGCTGAGAAATTAAACAATTATGTAGCCTATAGAACTAAAAAACATTGCATGGATGCACCTGGGACGTATCCTCAGTGATATATCCCGAGGTCATCGCCTCACTATATATGTTTTTTCCCCTTATTACCTCCTCTACAATGATTTCCTGTTTTTGGCTATATAGAAGTGTATATGAAAATATTGAATTGAACATGGTATAGATATTGTAAACAATTAAGTGTGTAATGCTTTATGGTGTCGTCCACTCACAGCTAACAGTTTTGTATTGAGAGCTGTGCTTGAAATGTACATACTATAAATTCTCCAATCTGTTAATAAATACATCAATCAATCAGTCAAAACCCAAAATAGACAGAGACACATGGGGACACTGTCACACCAAGCCAAGCATTGGAGCAGTGTGCAGTGCACCGCTCAAAAACAACAAACGATTGTATTTTGAAGTCATGTTGCTCTTATTTTGAAGTCCACAGTGAGTGAGCGGAAGTTAGACGCTTAATATCGTGGAGGACTTGACGGATGTGAGCTGCCTGGTACCGGTTGGTTGGTAGGAGGACAGACCGAGGCGGAGGCGTCAGAATGCGGCCAGACACAGCCACAGCCAGCCTGCACCGCCACCCCTCCGGTCCTGCTTCAGACTCATACACGATGTCCACACTACTGTCCTCCTCTCGTCTTTCGGACAACTGGACTCTAGTCTAAACTTGCGTCCGCTGCAGCCAAAGAAGAAGTGAAGTGATCGGGGATCTTATTATTTCGAGCGTTGCTGCTGATACATATTTGTACTAGCGTTTCGTTTCTTCTTCTCCTCGGGAGAACATAACATTATTGTTTTGGAGCCCAGGGTCGTGTGTTTCTATCGGGTGTTTGGAGTGCAGAGAGAGAGAGAGAGAGAGGGCATCCGGCCTCCGAGGAAAGACAGCCCCGCTAGCCGAGAAGGAGAGAGGCGAGGTCTGGAGGGAAGTCGCCTCGAAACAAACAACGTTCATCTTGTCAAGGTATTTATTTAGCTGGTTTTTTTTTAAACCGTTATCGTTATCGTCTGCGTCGCTGCTGCTGCTACTGCACATAACGCTATAGCTCCTGCTGTGTGATATAATGACAGTACAGTAAAGTGAAAGTGCTATTTACAGTATAGGGTCTCTCTTCTGTGCAATTATATCTATCTATCTATCTGCATCATGCATGGTGGTGGGGATAGCTTTGGGTTGTCTGTGTCTGCGTGTAGTCTGAAATTCCGTTTGATTAATGACATTAATAACATGTTTGTTGACACAGCCGTCTGCGTAGCGTATGTATGTACGCCTGACTCTGCCCTAAAATGAATGATATCCTACCTACCGTTTTATTTGGACAACACCTTGATGGATAGATAGATTCCACCATGCCCAGTTATGTTGTCAACACCATTCCTACACAGTTAAACAAACCCCTTGTATTCAGTGGTGGAACTGCGAGTGTGCACACATGGAACCAAATGGACCTTTCTTTGTCTCTTTGGTTATATTTTCTACACTCCCACAGATGGAAACGAATGGATAATAGCCAATAAGGATGATTGATGATTCATTATCCTGTGTTCATCTATCATAGTTTGAGGTGTTTTTCCAGGCACGTTTATTTATTTATTGGCAGGCATCCGGCTCATTCATCCGGCTTCATATGTCTGACATGTTTTACACAAGTGTGCTCCAGCCCCTCTCTTTAAACGGCTTTAAACAGATGATAAGATAATCTGTTCCGATTGCCCTTAAATCTGGGGAACAGCTGCCTGTGATATGTTTCATTGGGCTCAGTGGGCTGAGTGATGAATGACACGGCTGGTAAATATTATACTAATTGTTTGTGGCTGCTGTCTTATAGCTGTCGAGTGTGAAGACTTGTTGAAGCATGCACAGAATGCTACTGTACTTGTAGAAGTCCAGTTAATTAATTTAAATTGACCGTGCTCTAGAACTCTTTAAGACACAATATTATGATATGATGTGATATGATATAGGCCTAGTACTTTATTGTCAGTTTGCACTGAAATGTGTTTTGTGACCCAGAGGCCTTGTATGCAACACATTGAAATAACACATGACAAAAACATTTACACATACCTTTTCTTTTTACCAAGTACCAAATATTTTGTGACAAAATGTTATTTTTGATGAATAATCATCAGTAATAGTGCCTTGTGCCTAATATAAAAATCACACCCGTGTGAAGTGAGGGGCGCTTTACAGAACTTTATCATCTTACGTCATCGTGATATATCATAACATAACATCATATGGCGATTTGCTCAGTCACAGACAAAAGTAACAAACATTGGACTCTGTCTTGTCTAGACAAGACGGACATAGGAGGGGCTAGCGCCCCTCAATAACTAAGAACAGTATGTTCAGTCGGTATGTCCAGGAAAGAAATCAGACCCTGTACTGTACTGGCCCTCCTCCCTGGCCTGTGTGTTAGGCTGTGCAACAGTGACACTTTGTGGTGAGCATGCTATTTCCGTGCTCGGACACAGGGACACACACACGCATGGCTGTCTTTATAGGAGTGGTTGCACCACTCAAAAATCACATCACTATAACTGTAAAGCAGCCTAACACCACAGAAACGGCCAACGCTTATACTATATTTCGATATCCAAAATCCCAGATGATTTGTCTCATGACGTACTGTACGTATGGAAGGGATATAGGCTCATATTTATACAGTAGTCCATTTCATTCCACTAGGTCGAGTTGACAGATGACACACCTTTAGAGTACATATGAATAGAGATGGCATCCGAGTTCTCCTTCCATCCACTTGTATTAAGTTGCTCAAAAGCGCATGAGGCGATTTCACTCCTCCTTCCGGGGTAGAGGAACGGAGTGCATTCTGGGATGGATTTGCAATAGTGACTGGGCCCAAACACATAAACGCGCTGCCGCTGAACGCGCACGAGCGTGCGTCCGTCGTGAACGTGCACAATGCTACCGGCCCTCCCCGGTAACATGCACTACAGTGGGGGGGGGGGGCACGCAACAGGCCAACAGCACGCCACCAAGGCCCGCTGAATATACCTTTAAGAAGACATTAGATTTACATAGAGCCTGCTGGGACTCCCCCCCCACTGTCCTTGATTTAGGAAAGATAGGTGTGTGTGTGTGTGTGTGTGTGTGTGTGTGTGTGTGTGTGTGTGTGTGTGTGTGTGTGTGTGTGGTTATTGTTCAGGTAACGACCTGAGGCACTATATTGACCCACATTGAGATCTGTGTGTTCCTCCTCCTGGGACCAGCTAATTATACTGACCCGGTCCACCTTCTCTCTCTCTCTCTCTCTCTCTCTGTTGACGCTCAGCCTCTCTCTCTCTCTCTCTGTTGACGCTCAGCCTCTCTCTCTCTCTCTCTGTTGACGCTCAGCCTCTCTCTCTCTCTCTCTCTGTTGACGCTCAGCCTCTCTCTCTCTCTCTCTGTTGACGCTCAGCCTCTCTCTCTCTCTCTCTCTGTTGACGCTCAGCCTCTCTCTCTCTCTCTCTGTTGACGCTCAGCCTCTCTCTCTCTCTCTCTCTGTTGACGCTCAGCCTCTCTCTCTCTCTCTGTCTCTCTCTCCTGTTGACGCTCAGCCTCTCTCTCTCTCTCTGTCTCTCTCTCCTGTTGACGCTCAGCCTCTCTCTCTCTCTCTCTCTCTCTCTCTCTCTCTCTCTCTGTTGACGCTCAGCCTCTCTCTCTCTGTTGACGCTCAGCCCCTCTCTCTCTCTCTCTCTCTCTCTCTCTCTCTGTTGACGCTCAGTGTCTCTCTCTCTCCTGTTGACGCTCAGCCTCTCTCTCTCTCTCTCTCTCTCTCATGTCTCTCTCGTTACATCAGCCTCAGCGCTATGACATCATCATGCCCGTGAAAAAGCAGCACAGGCCATATAGTATCATACCTTTCATCATATCGATCATTCTGTGCATTAGGAGGACTGGAGGCTCCTCTTCAGATAATGGTGTGTGTGTGTGTGTGTGTGTGTGTGTGACACTGTGTGTGTGTGTGTGTGTGTGTGTGTGCGCTGTGCTTTGTTTGTGTGTCACACACACACACACACACACACACACACACACACTAGGAGTGGAGCGATCTAGAAATAGAGCGATCATAGGTACTCCTGGG
>NC_137884.1:26026233-26031233 GCF_963924005.1 Protomyctophum bolini | reverse complement strand
AACCTTTTTCATGTCAAGGACCCCCAGAATTATCTGTATTTGGCCGTGGACCCCCCATCTGAAAATATGTTGTTCCAGGGACCCCTCCCCCCAGAAGCAAAGATTTGAGTTAAAATCACTCGCTCAGAAAATAAATTTAAAGATTTTTCTAAAAATAAATAGCAGACCTATACACAAGCTCGTATAGCGTGGCACTCGGTGGTGCCGCGCTTACGAGGTTGTTGTAGATCTGCTATTTTTCAATAGTTCTAGTTATAGTATAGTTATAGTATATAAAAGTATAGTTTTTAAAACACCAACAGAAGGGTGTGTTCCCGTACAGAAGGGGTTACTGTACGACTGTGATGTCAGCTGCTATGAATGCCTCGGGTGTCGAAAGAGAAGGGATATTTGGTCTGGTAGGAGGAGGGGGGGGGGGCACTGCGGGGGTAAAGTCAGTCTCTCCCATTTGGACCGGGCCCAGATTGTGACTCACACCACCACCACCGACTGGGTACCATGCACAGACCAGCCCTCTGTGTGTGTGTGTGTGTGTGTGTGTGTGTGTGTGTGTGTGTGTGTGTGTGTGTGACTGTGTGTGTAAGAGACTGGGTGGGTGAATGCATTAGCTATAGTCTTTGTTCAATCTCTCTCTCTCTCTCTTTATCTCTCTCCCTCTCTCTCTCTCTCTCTCTCTCTCTCCCTCCCTCTCTCTCCCTCTGTCTCTCTCTCTCTCTCTCTCCCTCCCTCCTCTCTCTCTCTCTCTCTCTCTCTCTCTCCCTCTGTCTCTCTCTCTCTCTCCCTCTGTCTCTCTGTCCCTCTCTCTCTCTCCCTCTGTCTCTCTGTTCTCCTAATTAAATTCAAAGGGCCTTTATATTGGCACAGAAATCATTCCGTCTCCATCTTTGCCAAAGCAAGTGTGAAATACAATAAACACTATGTTGCTGCTGTCGGGCAGAAACCGTCTCCTTGTAAATTAACCTTGTTTTTGCCAACTACTGTAAGTGAATATCCGTACCTCCCGCCTATGGGACGTTGTATGCCAACTACTGTAAGTGAATATCCGTACCTCCCCACCTATGGGACGTTGTATGCCAACTACTGTAAGTGAATATCCGTACCTCCCCACCGGCCTATGGGACGTTGTATGCCAACTACTGTAAGTGAATATCCGTACCTCCCCACCTATGGGACGTTGTATGCCAACTACTGTACGTGAATATCCGTACCCCCCCACCTATGGGACGTTGTATGCCAACTACTGTAAGTGAATATCCGTACCTCCCCACCTATGGGACGTTGTATGCCAACTACTGTAAGTGAATATCCGTACCCCCCCCCCCCCCACCGGCCTATGGGACGTTGTATGCCAACTACGGATATCTTCGTACTGGAGAGTCTGCCTGCATGTGCTATTAACTCATTTTGGATAAAAATAATAATAAATCACTTTTTCTCCTATCCTGAACAGTTAGTCTTACCACCATGACTGTCTCTCTATCAACGCGTTGCGCTGCGACGCGTTGTGAGCTTGTAGATCTGCTATTTTTTGCTATTTCTGTCCCTCTTTAGCGGGATTTCAGTCCCTGCCCCTCTAACACTCTCTGCACATCCCCTGACACACACTCCCCTGACACACACACTCCCCTGACACACACTCCCCTGACACACACTCCCCTGACACACACACACTCCCCTGACACACACTCCCCTGACACACACACACACTCCCCTGACACACACACACACACTCCCCTGACACACACACACTCCCCCTGACACACACACACTCCCCTGACACACACTCACTCTGCCCTGCATAACATTGGTACACTGTAAGTGTTAGCGGTGTCGCCTTACACTCTTTTCCTGACGGAGATGATGAAATATTCATGGGGTTGTACCTACTCTCTCTCTCTCTGTCTCTCTCTCTCCCTCTCCCCCCCACACAGAGTCATTGTTGACATTGTTGTCTCTGTGTCACCCAGGGGGGGGATGACAGGGCAGAGCGGGGTGCAGAGGGGGGTGCAGAGGGGGGATGACAGGGCAGAGCGGGGTGCAGAGGGGGGTGCAGAGGGGGGATGACAGGGCAGAGCGGGGTGCAGAGGGGGGTGCAGAGGGGGGATGACAGGGCAGAGCGGGGTGCAGAGGGGGGTGCAGAGGGGGGATGACAGGGCAGAGGGGGGTGCAGAGGGGGGTGCAGAGGGGGGATGACAGGGCAGAGCGGGGTGCAGAGGGGGGTGCAGAGGGGGGATGACAGGGCAGAGCGGGGTGCAGAGGGGGGTGCAGAGGGGGGATGACAGGGCAGAGCGGGGTGCAGAGGGGGGATGACAGGGCAGAGCGGGGTGCAGAGGGGGGTGCATCCAGGGGGGATGACAGGGCAGAGCGGGGTGCAGAGGGGGGTGCAGAGGGGGGATGACAGGGCAGAGCGGGGTGCAGAGGGGGGTGCAGAGGGGGGATGACAGGGCAGAGCGGGGTGCAGAGCGGGGTGCAGAGGGGGGTACATCCAGGGGGGATGACAGGGCAGAGCGGGGTGCAGAGGGGGGTACATCTTGGCCTGCTCGGCTCACTGTGTGCTTTGTATAGTCATTATGTCTGATGGGTGCCTGATGGCCTGCCCTAGATCTACAAGCTCTCAACGCTTTGCATCACCATCACCATACCAGCTCAGTGGCCTTGTGGTTAGAGTGTCCGCCCTGAAACTGGGAGGTCGGGGTTCGATCCCCGGCCGGGTCATACCAAAGACTCTAAATAATGGGACCCAGTGCCTCCCTGCTTGACACTCAGCATCAAGGGTTGAATTGGGGGTGGGAAGTGAGGACGCTGGCGTCGACTGTTCACCGCTTCACCTCCCAATGTATGAATGAATGAACCGTTGTAAAGCGCTTTGAGCACTTGGAAAAGCGCTATAAAAATGCAATTCATTATTATTACCATGCAAAGCGTTGCCGTTGCCGGCGCTGTGAACTCACTATTCGCCATGGCAACCGAGGGGAAGGAGGGGGAGGTGGCTGGGGGGGGGGTCAGAAGTATCTGAATGTCTATTGGGGATGACTGCTCTGTTCATTTATTTATTTTTCCCCCGACCGGTGGTGGCCAACCGTATGTTTATACGATGACTCGACTAACGACTCTATTTCTCAGGGATGTACAGTATAATTATGCATACACGACGTCGTGCATAGCTTCTGTGTGATTATGGACGTCGCTCACAATCATTTGACACACTTTGTTAGGCACAGATTAAAGATAATGCACGGCCAATGAGGCCATGCAGGGCAGGCTAGGCCGGGACAAAGCTATCCTACTATGAATGTGTGTGTGCGTGTGTGTGTGTGCGTGCGTGCACGTAACTCGAGAGAACCGTTTGCCCCGCACCGACTTCACACGCGCTCCACACACCACCCCCGCAGGGAGGGTGCAGTGCCTGCCCGGTAATCGAGTCGGTCGGTCGGACCCACGGTCTAATCGGCCTAAGTCCCCTCACCTGTGCCATTTCCAGCCTCTCGCCACACTGCCAATTGATTGCCATGGCAACCCCACACACCTGACAATTGATTAGCCAGATTACTTAACCAGTCCACTTTTCACAGTCGGTCAGTTTGCCCTCTTCAGACACAGACAGATACAGAGATCTCCATGTGGGACACAGACAAACAGACAGATACAGAGATCTCCATGTGGGACACAGACAGACAGACAGATACAGAGATCTCCATGTGGGACACAGACAGACAGACAGATACAGAGATCTCCATGTGGGACACAGACAGACAGACAGACAGATACAGAGATCTCCATGTGGGACACAGACAGATACAGAGATCTCCATGTGGGACACAGACAGACAGACAGACAGACAGATACAGAGATCTCCATGTGGGACACAGACAGACAGACAGACAGACAGATACAGAGATCTCCATGTGGGACACAGACAGACAGACAGATACAGAGATCTCCATGTGGGACACAGACAGACAGACAGATACAGAGATCTCCATGTGGGACACAGACAGACAGACAGATACAGAGATCTCCATGTGGGACACAGACAGACAGACAGATACAGAGATCTCCATGTGGGACACAGACAGACAGACAGATACAGAGATCTCCATGTGGGACACAGACAGACAGACAGATACAGAGATCTTCATGTGGGACACAGACAGACAGACAAACAGACAGACAGACTGTTAAATCGGTTGCTATGACAAGTTGACAACGGGTATTAGCCGATGGGCACGTACAGGTCTAGTGTACACTGCATTTAGGAATGCACAACATTGAAACTAATATACGACGCATAACCAGATGCGTTGCATGGACAAAAATGATGTTTTCTCAAAGTCTCAAACTTCTGTCCAGAAAGACACTGAAGCCTGATTTTATGTTCTGTTGAATGGTGGACGACGGTGTCGACACGCCGAAAATCAGCATATCTACGTTAGAACTAAGCTCACTGCTTGTTCTCAGCGTGCAACACGACACCGTGCTATTGGACAATGGATTCAACACGACACCGTGCTATTGGACAATGGATTCAACGCGACACCGTGCTATTGGACAATGGACAATGGACTTATATATCGCTTTTCTAATACCCCCAAGACGCTTTACATGTGTGGGGGCCGGGGGGGGGGGGGAACAAGAGGATAAGAGATCCAGTTTAAGTCATTTTACACTTGGTTGCATGCTCAACACAGCTGATCTACAAGCTCACAACGCGTCGCACTGCGACACGTTGTGGGCTTGTAGATCGGCTGTTTTCAGCAAGTGAAAAAAGATACGGCTGTATCAAGGCCCGCCAAAATACATTTTGTTCGACTAAATCAACTGTAGATTTAGTAGACTAAAATCTTATGATATTTAGTCGACTAAAACTAGACTAACACTAAAACATGCCAGGTGACTAAAATGTGGCGTGCGTGCGTGCACGTGCTGGACGCGTGTCCTTCCTTCCTCTCGACATGACGTTGTCGTGTGTGTGTGTCTCTCTGTGTGTCTCTCTGTGTGTG
>NC_137884.1:26008733-26021233 GCF_963924005.1 Protomyctophum bolini | reverse complement strand
TATATCTCTGAGAAATACCCTTGCCCCTGTGGGTCCCTGTACTCCTGGATGGGGTTTTTTCTCTTCTCTGGAAAAGCATTCCAGCAGCCAGCCCTCATAGCATGCCTCGTTAGGCAATAGACTTTCAATCCATACCCTCCTGGTATGGGTTGAGTGGGTTGGAGTCCTAGTGCTCACGCCATGTGAGTGGGTTGGAGTCCTGCTCACGCCATGTGAGTGGGTTGGAGTCCTGCCCACGCCATGTGAGTGGGTTGGAGTCCTGCTCACGCCATGTGCTCGCGGTTATTGCGAACGCAGTGATTGCGAATGTAGTGAGCACTTACTATGAGACCTAGCAGATCATGTCTGTCTGTGTGTCTGTCTGTGTGTCTGTCTGTCTGTCTGTCTGTCTGTCTGTCTGTCCCGCTATACGTCCAAATATGGAGTGTGTTGCATCATCAGCTCCATATATGGGCACAAAAGGGGCCAGGTCCACATATACAGTAACAGCGGGACAGACACACAGACAGACAGACAGACATGATCTGCAGGGTCTCAGCTGCGTTCGCTTCCCGCGTTTGTGCGTCTTACTGGTGTTTAGGTTTGGGGGTTTTGGGGTATAGGGTTCGTAATAGTATAATGTCTGACATATACAGTACATGCAGAGATACAAATACGGTGCATTTTGGCATCCCAAAATGCAGTTTATAGTTAACCCATTCTGACCGGGCACCCATTTTGGTGTTGGCACCATGTTATGCTTTAGCTATTGAAAAATAGCAGATCTACAAGCTCATATCGCGCCACCGAGTGGCGCGATACGAGCTTGTAGGTCTGCTATTTTTGAAAAATTCGAAGAACGACTGACATTTTTAGAATCTGATCTCAGGTCCGAATGGGTTCATCAGACCAGTGTGTGTCCAGTGGAAACCTCGTATTAATCTGATCTCAGGTCAGAATGGGTTAAGGGAAACAATAAAACAATGACCTCATGCTTCCACAGGATGCACTACTTACTGTACTCGGCATGTACAGTAACGTGGTTGAAGTGGGACTCATAAAATGTCCCTGGGACGCATTGCGTTGTGCTGGATGCATGTTCACCAACCCCCTAGTATGTCTGTCAGAAGACGCTGAGGGGAGAAAACACCCGCGTGGTGCTACAGCTACTGCTGTGTTATTGGGCCACTGGAGGCATTATTTACCTCCGACTAGTTCTGCCTTCTGGGAATATTTGGGGGGCAGGAAGGAGGGGGAAAGGAGAAGTTACGTCATAATGTGTCTGAAGTTCTGAACGCAGTGCAACTGTTTTAATTCAGCTCGGGGCTTTTATATATATATACTAGAATTTCGCGGGCCTTCGGCCCGCTCATCCTAGCGGCGCGCAGCGCAAATTGGAGGAAGGAAATTGTGAGAGGTAGACAAAGTCACAACATTTAAAATGTTGGTCTCAGTGTATTTTTTATAGAGTCTGAGTGTATTTGTAGGAAAGAATTGTCATGGCTGGTTCTTGCCTTGACAAACATTCGGAGCAGGAGACGTGCGAAAGATGAACAATATATGATTTATTAAATAATAGGCCTATATAAGGAACTAAAAAGAACTGCAGTACTTAACATAACAAATTATATGGAATGTGTAGTCAGTGAGTCAGTGGTGTAGGTGTAGTGTATGGATGTGTGATACATGGTGTGGTGCATGTGTGGATGGAAAGAACAATCAAACATAAAGGAACGGAGGCATGGAGGCTAATGAAGGGAGTGGAGGCAGCAGGTGTGGCTCCTCTGGATCTCTCTTCTCAACTGGGATGAGTGTGGTATTTATGGCCTCTGGGAGACACCGGGCCCAGGTGCTCTCCCATCAGCCATCGGGCCAATGCCCTACCCAGGCTCACCTACAGGATGAAAGTTAGGCAATAGGCAGGCACATCCACTACTCAGTATGTGTGTGGGGTATCACACTCCCCCCCCCCCCCTTAAAGTCGTGGTCCCAATAGGAACCATGACTGTCCATTTATCCTACATACATTTACTATACATGAAATGAATTAACATGTTACATTTTACAATTAAGTGCACTATATTCATCAAATGTATACCTACGGTTAATTAACGAAAATGTCCCACTAATCAAAAGATTTTACATTTTACAATGAAGTGCACTATATCATTTTTAACATGTTGTTAAAGGAACAATTATATTGGGCAGCTGATCCAGAGGAGGGCGTGGAGGAGTGGGGTGATGTGGAAGGGGTGTTTCTGGTTCCAGAGATTGTCATGGTTGAGCTTGTAGAAAAGGAGACAGAAAAGTTTGTCAGTAGAGCCTGCATAATGGGAGAAACATGTCCACCAGGGCAGACGTGAAACAAAGGATAGTGATTTGTTTGATCATAATCATGTTCAGGTTAGCATCAGTTTTATATTATTCAGAAATGACATGTGTAGAAATGACATATGTAGCAATGCAACAGCCTTACGTGAATGGGGATTGTAGGGCCAGGAAGCACAGCGCGAAGCAAGGCTTGAAAAACCACATTGGTAGTATGATGTTCCGGCTGTCTTTCTTTCTGCTTTATGGCATAGGTGAGAGCTTCTGTGGGAGCAAAGGTTGACAAAGTCAAAACATGTAAAATGTTGGTCTCAGTGTATTTTTAATGGAGTCTGAGTGTATTTGTAGGAAAGAATGTTAATGTTAACAGTGAACGCAGTTGTTGTGGAAAGGCCAACTTAGTAAAGGAACACTTATATTGGCCAGCTGATCCAGAGGAGGGCGTGGAGGAGTGGGGTGATGTGGAAGGGGTGTTTCTGGTTCCAGAGATTGTCATGGTTGAGCCTGTAGAAAAGGAGACACAGATAAGGGATGACTCAAGCACAAAATGTGAGTGTTAATGTTAACAGTGAATAGTAAAAGAAGCTGCAGTTTTGGTCAGTAGAGCCTGCATAATGGGAGAAACATGTCCACCAGGGCAGACGTGAAACAAAGGATAGTGATTTGTTTGATCCTAATGATCTTCAGGTTAGCAGCAGTTTTATATTATTCAGAAATGACATGTGTAGAAATGACATATGTAGCAATGCAACAGCCTTACCTCAATGGGGATTGTAGGGCCAGGAAGCACAGCGCGAAGCAAGGCTTGAAAAACCACATTGGTAGTATGATGTTCTGGCTGTCCTTCTTTCTGCTTTATGGCATACGTGAGAGTTTCTGGGTTACCCGTCCTTGAGCTGGCAACATAAAGCTGTCCGTGAGTGAAGACAGGGGACGAAAGCCAGACCCCCACTCTTGTAAGTGTGTGTCCTTGGGATTTGTTGATGGTGGTGGCAAAAGCGGTGCGGACTGGAAACTGCCGTCTGGCCCACACAAAGTAGGAATGTTAATGTTGAGGATCAGCAATGAACTTGATTCTAGGGATCAGGACTTCCTTTTGTGTGGCTGCAATTTTGCATAGCAGCAGTTTGTAATCAACATGTTAAATTGTACAATTAAGTGCACTATATTCATCAAATGTATACCTGAGGTTAATTAACGAAACTGTTCTACTAACCAAAATATTTTACATTTTACAATCAAGTGCACTATGTCATTTTTAACATGTTAGATACACTACTACAATACTTCAAAGTGTAAAACACCCTTAGAGCCCTGGCCTTGCAACACGTGGACCCTCCTCCCCCCCCAACAGTGAACACAGTTGTTGTGGAAAGGCCAACTTAGTAAAGGAACAATTATATTGGGCAGCTGATCCAGAGGAGGGCGTGGAGGAGTGGGGTGATGTGGAAGGGGTGTTTCTGGTTCCAGAGATTGTCATGGTTGAGCCTGTAGAAAAGGAGACACAGAAAAGTTTTGGTCAGTAGAGCCTGCATAATGGGAGAAACATGTCCACCAGGGCAGACGTGAAACAAAGGATAGTGATTTGTTTGATCATAATGATCTTCAGGTTAGCAGCAGTTTTATATTATGTGTAGAAATGACATATGTAGCAATGCAACAGCCTTACCTCAATGGGGATTGTAGGGCCAGGAAGCACAGCGCGAAGCAAGGCTTGAAAAACCACATTGGTAGTATGATGTTCTGGCTGTCCTTCTTTTTGCTTTATGGCATAGGTGAGAGCTTCTGGGTTACCCGTCCTTGAGCTGGCAACATAAAGCTGTCCGTGAGTGAAGACAGGGGACGAAAGCCAGACCCCCACTCTTGTAAGTGTCTGTCCTTGGGATTTGTTGATGGTGGTGGCAAAAACGGTGCGGACTGGAAACTGCCGTCTGGCCCACTCAAAGTAGGAATGTTGAGTATCAGAAATGAACTTGATTCTAGGGATCAGGACTTCCTTTTGTGTGGCTGCAATTTTGCACAGCAGCAGTTTGTTGTTGAGGGTTCTCAGGAAAAACAGTTTGGTGCCATTGCAGAGTCTGAAGTGTGATTTATAGACAATTAAAGGAGTTCAGTGTAAACAATGTTGTCAGTTTTGCCCTCATCATTATTGTCTATTAAAACTTTGACAGCACTGGCTTTCTTTCCCCTAGAGAAGGCTGTGTACAGTTGGCCATGTGCGAACACAGGCTGAGGCAAGTAGATGCCAACTCTGTCATTTTCCTGGCCCTGACCTTTATTTATGGTAACGGCGAAAGCTAACCTGACAGGGAATTGTCGTCTGATGAAGGTAAAGGGAAACTCCTCACCTCTGTCATAGTGCGGGATCCTTGGAAGGAAGATTCTTTCACCTCTGTTTGTCCCTAGTGCAATTTCACACTCAAGTACTTTGTCCATCATCTGCACCAGCACCATTCTGGTGCCGTTCTTGAGAGTGCGGTCGCGACCTGATTGCAAGTTTCTTAGCAGCATGACAGGAGCTCCTAGTTTGAGCTTCAGGTTATGGTCAGGGATTCCAGAGGGTGTTAGTGAGTTGAGGAATTCTATAGGCAGAGAATCCTTGTAGTTGTCCTCTTTAACTGAGTCAGCTGAAAAGTAGATTTTCTCTTGTCCAGGGAACTCAGCTAAGCACCTGTTGTTGATTTCGCGTATGTCCTTGTTTAATGGAGTGTATACAGTGCCTTTAAGAAGGTTGTCTTTGTGGACACAGCCATTGTGCAGGTCAGGAAAGGTGTTTGAAATGAGAGTATCCATATCCTTTACCAAGTGCTGTGGTGGAATGTGGACTTGAATGGCAGTATCTCCATGTGTGATTTTGTCTTCCCCCAAGTCCAGGAGGTAGTTGGCAAACTCCCTCTCAGCTATGTCAGTCCTCATGTTGAAGTGTAGTTTGTGTTCTTTCATGAGAGGATAGAGTGGAGACATTTGGATGCAAGCTCTAACAATTTGGGCTCTGCTTGCTCTCTTGATAACGGGGAGTGTCTGCCTAGGGTCTCCACCTAACAGGACAGTTTTGCCACCCCAAGGTTGGTCAGAATGCATCAGGTCCCTCAGTGTTCTTTCCACGCACTCTACATTGAAGCGGTTAACACTGAAGATCTCGTCCCAAATGATTATGCTGCTTTCTTTGATTAGCTTAGCCAGGGAGGACTCAGCTTTTATGGCACAGACGGAGTCTTCAAAGATAGGGATTGGTATTTTAAATCTTGAATGAGCTGTCCTGCCACCCTCAAGGTTCTGAGCAGCTAAGCCTGTGCTGCCAACACACAGCACAATGCCATTCTGTGCTCTAATGTTGGCTGCAATGACCTTAAATGTAAAGGTTTTGCCATAGCCTGCTGGGGAGTTGAGAATGAATTGTCTTGTGATGGTGTCCTCTTTTGGTGCATTCACTGCCTGATAAACCGCCTGGCAGAGTGCCATCTGTTCCACATTCAGTAGAGGACTAAGCAGCTGTACAATTTCTTCTTGTTCTGTGTTGTTGAATCTTTCTGATGTGAAAATTTGTGTCAGCTTTTCCTGCTCAGTTAGTGGTGTTGGCTGTGGCATGTCCGTGTAGTTGGATAGACGATTTCCCATTTGTGAGAGCTCATCATCCAGTGCAAGTAGTACCTGGTTGTGGATAAATGCCTTGTCTACTGCATCTGTAGGGCACATCTGTGCAGTGGCTTCTGCATGGAGGAAGTCATCACTGAGCTTTTCGAAGAATTCTTCAAAGAGGTGTTTGGGCTGTGATGGGTGACAGTATTGGAGGATGATAGCAAAGGTTTCTCTGAGTTTTCTTGAGGATGCATAACTTGAGACTTCATGCATGGCAGTGATCCATTCTCCATCGTCCTCCAGCAAGCCCATGGCTCGTGCTGTGTCTTTGAAAGTTGTGTAGTGGTTGCCCTCATACACTTTAAGGTCGTCATAGCTTGTTGGTCCCCTGATATGAGCCAGGAGCATTTTTAAGTAGAATCTTTCTCCCTGGAGTACTGATACATTGGACATCCTTCCTATTGTCGTTGGAGTGTGCGTGTGCGTGGATGTTGGAGATCTTTCCTTCCACATGTGGCTGTTTGAATTCCAAGTGTAGTGTTCTGGGATGTCCATGTACAGATGTTGCCTTGCGTGATGGTCACTGACATTTAGCTGGAAGAAGGCCAGTAATGTAGTGGGTTTGGCTGCTGTCAGGGCCTCCTGTGCATGGCCTTCTGTGAAGATGACATTTTGTTGGCCTTCTGTGTGGATAGCGAGACTGAAGACAGCAGGGACTCTGTGCTGGATTTTGTACTCCATTGTTCTCCAGTGTGCGTCATGAGCATCAATTGTCCTGGCATTGATGAATCTGGAAATCTCATCCTTATCTTCAATGGTGACAGTGCCAACATCAACTCCCTTATGGATGTACTTGTAGAGGTACTTGATGGTGTGAAAGGAGCCGACAAATTCAACATTAATGTGGCACTTGTACTTCAGAAGGACCCAGGGGTTGTAAGGCACGACCCATCTGCTGTCGAAGGTAAAGCCGTGCTTGCTAGCAGTGTGACCGTTGATGGGTCTTCTGTACTCTGGGTAGCCATGGCCATTGTGAGGTAGGCGAGTTTCATCACAGTATGCTTTAGGGAATTTCTTGGTACAGATGCCATTGACCATGCAGGGGCTGTTGGGGTTGACTGTTCCACAGGGTCCATGCAGCATTGTTTGAGACACCAGCTCATACAGCTGTGGCTCTGTCTGTGGGTTGGGTATGTCTGCCCTAATGATGTGATCGATGTCATCAACACTCAAGGTCTCATGTAGGAGTAGGAGGATGTGAGCGTGTTTCAGTCCTCTCAACTGTCCCTCAATGGTGTGTACTCTAGCCTTCATGTTCCCAAAGACACCCAACTTAATGTCTTTGAGGAGGTTATCCAAGAACCATTTGAAAACTTTGTTAACAATGTCTGGTCTGTCATTGGGCTGCTGTCCTGGAAAGAGGTTTTGCAGAACACCGTCACTCCGTGGGTTTGCAGTCATGGTGATGAATAAGTCAAAGTTCTTGTATCTGGCTGCTATTGCAAGGGCATCAAGATAGTGCTTGTACAGGTATCTGGGGCTCCCAGTGTGGCTAGCTGGAAGAATGATGCGTTGACCAATGTGGGCAGCCTCAGTCTGTCCTGGCTGGGTTTGTTGAGTAGCCAGGATGTCAGACAGACCTGAATACTGATGTACCCTGTATTTGTCTTGCAGTTCCTTCCTCCTGTAGAAGATCATCCGGCAGCTTTCTATCTTGCTGTACTGATCGCAAAAGTACTCTTGGCCAAGTCTCCCCGACCTCAGTAGAGTGTTGAAGGAGGTAGTTCTGGGATGCATGTGGAATCGGAAGAATTCTTGAAGGCTGACTTTTTGTGTGGTTGAAGTTGCATGAACTTTCATAATGTGATTATCAATGCTGTAGCCGGCATCTCCATGTGGCAAGATTATGGGATAGGCGGTTGGATCATACATAGGATGGAGTGCATTGATTCGTGTTGTTTGTCTCTGATTAGGTGCATTAGCTGCAGTTCTGTAGAGTACAACATCCCTCGGCTGTGTTTGTTCCCCGGGTGCCAGAATAACCACATTAGTCACATCTGGATTAAGATGACGTTTGTGTGCTCCCTGTGAGCTTTTGGCCTTGAACACAATGGTGAAGTCCTCACTTGGGTTGAGGTTGAACATTTCCGCTCCGCTCTTAAAGGACCTGACTAAAGGATTAACTGTTTTCAGGGCATCCTGAATCAAGGTCAAAGTGTCTTCCCTAACTCCATCTCCCCTTGCGTGATGAAGGCGGTTCTTAATTTCATTGTCTTGGTCATAGACAAAGATTTGTGAGTATTTGGGTTTGTGTGTGTTGTCAGGAAAGACTGCTGAGGGAGTGAGGTGGTACATCTGGCCACTCATCTTGAATGGTTGTGGGCCACGTCCTCTGAAGTTCATTTTCGTGCCAGACACAGACTTAGAAGCCATAGAAACCAAGCCATTGTACTGTCTGATGTTGTCAAAGAACTCCCTTGACTGTGGTGACGTTCTGGCAAACAGAGATGTTAGTGCAGGAGGTGGGTCCATGAATGGTTTGAGTTGAATTTGGCCATAACGGCAACAGGCACTGAAGGTTTTTTTTCCAACAGGACCTTTTGACGTCTCCCAGGGGAACATGAGAGCATGGCATGAAATGCAGACCGAGTCCATCCTAGGTGTCTGTAATGGATTGCTGTGTGTAAGTAGTTGAGGTGGTGTCCAGGCTTTTCGGAAGTGTGTTGTCTTTTGTCTGGTCATGCGTGATTGTGGTTCTGTGAAGGTAGATAGGAGAGTATTAATGAGTTATTAGAAGTGATGAGAGTTGTGAAATGTATGCATGTTAGGTCATGGAGTGAATGGTTATCAGCAAAAGTGCAGTACAGGGGTAATGGGAGAAGATGAGTAGTTAGTTACCTGTGGCCAGAGGCGTTTCCAATGAGCGGGTGTGTGTCGTTGTGTGGTGGCTGGCCTCATGATGCTGAGCTGTAAAGGTAGTGGTGAAATGTAAATATTGTGTTGTTAGAAGTAATGATAAACTGCAAGTGTAGGTCATCAATGGAAGAAGTGTTATTTAATGATGGTGTTGTTGCATTAAAGTGACACACACACACACACACACACACACACACACACACACACACACACACACACACACACACACACACACACACACGTATGTTGATAAAATGGAGAATAGGAAAGTGCATGCAAGCACAGAAAGATAACAATGCACGGGCTTGAAAACTATTAAACACAGACAGAAGTTGTCAGAAGCACACACATGCAACATGTTATGAACGTGTGATTACCTGTTTCTGGTGCTGTTGCGTGAGTGGAACGCTTCCGTTTGGCGTTGCGTGTATCTGCTGAAAGTGATGTGCGTTTTTTTCGTGGTCTGATGTGTGTTTCTGGGGGTGATGTGGTAGTTGTCCTGTCCTCATGGCTGGGAGCTGAGATGGTAGGGGAGAAACGTAAATTGTATGTAGTTATGAGAGCTAATGTTATCATCTGTGGTGCAATAGTTATGTAATAATGCTGCTGTGCATTAATGCAGTCAATTTAAATATTTGTGAAGTTGGTAAAGCACACACATGCAACATGTTATGAACGTGTGATTACCTGTTTCTGGTGCTGTTGCGTGAGTGGAACGCTTCCGTTTGGCGTTGCGTGTATCTGCTGAAAGTGATGTGCGTTTTCTTTGTGGTCTGATGTGTGTTTCTGGGGGTGATGTGGTAGTTGTCCTGTCCTCATGGCTGGGAGCTGAGATGGTAGGGGAGAAACGTAAATTGTATGTTGTTATGATAGCTAATGTTATCATCTGTGGTGCAATAGTTATGTAATAATGCTGCTGTTGCATTAATGCAGTCAATGTAAATATTTGTGAAGTTGGTACTACCATGTGGGTAATGATATTAGTGTGTAGTTACCTGTGGCCAGAGGCGTTTCCAATGAACAGGTATGTGTCCGTGTTTGGTGGCTGTCGTCATGCTGCTGTGCTGAGATGGTAGATGAAAAATGTAGATATTGGGTTATGAGAAGTAATGATAAACTGTATGTCAGTAAAATGTGTTATTGCAGAATGTCAGTAGTGCATACATAATGTAACATAGATGTGTACACACACACACACACACGCGCACACTGAGCAGGGGGGAGGTGTCACTCTCTGTGTGTCACACGCACACACAGAGCAATGCAATGGGCTGTATAGGAATGAGAAAGCAATAAGCATACATTGACATTGGCAAAGCTGAAGGTGAAATAATGGCATCCCCATGCATCAAATGTCTGTTGTGTAGAAATTCTGAATGTCCATGTAATCTGTGTTTCTGTGGTAAGGCTGCTCCAATTAATTGATGAGTCGTTATGGAGTTGCTGAGTGATTGGCAACTAATGTAGTGATAGATTAATTGAATGGGCCTGAATATATCTGTGTAGGCTGCAACAATGATTTCATAAAGCGTAGTTTAAAATAGTTTTGAACAGGCAACTAATGTAGTGATAGATTAATTGAATGGGCCTGAATAGATAGATAGATAGATTTCTTGATTTTTGTGTCATGCACCAAAGGCGTCCAGCCCACATGGGCTTACAGGACACACCATGTCATTGCATTCAATATTGCATTGTGTACAATAAACAGATATGTTTTGTTGATATTCCCTTTTTTTTTTGTTACACAAACAAAACATTCTGCCTTATTTCCCACGCCCTGCATAAAAAGTCTGGCAAAGCAAAAGTACCTTTCCTAAAACAAAATTCCAGTTTTTCATAGTCCTCCAACCAGAAAAAGTCTGCAAATGTGTTAATGCTTCATATAATGGGCAGTAAAACAAAAGATGATAGATTGAACAGGCAACTAATGTAGTGATAGATTAATTGAATGGGCCTGAATAGATCTGTGTAGGCTGCAACAATTGGCGTGCTTTGTGTGAATGGCTGTGGTGAGGTTCACTGTAACTTTTTAGACATTCCACAGCGCCAGCGCCATGGGGGAGGGAGGAGGGGCACACACACACACACACACACACACACTGGGGCCAGCGTGTAGGCATAGTGTACTGTAGTAAATATATATGTGAGGCTGCAACTAACGATTAATTTCATAATCGGTTCATCGGCCGATTATTTAAACGATGAATCGATTCATCGGATTATGGCACCTTTTTGCAATTACTTAAAAAAATTAGCTTCAAGTTATTTTAGGCATGTTGTAACTAACAATAAAGATAATAAAAATGAATACTCCTTCAAAATTAATATGTTACCCCCTTTTTTATCCAATTTGATTTCATTGCCACTCCTACTTGTAATGATACTGTAATCTGTAATGTTGACCGTGTATAGCTGACTGTCTTTCTTTCCATTTCTATCTCTGGGACCCCAATTTTTATATTTTAATTTCTATTGTAAAATCAATTTTGAGTCCATTTGGTTCCATTTTTGTCTGTCACTGTGACTTCTGTCCCCACGCTGTGTTCTTAACTTCTTTAACAGGTCGCTCGTATTTCTTTATGTAAGATAAAGAATCCGATGAACACGGAGAGCCAAAGAGGACTTGTTGTTGCTGTTCCTCATGTTAGCGATAGCTGCTAAAGCTATCAACAGTAAACACAACCTTGCTAGGCTAGCAAGCTAACGTTGCAACAGGATCGTTGCGGTGTGTGTGGGGGGGGGGGGGAGACTGAAGTTGTGAGAGACTCAGAGAGAGAGGGGTAGAATAGATGCGGAGCACTCTGGTCACGTTCAAGACAATCTTGTGTTGTGTTTATACGACCCGTTGCATATTGTTCGTTCAGCCTAGTGCCGTTACTGAACGGTAAAAAGAAAGCAGCTTTATGTTGCATTTTAATGTTGGAAAACACCCGCGATAATAATCGCTAAGATAATTCGTTGGCAACGAATTCAATTATCGATTTTAATCGATTTAATCGATTCGTTGTTGCAGCCTTAGCGCACAGGCGCAATTGCGATGTATGGATAAATGAAATTATTAAGCACGCAACATTGAGAAGCATGCAACATGCTGTGTGATTACCTGTTTCGGTTCGCGACACACACACACACACACACACACACACACACACAGGGCGATGTATGGATAAATCAAACGAACGATTAAGCAAGAAACATTGAGAAGGATGCAACATGCTGTGTGATTTACCTGTTTGGGTTTGTTTTGCGCGACTGGCTCGCAAAAGTTTGGAGGCACGCGTGTATTTAGAAAGTGCGCTGCGTTTTCTTCGTGGCATATTGTGTTTGTGGGGGGGTGATGGCAGAGTATATTCCAGTCCAGTTGGCGGTGGCAAGCATGAGTCGTTGTTGTTTGTGTCTTTGTTGTTGGTGGAGTGAGTAGCCTACAGTGCAGTCAGAGTGTAGTTCACAGGTCACACACAGGAGCAGTGAAAGGGGGAGGGGACTTGGGATGGCAGTGTAGAGTAGGCACGACATTGAGGGGTAGAAACCATCCCGGTCGCGTGGTTCATCTAACGCGTGTGTCACTGTGAAGGACTGGCCCCATTAAGTGAACGTAGTTGGCGTAGTAGACGCCAACATGACGATTCTGACGTAGGCTGTTGAGGTTGAGCAAGAATAGCGTGTTTCAGAAAAGTAATATTTAAGCAGTAAAT
>NC_137884.1:25973733-26001233 GCF_963924005.1 Protomyctophum bolini | reverse complement strand
GGTCAGAATGGGTTTATTTCCCACCACGGAGTATAGCCTTGCATCCCGGAGGACAAGGCAAGACGTCGGTATAGGCCAATCAGAGGCAGGCGGGGACGTCACGTTACCATGTCTATGCTCAGACGTAGAAATAGATCACGCATCGTTGCCACGGTAACCCTCTGAACATTCCGTCCCGCTGCCTGAGGGGCCGGGTGTTGCCGTGGTGACCCTCTGGGAACAGGGAAGCTGGCCTGAGGCAAGGTGTTTCCTGCGACCTGCTGTGTGTGTGTGTGTGTGTGTGTGTGTGTGTGTGTGTGTGTTGACTCTGCTGCGTCAGCGCGTGCCACCGCGTGTGTGTGTGTGCGTGAAATGCGTGCACGTGTGAGGCACGCACAGCCACACGCACTCGGTGTTAATTTATCCACTTTTAGTGCAGTACAGTACAGGCTTGGGGAGGAGGATGGGCAGGATTTTTAGGCCTCTCTGAAAAGATGCAAAACGATATTAATACTATATATCTAATTTACTTTTATACCACTTAAAGGGACACTTCACCCTTTTTGCAAAAAAATATATGTTAATGACGTTTAGGAGCTTTAGATCACTTTCCTGGGGGTCTTTATGTGTGTAATATGTGGTTTTAGATATTTTAGATTGTAGCAGTGAGCCTGTTGTCTCTGATGTCATGGACACTGGGCTCACTTCCTTCCTGGACTACAATTCCCATAATTCTTTGGTGCACTGCTCCTCCTTGTGGATATGGGGGAGAGCTGTCTTACTGAGACAGTGAGACAACATGTAGTCCAGGAAGGAAGTGAGCCCAGTGTCCATGACATCAGAGACACCAGGCTCACTGCTACAATGTAAAATATCTAAAACCACATATTACACATAAAGACCCCCAGGAAAGTGTTCTAAAGCTCCTGAACGTCATTAACATATATTTTTTTGCAAAAAAGTGCAAAAAGTGTCCCTTTAAATGGTGTAAAAGAGCGGTTTCTCCAGACCGGGTAAATTTGCCGATTGCCAATGGACTCATTTTGAGTGAAGATCGGGCCGATCGGTGGCTGATGGATCGGAACGATTCGGAGCATGTTGCAGTGTTGTTGTTTTTGGCAGCAGATTTCTATTTTAGTTTTAGTCGTAGTCTCTTGAATATAGTTTTCACGTCATTTTAGTCACCTTGTTGTGTCGCGTTGTGAGCTTGTAGATCTGCTATTTTCAGCATGCAACAAAGTGTAAAATGCCTTATACTGGATCTCTTGTCCACCTTCCTAACATTTTTGTCTAGTTTTTAATTTTTATTTAGTCTTAGTCACCATGGCTTCGTCGTTTTTATTTAGTTTTTATGTCGTTTTTGTCAGTGGAAAAAAGGTAGTTTCAGTCGACGAAAACAACACAGACCTCTGGTATGGTTCTTCCCTTGCGTGTAATTATTGGCGAATGATGTATTATTAGGTTTGATTAATAATTTTATTTAATTAGCATCCATGCATTATTCATGTTTTGTGTCGTGCGCTGCGCTGCGCTGCGGAGACAGGCAGCCGTCCTCGTCGGGCTCATGAATATTGGATTAAAAGGAATGCTTCTTTATTCATGACCGTGTCTATTTTCTGCTCGTTCAGGGAGAGCACTTGAGCCGTGAGGGGACTCTGAAATCCCCCACCAGGCTTCTGGATCACACACAACAATGTGCACGCACGCACACATACACGCACGCACGCACACACGCACACATACACGCACGCATACACACACACACACACACACACACACACACACACACCACATTCGTTCGTTCTTCATACAAACAACCGTGTGGCTGTTTGTTGTTTGTGTATTTATTAGTACAGTGATGTTGACTTTTATCCTTCTGCGTCTGAACTATCGGGCTTTAAAGGGGGTGTCAGTGATTTCAGTCAAAAACCCTTAGGTTTCGTTTTTGCCTTGGGACACAAGCTTTCATCCAACCTAAGGTTTTTTGACCCCCAGGGGTTAACTGGGGACAGGGAGGAACTCCTTATATGGTCAGCACACTCTATAGTAGAGAGGATTATCACAACAAAACAAAAAAATAAGTGATATTTGAATTAAGTGAAATCACTGACTCTACCTTTAAGCAACTAGTCCACTATAGAGGGTATGTGCGTGGCATCATCGTACCTGGACGTGAATGACAGCCCATTCATCCACACAGAAAAGTCCTGTCTGATTGCATTAAACAATGTTAAACTCACCAACATTAAAGTCCTGTCTGATTGCATTAAACAATGTTAAACTCACCAACATTAAAGTCCTGTCTGATTGCATTAAACAATGTTAAACTCACCAACATTAAAGTCCTGTCTGATTGCATTAAACAATGTTAAACTCACCAACATTAAAGTCCTGTCTGATTGCATTAAACAATGTTAAACTCACCAACATTAAAGTCCTGTCTGATTGCATTAAACAATGTTAAACTCACCAACATTAAAGTCCTGTCTGATTGCATTAAACAATGTTAAACTCACCAACATTAAAGTCCTGTCTGATTGCATTAAACAATGTTAAACTCACCAACATTAAAGTCCTGTCTGATTGCATTAAACAATGTTAAACTCACCAACATTAAAGTCCTGTCTGATTGCATTAAACAATGTTAAACTCACCAACATTAAAGTCCTGTCTGATTGCATTAAACAATGTTAAACTCACCAACATTAAAGTCCTGTCTGATTGCATTAAACAATGTTAAACTCACCAACATTAAAGTCCTGTCTGATTGCATTAAACAATGTTAAACTCACCAACAGAAAAGTCCTGTCTGATTGCATTAAATAATGTTAAACTCACCAACATTGCCGCTGTACGAAAAGCTTGAATTATATATCCTCTTTCTATCTGCAAGGTTTTTGCTTCATAAAACTCCATTATAGAAACTTTATGAGCTATACTTTCTGTCAAGAAATGCCCTGCATTGTTTCCAAATGTCAGAGTTTGGAAGTGCTTGTTTTCAATAACACAACATTTCGCTGCCTCCTGCATCATGTGACGTTTAGAAACAGGTGGTACGGCAGGACGGTTGAGTGATTTCCAACGAGCGCTTCCAAACTCCAAAACTCCAACAGGCTGCTCAATGTTTTACCACTCAGTCTAGATGAGGGGGGCGTGTCCTGATGGGAAAATCATGCATCTGCATAATCTCTATTGAACTAGTCCACTATTCAGCTGGTCATACAGGTCTAAAAAGTCCTAGTCTGAACCCTGAGTGTGTCCTGTGTCCTGTAGTCTCTCTGAACCCTGAGTGTGTCCTGTGTCCTGTAGTCTCTCTGAACCCTGAGTGTGTCCTGTGTCCTGTAGTCTCTCTGAACCCTGAGTGTGTCCTGTGTCCTGTAGTCTCTCTGAACCCTGAGTGTGTCCTGTGTCCTGTAGTCTCTCTGAACCCTGAGTGTGTCCTGTGTCCTGTAGTCTCTCTGAACCCTGAGTGTGTCCTGTAGTCTGAACCCTGAGTGTGTCCTGTCTCCTGTAGTCTGAACCCTGAGTGTGTCCTGTCTCCTGTAGTCTGAACCCTGGGTGTGTCCTGTGTCCTGTGCAGGCCGTTTATCGCCACCCTGAGATGGAGAAGATGAAGAGGCTGAAGCGTCGTCTGTCTCTGACGCTGCGCTCCAGCCACAGCGTGGACGAGTCCCTGTCGGAGCTGGCGGAGCAGATGACCATCGAGGACGGAGGCTCCAAGGACAATGGTTAGTGCGTGTGCGCGTGTGCGTGTGTGTGTGTGTGTGTGTGCGTGTGTGCGTGTGCGTGTGTGCGTGTGTGTGCGTGTGTGCGCGTGTGTGTGTGTGTGTGTGTGTTAGGGCTGTCAGAACGAATTTCATAATATGAAAGAAATTCGAATATTAAAAAATATATATATATTCGAAAGCTAAAATTGCCATTCGAATGGAGCTTTTATCATTTATTAATTCTATTTAATATTTTTATTTTGTTTTATGTTATTTTATCCGCTCACTAAATGTATTGAGTAACGAATCTACCGCTGTGAAATCTCCCATCTGCACGCACGCACACACGGTCACACGCGCGCCTCGTCACCTCCTCCCTCCTCTGCACGCATGCACACACGCAGTCGCACAGCGCGCTGCAACTAAGAAGAATCACTCGCATGTTTTATTAGTACCGTCGAGTCTGTCGCATATTGTGGACAGTTTGAAAATGCGGGTCCTACGTGCATTAAACCATTAACGTTGGTCCGGCTGGTTTCATTTTGTCCTACGCGATTACGTGAATCAGCATGGCTGCGCCTGCAGTAGGCTATTACCAAAACAAACACATGGTAGGCTACTTTTGTGTTGCACATGGAAAGCAACTGAAAACGACCATGGATATATTAAAGACAGTTCCCCTGTGCTGCTGTGCACAGCGGAGATAATGCAAAACTCCAGGTACGAACCAAAACACTGACTGTCTGAAGCTGATCATCCACGACTATATCTCCAGACTAGTCCTGCAGTCCCGCAATGAAGGAAAGACAATCTCGCCTCTCACTATAGTCCACTACAATGCCATTCTAGCGTTAAAACCTACATTTATGTGTTATTCAACAATTACTTTAGCGCAAAATATAGGCATCTCTATATATCTTCATTGCTATTTACTAATGATGGCCTGTTCATCGTGACAGCATTCCGTTTAAAAAGAAAAAAGAAAAAGTTCATGATTCCTGACTAGCCTACTCACTACTCAGACTATACTGTATCAGAAGTATACAACGTTCACTGTAAAATGCATTTGCACTATAGACAGACAACAATCTTACCGTGCTGAGTGCACTGTGCTCAATAAAACAACAGTTTAAACGCTATTTTGTGCCGAAAACCATTATTACATGTTCTGAAAGTACTTCTTTGTCGTTTGGAAGGGGGGGCCCTCTAGTGGACAGAACGTGCATCGTCAAAACCTTGTTATTCTGTGTATTATTATAGGCTAAATATGAGCTAAAATACAATGTAAATATTCGAATATATTCGAAAATTACAAATAATTAAGCAATGAAATTCGAATTGGATTATAGAGGTGAACTGACAGCCCTAGTGTGTGTGTGCGTGTGTGTGTGTGTGTGTGTGTGCGTGCGTGTGCGTGTGTGTGATGCTTCTGCTAGAAGCGTTTTACACAGTGGTGGAAAGTAATGAAGTACATTCACTTAAGTATACTGTGTACTGAAGTACTTGTTATTTGTACTTTCTACTTTGGGAGCCAATACTTTTGTACTTTTACGCAGAAGTAATGTTTTAATTCCAGACTATTTACTTGTAACAGAGTATATGTCTTCTGCCTTGTAGTATTGGTATCTGTATTTAATCCATTTTGGGAGGGAACCCCTTTCGGTGTTGGCACTATGTTATGCTTTAGCTATTGAAAAATAGCAGATCTACAAGCTCATAGCGCTACGAGCTTGTAGGGTCTGCTATTTCTTTTAAATCGAAGAACCACTGACAATTAGAAACACAGCATTTTCAGAAAACTGTCATGATGTACCGGTAGAAGACATTTATAGAATGTGATCTCGGGTCAAAATGGGATAATTAAAACATTTCTTTCCACCAGTGGGTGACATCATGGTTTGAATCAGTGTTTTGCCAAACTAACCAGATTATGTGAGAGAAATTAGCAAACCGAGGCCAACAGACAGAAGCCACACCATGTAACCTCACCTCACCTCACCAGACTTTCCACCGCAGAGGAAAGCCTGCTCTGTGTTCCTAAAACCACCGGTGTGATCCGGTTTTAGGTGTGGTTTAGACCGGTGTGATCCGGTCTAGGTGTGGTTTAGACCGGTGTGATCCGGTTCTAGGTGTGGTTTAGACCGGATGGTCTCCCCCCCCACTCCCATAGAGTTATAGCCCACCCTGTTTGTTTTCACTCTCAGCAGAGTCGCTACGAAGTGGAATAAAAGATGGATAAATCAAACAAACTATTCCAAGAAGTATAACTGAGAAATTGAGAACCACAATTTATTTTTGTTTTCACAAAAGAACGTGTAAGCAAGCCCAAATAAGCAAGTATGTACTACTACATAACCGTAAGCCCCCCCCCCCTCCCCAAATAAACCCCGCAAAAACCGCAACTTCCAATTTTTACAAGTCACTTTATAGAAACAGAAGCCCAATGGCAACAGTGTTTTGTACGACTACCTCATCAGAGTAGAGCACCCTACGAGCTTGTAGATCTGCTATTTTTTCAATAGCTAAAGTATAAACATAATGCTTTTAAAAAAAACACCAAAAGGTGGTTTTCCCGTCCAGATCGGGTCAAATCGATGCATCGCCACTCAGTCAGTTTCATATCGATATTCATATTGACATTGTCATAGATTGACCCATAAACCATAGATTGACCCATAAACCATAGATTGACCCATAAACCATAGATTGACCCATAAACCATGGATTGACCCATAAACCATAGATTGACCCATAAACCCCACTGTCTAGTAGCCAGAATGTGAACCCGGACATGTTGAGTACGCCAAGGTTTTATGTTATAAATGTTGAGTAGGGGTCCCCAGCATGTAGAAACTGATGTTATAAATGTTGAGTAGGGGTCCCCAGCATGTAGAAACTGATGTTATAAATGTTGAATAGGGGTCCCCAGCATGTAGAAACTGATGTTATAAATGTTGAGTATGGGTCCCCAGCATGTAGAAACTGATGTTATAAATGTTGAGTATGGGTCCCCAGCATGTAGAAACTGATGTTATAAATGTTGAAACTGATGTTATAAATGTTTAGTATGGGTCCCCCAGCATGTAGAAACTGTTATAAATGTTGAGTATGGGTCCCCAGCATGTAGAAACTGTTATAAATGTTGAGTAGGGGTCCCCAGCATGTAGAAACTGATGTTATAAATGTTGAGTAGGGGTCCCCAGCATGTAGAAACTGATGTTATAAATGTTGAGTATGGGTCCCCAGCATGTAGAAACTGATGTTATAAATGTTGAGTATGGGTCCCCAGCATGTAGAAACTGATGTTATAAATGTTGAGTATGGGTCCCCAGCATGTAGAAACTGATGTTATAAATGTTTAGTATGGGTCCCCCAGCATGTAGAAACTGTTATAAATGTTGAGTATGGGTCCCCAGCATGTAGAAACTGTTATAAATGTTGAGTAGGGGTCCCCAGCATGTAGAAACTGATGTTATAAATGTTTAGTAGGGGTCCCCAGCATGTAGAAACTGTTATAAATGTTTAGTATGGGTCCCCAGCATGTAGAAACTGATGTTATAAATGTTTAGTAGGGGTCCCCAGCATGTAGAAACTGATGTTATAAATGTTTAGTATGGGTCCCCAGCATGTAGAAACTGATGTTATAAATGTTTAGTATGGGTCCCCCAGCATGTAGAAACTGATGTTATAAATGTTGAGTATGGGTCCCCCAGCATGTAGACACTGATGTTATAAATGTTTAGTATGGGTCCCCAGCATGTAGAAACTGATGTTATAAATGTTTAGTAGGGGTCCCCAGCATGTAGAAACTGATGTTATAAATGTTGAGTATGGGTCCCCCAGCATGTAGAAACTGATGTTATAAATGTTGAGTATGGGTCCCCCAGCATGTAGAAACTGATGTTATAAATGTTTAGTAGGGGTCCCCCAGCATGTAGAAACTGCCGGATGCTAACTTGCATTATGTTGAGCAATTTTCATAATTGGCATAATATGTGACCATACCATTAACACAACAATATAGCAGGCAAAATATTCAAAATGTCATCATGCTGTATGTACCATGTGACGTGTCAAATTAGGGGGTTTTCATGATGCTAAATCCATTCCAAGCATTAGTTTTGCAAAAAAAATCACTCATTGGACTAAAAACGGCCAATGCCGTCATCACAAATGTACAATTGGGCAAGTGGTCAGTCAGTATATCATATCGATATTTATTTTGACATTGTCATAGATTGACCCATAAACCCCAGTGTGTGTGTGTGTGTGTGTGTGTGTGTGTGTGTGTGTGTGTGTGTGTAAGGCAAAGCAAGTGTAAGGCAAAGCAGCTCGCAACATACTGTTCAATCTACTCCATTATAGGCAGTCGGTCTATTTGGAGGAGAAGGTGCTTTTTTTTACCCATGATTTACTTTCGCTGTTGGTAATAATTATGACAGACTGAAGTGACCAATGTTGGCTGTGAATAAGTCCATGTGTTGCCTACTGTATATATTCTGTACATTTAGGGCTTGTTTGGACTCAAGCACTGAGACACGTGATGTCTCGAGTGCGCCGTAGTATATCAGAAGCAACTGGAAATATTTGCGTCCTTGATAATGTATTTCATAAAGGACACAAATATTTTCAGTCCTTGATAATGTATTTCATAGCCTCCCCCTGGCCAGCCGGGGGCGCCTGATGGAGGGGAAAGGAACTGGTTGGAATAACGTGTTCCTTCCACGCGCTAGGCTACGTCCAACCAGGGAAACTCCCCCCTGTCAGGTGTAAAGGAGCAACTTGGACACTCAGGCATGGAGGAAGCATGAGTTAAGTCCGTTGCTCTCCCCAGGTTGGCGGAGGGTGTGTAGAGCCCAGGATCACAGTAGATGATTGGCACAGGGGTGAAAAATGGGTTACAAAATCGTGGGATAAAAAATATATTAAAAAAAATAATTTGAGGGTGTGTTTTCTGTGTCCTCCCAGAGCCCATGGTGAGGAACGGCCGCCCACCCACCTCGTCCCACAGCATGCACTCCTTCCTCCACCAATACACCGGCTCCTTCAAGAAGACCCCCCTCCGCAGACCCCACAGCGTCATCGGGGGGTCCCTGGGGTCCTTTATGGCCCTGCCGCGCAACGGGAGCCGCCTGGGTGAGACACACACACACACACACACACACACACACACACACACACACACACAGCCGCCTGGGTGAGACACACACACACACACAGCCGCCTGGGTGAGACTGATGCCCGTACGCACACATGCACGCACGTCGCACACACACATACACACATGCCAGCCAGGGACCTACCTCCACCAAAAGCAAAGATTTGAGTTAAAAATAATAATATATATTCAAAGATATGACTGAGGCACATTTTCACGATTTAAAAAAAAAATAGCAGACCTATCTATACAAGCTCTGAGCTTGTAGATCTGCTATTTTTCAATAGCTAAAGCATAACATAATGCTAACACACTCAAACACACACACAGTCACACACACACACACACGCACACACACGCACACACACACTCAAACACACACACAGTCACACACACACACACACGCACACACACGCACACACACACACACACACACACACACATACACACACACGCACACACATACACACACACACAGGCACGCACACGCACACACATACACACACGCACACACATACACACACACAAGGAAGTTGGCGGTGGGAAAGCAGATGGCGGCTAGGAACAAACAGGAAGCGTGACACAGCCACGAGAGTTCCGTCCTCTGACTTGGTGTGACGCCACCTTGGCACACATGCACGTGCACACACACACACACACACACACACACACACACCATCACACTGCTCTCACCACGAGCACACACACACATGATACGCACGTGCACACACGCATAAACACACATGATACGCACACACACACACACACACACACCATCACACTGCTCTCGCCATGAGTGCACACATGCACGTGATGCATGCACGCACGCACACACACACACACACACACACACACACACAGACAGACACACTGTGTGTGACTAATCACCCTCCTGTCAGGTGTTATGACTATGACTCAGCCATCCCTTATAATCACGTCTGTTTTCACCTGTGTGAGGTAGCCTGCGCAGCCAGACAGCCTACACATCATTTACTGTGTGAGGTAGTCTGCGCAGACAGACAGCCTACACATCATTTACTGTGTGAGATAGCCTGCGCAGTCAGACAGCCTACACATCATTTACTGTGTGAGATAGCCTGCGCAGACAGCCTACACATCATTTACTGTGTGAGATAGCCTGCGCAGACAGCCTACACATCATTTACTGTGTGAGATAGCCTGCACAGTCAGACAGCCTACACATCATTTACTGTGTGAGATAGCCTGCGCAGACAGCCTACACATCATTTACTGTGTGAGATAGCCTGCGCAGACAGCCTACACATCATTTACTGTGTGAGATAGCCTGCGCAGTCAGACAGCCTACACATCATTTACTGTGTGAGATAGCCTGCGCAGTCAGACAGCCTACACATCATTTACTGTGTGAGATAGCCTGCGCAGCCAGTCAGTCTACACATCATTTACTGTGTGAGATAGCCTGCGCAGCCAGACAGCCTACACATCATTTACTGTGTGAGATAGCCTGCGCAGCCAGACAGCCTACACATCATTTACTGTGTGAGATAGCCTGCGCAGACAGCCTACACATCATTTACTGTGTGAGATAGCCTGCGCAGTCAGTCTACACATCATTTACTGTGTGAGGTAGCCTGCGCAGACAGTCAGCCTACACATCATTTACTGTGTGAGGTAGTCTGCGCAGACAGACAGCCTACACATAATTTACTGTGTGAGATAGCCTGCGCAGACAGCCTACACATCATTTACTGTGTGAGATAGTCTGCGCAGACAGGCAGCCTACACATCATCTACTACTGTGTGAGATAGCCTGCGCAGACAGCCTACACATAATTTACTGTGTGAGATTTTACACACAGCTTGTAGATCTAATTTCAGCATGCAACCAAGTGTAAAATGACTTATTCTGCATCCTCTTGTCCACTAGTCCTTTCCTAACATTTTAGTCTAGTTTTTATTTGTTGACTAAATTGTCAGTATATTTAGTCTTAGTTATCAATCATAGCACAGATTTCATTTAGTTTTCCATGTAGTTTTCGTCAGTGAAAAAAGGTAGTCGACGAACATTTTTTATCTTGGTTTTAGTCGAGGAAAACAACACTTACACATCACCTACATGTGACAACGACGTCCTTGAGAGAAACAGATGTTCTCTCAGACCTCTCATTATGACCATGATGTCGTCTGAGAGTCCCTCCTGGGGACCAGTGTCTCTTTAAAGTGGACCCTGGCCTAGTTTTTTATAAGACTTGGATCCAACAACCAGGCCAGCTATATGGGACAGAACATACACTGGTACTTTAGCTATTGAAAAATAGCAGATCTACAAGCTCGTAGCGCGCCACCGAGTGGCGTGCTACGAGCTTGTAGGTCTGCTATTGTTGAAAAACGTGAAAATGTGCCTCATATCTTTGAATAGATATTATTAAAGAGTGAACATTTTAACTCAAATCTTTGCTTCTGGGGGAGGGTCCCTGGAACAACATATTTTCAGATGATGGGCGGGGGGGCATATTACATGTACTTTTTGGGGGTCCTTGACATGAAATATTGAGAACCACTGATACAGAAACATGAAGGTTTTTCAGAAAGTTGTCAAAGAAGACCATTTTTTTAAATTTCGAAATGGGTTAAGACAAGAGACTGTGGAAAATAATTTGAGTATAATCTAATAATAATAATAATAATAATTTTAGTTTAAGCTCATGGATGAAAAAGTCAGAAAACACACCGCTCATCTGCCAGTAGACTCTACCTAGCTGTAAATAACAAACATCATTCATGTTGGTGATTACATAAAAGGTATTATCATATTAATTCATCATTGTTAATTAAGTTCACTCTGTATATCCACGGGCATAATAATAGCATGATGATGCCATTACAAAAACATATGGGCTACAATGGAAGAAATGTGTCTAATAAAACCAAATTAACCGCTAGAAGGTCCTAAATTAACTTAATTTAGCAGTCACCGTCTCTGTGTCATTTTGCTCTTTCTTAATTCTACAGAGTATAGAGATCGACTAGATTTCAGAGAGGGAGGGAAATACTAAATTAACTGTTAACTACATTAACCCATTCTGAACGGGAACCCATTTTGGTGTTAGCATCATGTTATGCTTTAGCTATTGAAAAATAGCAGATCTACAAGCTCATAGCGCGCCACCGAGTGGCGCGCTACGAGCTTGTAGGTCTGCTATTTTTTTTTTAATCGAAGAACGACTGACATTTTTTAGAATCTGATCTCAGGTCAGAATGGGTCAATCAGACCAGTGTGTGTCCAGTGGAAACCTCGTGTGAATCTGATCTCAGGTCAGAATGGGTTAACACATTTTGCGGGGGCGAGATGGTAAAGGGGTGAGTCGTTTTGTACTATTCGCTGGAGTCACAATGACGTATATGAAAAAATATAGGCACACTCAATCTCTGAAAGTCTTTAATTTTCAAGATAACGAGCCAGAGATGGAAAAGTACTGTATGCTGAATGGGGAAGAACAAAGTAGAAGTCATAGGGGGGGAAGGGTGACAAAATGAGATGAGATGAGAGAGAGAGGGCAATTCTTCTGAGGTCTTGAAAAGAAAATGGCAGAGAAGAATACACCGAATATGACCAATTTCAATAGAATATCTTAGTATGTTTTATAATATTGAACTTAATGTTTTGCACTCAGAAACAAACATGACTAGATCTCGTGGCATGTTTCTGTAACGACGTTGAAAACATTCTAATGGAACATTCTGTTGAATTGTGAAACCATGCACACTGCAATCAATGTACAGTTCAGAGTACAGTACTGTACAGTGCCGTCCATCCCATACAAAAAGAATCCAGAAGAATTCATGCATGCAGAACCGTCTGCATGCACAGACAGTACATGTCATCACATGTGCAGAGCAGACTTTACACCACATGTACAGATAAATCTCAGGATCTTTACATTACACCATCATGCTAAGCTGCATTCCCCAGCCTTCCAATCTGAGAAGCCATTGGCAAAACGATGGTAAAACAGCGCCCTCCTCAGTCAACAAACAAACAGTCTGTCTGGAGAGACTACCAGCCATGACCCCATATAATATTCCCTTATAACCCATTTTGGGGGGAAACCCCTTTTGGTGTTAGCATTACGTTATGCTTTAGCTATTGAAAAATAGCAGATCTACAAGCTCATAGCGCCGAGTGGCGCGCTACGAGCTTGTAGGTCTGCTATTTTTCTGATATTTTTGAAAAATCGAAGAACGACTGACATAGAAACATAGCTTTTTCAGAAAACTGTCAGGATGTAGAAGAACATTTATAGAATCTGATCTCAGGTCAAAATGGGTTCATTTCTGTTCCCTCCAATTTAACATTTCCACCTTTTAAACATTCTTAAACTTGTGCCAACCCTAGGTACGGTACGGTACACTGACTGTAAAATCCTGAGGGTTCATTTAAGTGTAAACATTAAGCCGTAAGAATGAACAGAATGCACTGTATGATGTCTGACGACAGACTGTACTGCTCCCATGCTGGAGGTGTTGACAGGCTGATAACAGAGGTGTGAACTCCACTCGGTACCCGTCGCTGGGTGCATGCGCTCAGTTCATCAGTGGGTTCTGCCTAGTATAGGCCTGACGTCGAAATAAAAAACAAATGTTCGCTCTGAAAGAATATATATTCAAAGATTTGTGCCGCATTTTTACGAAAATTTCAAAAATAGCTAAAGTATAACATAATGCTTAGTTAAATTAAAACACGAAAAGGGGTTCCTGCAGCCCAGAATGGTTAAACCCATTTAGACTTGAGGCCGATTCTACAAATACCTTCTAAATCCTGACAGTTTTCTGAAAAACCCTGTGTTTCTACAGTATGTCAGTGGTTCTCAAACATTTTCATGTCAAGGACAAAAAAAACGATATCTTATATTATATGCCACCGTCCCCGTCTGAAAAGATGTAGTTCTAGGGACCCCCAGAAGCAAAGATTGTCAGACTGTCTGTCTGAGTTAAAATCATTCGCTCTGAAAGAATATACATTCAAAGACTTGAGTTAAAAACGTTGGCTCTGAAAGAAGATATATATTCAAAGATTTGCTCCACATTTTCACGATGTTTCAAAAATAACAGATCTACAAGCTCCTAGTGCCGCACTACGAGCTTGTAGATCTGTTATTTTTTAACGGCTAAAGTATAACGTAATGCTTACAAGTTATAAAACACCAAAAGGGGCTTCTTGAATTAAGGCACGTAGGCAGTCGTGGTAAGTATGTAGTTTCAGTTTTATGGTTCTTGGAGGAAGAGGCAGGTTCGAGTGTTTAATCTTTGGCCTTGGGGGTGGGTGGGGGGGGGGGGGGTGGCTAGCAGGACGAGAGAGAGAGAGAGAGAGAGAGAGAGAGGAACTCCTGGCTGGGATGAAAGAGAGACAGCAGAGTGGGGGGTCTAGTCGTAAAGTCTGGAAAAAAACGCTCTAATTATGACCTCTTTTCCGTGCACCGAAACATGCATCGATCTGTAAAAATGTGTTCGACTGACAAGCGCTTGACTTGGATACTGTAGCTGTACGAGTCTTAGAAATACGCTAAGTTGGGCTAAATTCGGGCCATAGACACTAATGTGCCCTAATGTGATGACGGCTATGGCCATTTTTTAGCCCAAGGAGTGTTTTTTTGTGCAAAACTGATGCTTGGAATGGATTCAGAATCATGCAAACACCCTAGTTTGACACGTCACATGCTACTTAAAGCATAATGACATTTAGAACATTTTGCCTTATAATGGTTGTATGGCACCCCAACTTTCAGCAGCTGTCAAAACTTCCCCTAGGGTGGTTGAATATAAACCAATGTGGGATATGTTAGTAGACACCCTTACAAACACATTGGTGAAGACATTTCTTGGTAAGAAATGTATTCCCAGATTTTATTAATACCTCCTGACTAAGTAGACACCCCATGGTCTCGTTATCCGAAGGTTAACAGTTTGACTGATTTAAACGCATAACCCGCATTTTAATCAACCCCCCTTCACTGCCGAGATTGTTGTATTACCTTTAGAGCATACGCTGAATTACTTGGGCTTTTAATCCGCGAAAATCCAGCGAAAAAAGGTCCCTTAGTTTGTTGTGATCCGATCGTACCATCCGCCATCTTGGTGCACCCGGAAGACGCTCACAAGACCCGTCTCCATGAGGCGTTGTACCCCATTCATTTGCATTGGCCTCAATTTTGTTGCAGCGCGCTGCGTTGTGCGCTTGTAGATCTGCTATTTTCAGCATGCAACCAAGTGTAAAATGGCTTATAATGGATCTCTTGTCCACTAGTCCCTCTCTTAACATTTTAGTCTAGTTTTTAGTTGTTGACAAAATTGTCGGTATATTTAGTCTTAGTTTTAGTCACCGTAGCTTAGTTCTCGTTTAGTTTCCATTTAGTGGTAGTCGACGGACATTTTCTCGTCTTAGGTGGTCTTTACACGAGAATAGCGTTCATAGGAAACGGCAAAATAAAGTATCGTTTGCTGGTGTCCCTTTAGACGAGAACAGTGTTTTCAGGAGGTGAAAACGCAACAAAGTGAAACCACCTTCCAGAGTGGAAATCTTTGAGAACGCCGTTTTATCCCTTCTCTGTGTAAACAGGCAAAACTGTGAATCCACAAAACTTATGACATCATGGCTCACGTTGGCTCACAGCGCATATGTTTATTACATTAATGCAGAGCCACACATAGATATATGATATAATGGCGTTCCTGAACAAGCCTCCCTCCTCGCCTACAAAGCGCCGCTCATCAGCGATGGTGAATGTAAAACCATGATGTAAATAAAATGCCTTCAACACTGGCGCTAACGTTGTTGACCTTTCACCTCCGCAGACATCGTCCACGAGAACCTGAAGATGGGTTCTGACGGAGAGAGCGACCAGGCCTCGGGAACGTCCTCCGACGAGGTCCAGTCTCCCACGGGGGTGTGTCTGAGGAACCGGGTCCACCGGCGCATCTCCATGGAGGTGAGTCAGAACCGGAGGTGCTGGTCACAGAGAGCCGGGCCACGACTCCATGGAGGAGTCCATCTCCATGGAGGTGAGTCAGGACCGGAGGTACTGGTCACAGAGAGCCGGTCCATCTCCATGGAGGTGAGTCAGAACCGGAGGTACTAGTCACAGAGCCGCTCCACGACTGTTTCTCTCCAGGGATTTATTTCATCAGCATAATGATGAGAGGCATGTGTTAGTGTGTTTTAGTCTATGCACACATACAAACGGAGCTGCTTGCGTGTGTACATGCATGCATGAAGTTTGGGCCCGTGTGAAAACGTATCGGTGACTCGAGGGAGGAAACATCACATATACACACATTTACATTCCTTAAAGACTTTAAAAAAAAAACGTTTTTCACACTTTTTTTAGACCATATCTGTGGTCATCCTTTGGTCAAACCTAACAACAACGGATGCCAAAACAATGGGAAGATTTTCACACCCCCAATCCTGATTTTTTTGGTTTTGAACTCAAACCCAAAATCCAAATCTGATCCGATTTAGATACAGATAGGGATTAAAAGTTTTGGGCCCGCCAGCATGAGTTCAAATCCTGGCGAGGACATGAACCTTGTGGAACACTAAAGGATTTGACTGTGTCTGTACAGTAGAGTGTGCATTGTACAGTATACCGCCAACCCCCCCCCCTTCTCTCCACCATATCTCTCTTCCCCTGGCATCAGCATCAGCTGAGAGGCTAATCTCTTGACATGCTTAACTTTCGCTGTGGAGATTAAAACAAAAACAATCCCCCCCCCCCTTGGCAGAACGTCAGGGAATTTCAACATTCCAGAGAGAAACCTTTTTTTTTAATATATATATTTTTTATCCCACGATTTTGTAACCCATTTTTCACCCCTGTGTCAATCATCTAATGTGATCCTGGGCTCTACACACCCTCCACCAACCTAGTCCCCATATATGGGGGACAAGGGGAGAGCAACGGACTTGAACTCATGCTTCCTTCATGCCTGAGTGTCCAAGTTGCTCCTTTTACACCTGACAGGGGGGAGTTTCCCTGGTTGGACGTAGCGTAGCGCGTGGAAGGAACACGTTATTCCAACCAGTTCCTTTTCCCCTCCATCAGGCGCCCCGGCTGGCCAGCAGGGGGAGGCAGTTTAGAGACCAGGATTACTGCATGAGATCAGATTCTAAAAATGTCAGTCGTTCTTCGATTTTTCAAAAATAGCAGACCTACAAGCTCGTAGCGCGCCACTCGGTGGCGCGCTATGAGATTGTAGATCTGCTATTTTTCAATAGCTAAAGCATAATATGATGCTAACACCGAAATGGGTTCCCGTTCAGAATGGGTTAACTGAGGCTTCATCCGTAAAGTCTCTGAATCACAGGGTTCATGCTTGCGAGCAGGCACATGTGCAAAGAGTGCTAGAGAGAGGCAGGGGCCATATAAGCTTTTGGCCCAAAATAGCAGATCTACAAGCTCTGTAGAGCTTGTAGATCCAGCTATTTTCGGGGGGCGCAACCCAGCACTCTTTATATCTACTGGAGATGCTGGTGTGCAACGACGTTGGATTTCAAAAAACAAATTAGTTCAGGAGACTTCGGAGAAAGAAAAAAACAAACAATTCTCCTGAATGCTGCCTAACGACAATGTTTGCATCATGCTGACGATTTATAAGACGCCGTTATACTCGCTAATGGTCTGTGACTCTCGACTCTTTCATGTTGGCCGACATCGGCGGCGAGATCACATTCATCTCGGCGTGATTGCTTTCTCTACCGGCGACCACAGCGGAGCTAATGAGCGGCTTTGACACTTTTAATAAATCACATTAATATGTATGGATGTGCTGTGTGTGTGTGTGTGTGTGTGTGTGTGTGTGTGTGTGTGTGTGTGTGTGTGTGCGTGTGAAGTGAATGGATCCTGACACCCTGGTGGGAGTCTGCCCCCTGGTGGACTTTTGAGTGTACTGTACTGCCTTTGAACACTCAATCGTCTTTTTGCATCTGAGCGTGTTGCCTACTAGACTGCATATTAAATATGCACTGACCTACTTCTCCCCAGCACACACACACACACACACACAGGTTTATTTGGACTTAATCTTTGTTACATACTTGGCCACATAGCCGTGCTACACAGAGAAGGACATGGGGGCCTTTTTGAAGGATATAATCACATCGCTAAGATATGATCTGTTGTAGGAGCTTATGGGCTGTATTTTGCGTGTCTTAAGTACCAGGTCTTATTCCCTAACTTGAGTAAATTAAAGACCTGGAGGCGTGGTCAATGCTCTTTGGCCACTCAGAATAGCCAAATGGCATTGATCACGCCTCCTTTAGTTTACTCAAGTTAGGGAATAAGACCTGGTACTTAAGACACGCAAAATACAGCCCTAAGTGTCTCATCCAGTTGTGAAAACAGACACTTGGAAAAGAGTGTAGGCTATTTATTGAGTGATTGATTGAATACTTTATTAACAGGCTTTGGGCCAATAGCACCTTGTTTGTCCTTGTATTGTATTGTTTTGAGATGAATTTCAGCGGTCACTAAAGACCCGGTCAGCGGTCAGCTGCATATTTCACGCTGGCAGCGTCCGCTATTTACTCAGTTGCATTTAATCTGATCAAATCTGTCTCGTCTTTGATCAAACGCCTGTCTCTCCTTCTGTCTGTTCCTTCTGTAAATGTTGTTCTGTAGGACCTGAACAAACGCCTTTCTCTCCTCCTGTTCCTTCTATAAATGTTGTTCTGTAGGACCTGAACAAGCGCCTGTCTCTCCTCCTGTTCCTTCTATAAATGTTGTTCTGTAGGATCTGAACAAGCTCCTGTCTCTCCCTCTGTTCCTTCTATAAATGTTGTTCTGTAGGACCTGAACAAACACCTGTCTCTCCCTCTGTTCCTTCTATAAATGTTGTTCTGTATCTGTAGGACCTGAACAAGCGCCTGTCTCTCCCGGCTGACATCCGTATTCCTGACGGCTACCTGGAGAAACTACAGCTCAGCAGCCCACCCTTCGACCAGCCTCTCAGCCGACGCTCTCGCAGAGCCTCGTTGGTGAGTGTGTGTGTGTCGACCATCCCTTTAAATTAAAACGGATGTTTATACATCATGCCAACAGTCCTTCAGCATCGAGAGCTCAGTCACAGATGGGGGGAAAAAGGGAAAAAAGTGTATTCCCTGTCCTGTGAAATATTTATGCACCCTTTTCTCCCTCTTGTTTTCCTCAGTCAGAAATCGGCTTCGGGAAGTTGGAGACGTACATCAAGCTGGACAAACTGGGAGAGGTACGTAACGGAGCTGAAATGTCATTTTAAAAGAACTAACGACAATTGAAAAAAAAAAAATGTTTATGGTCCTTCAACTGGTTTCCATTTGAGGCTTTGACTTGTAACACCAAAGTAAACCCGTGTGTGATTGATTTTCCCATTACTGTACATCACAGTTGAAACCCAGTGGCATCATGTCAAATTGGGGACAAATACAGTATGTTATTGTTGTCTCGTAAGGGATTGGAATGGATGTGTGTGGAATGGTGGTGCTTAGGGGGGCGCCTGTGATGACACACTGTATAAACTGTGTGTGTTTTGGTGCACACAGGAGACCTGTGATGCCAACGTGTATAAACTGTGTGTGTTTTGGTGCACACAGGGGACCTATGATGCCAACGTGTATAAACTGTGTGTGTTTGGTGCACACAGGGGACCTATGATGCCAACGTGTATAAACTGTGTGTTTTGGTGCACACAGGGGACCTATGCCACGGTGTTCAAAGGTCGCAGCAAGCTAACGGATAACCTCGTGGCGCTGAAAGAGATCAGGCTGGAGCACGAGGAGGGAGCACCCTGCACGGCCATCAGAGAAGGTGAGAGAAGAGCCAAAACCACGCAGAGCTCCCTGGATCAGGAGATACAAGCCTTTCTTTCTGCAGCGGTAAACAGGGAAGTGACCGGGACCGCGGAAGAGCCAAGAGTATGGTGGCCTTGGAGGCCAACAAAAAAGAGAGAAAAAACAATTCAGAATATTCTTCTCTCATTTGATATAATTAAAAAATGTGCGAGGACGTGTAGCTCCCCGTCGGTTGGGTTGCTTATGACGTGCCCACTGGTTTCAGGGTCTGAACCACTGTTAACAGCCCAGGTGTAACATGCGTTCTCCGTTCTGTCTTTTCTGCAGCGTTACAGACTCTGGGTTGAGACCATAGAGTTATAATATCTAGAGATGATGAGTGCCAGGGCTGTAGAACATTCTAATTATACTTGTATCAGTTTCTGGCATCCCTAGTTGTTGTTGTTGTTGTTGTTATTATTATTACAGATCCAGTAGATTCTCTCTCTTCATCATCAGTACAAGTAGATTCTCTCTTTATTTACCTGTTTCTGTTGTCTCTCAGTGTCGTTACTGAAGGACTTGTTTTCTTGTTTCCTCTCTCAGTGTCGTTACTGAAGGACTTGAAGCACGCCAACATCGTGACCTTACATGACATCGTGCACACCGACAAGAGCCTGACGCTCGTCTTCGAGTACCTGGTACGTTTCTCCTTGTTATGTTGTCCGTGTTGCGTGGTGGTCTTTGTAGTTCCCTTGTCGTTGCGTGATGGTGGTCTTTGTAGTTCCCTTGTCGTTGCGTGATGGTGGTCTTTGTAGTTCCCTCGCCTTTCGTAGTTCTTCTAATCTACGGGTTTGTTTTTTGTGATCAGGACAAGGACCTGAAGCAGTACATGGACGACTGCGGGAACATTATGAGCATGCACAACGTCAAGGTGAGTCTGACAGACAGAATGTCAGACCTACAAGCTCATAGCACGGCACTCGGTGCCGCGCTATGAGCTTGTAGATCTGCTATTTTTCAATAGCTAAAGTATAACATAATGCTTGAAACACCAATAGGGGTTCCCGTTTTAACCCAGTGGTTCTCAAACCTTTTTATGTCAAGGACCCCCCAAGGTGACACTCAAGACCCCCATTAGAAATTACATGCCAAGGACCCCCATAAGGAGATTTTCACGGCTCTAGCGACTCAACCATTTTCATTTCAAGGACCCCCAGGTTTGACCTGAATTAAATATACGTGTGCGTGTGCGTGTGTGCGTGTGTGTGTGTGTGTGTGTGTGCGCGTGTGTGTGTGTGTGTGTGTGTGTGTGTGTGTGTGTGTGTGTGTGTGTGTGTGTGTGTGTGTGTGTGCATGTGCGTGCGTGTGTGTGCGCGTGTGTGTGTGTGTGTGTGCGTTCCAGATCTTCCTCTTCCAGATCCTGCGTGGTCTGGCGTACTGCCACAGAAGGAAGGTTCTGCACCGCGACCTGAAGCCCCAGAACCTGCTCATCAACGAGAAAGGAGAGCTCAAACTGGCGGACTTTGGTAAGCCTGTGGCCCTCGACAGAGGACGTGCACACACAGACACATCTGCATGCGGTCCCTGTCTGACCAACCATTTAGTGATGTAGCAAAGGGAATATGTTGTCTTTTCTGCCACGGAACAGTGCACTAATCTTGTGTGCAGTCAGTGTTCCGTGGGAAGTGAGTCAGTGTTGTCGGTTACTGGAAGTCTGAGGTGAAGACATTCCACAGAAAAAAGGGAGTAGGTACCCTCACAAAAACATGCAGTAATCCTGGTCTCTAAACTGCCTCCCCCTGGCCAGCCGGGGCGCCTGATGGAGGGGAAAGGAACTGGTTGGAATAACTTGTTCCTTCCACGCGCTACGCTACGTCCAACCAGGGAAACTCCCCCCTGTCGGGTGTAAAGGAGCAACTTGGACACTCAGGCATGAAGGGAGCATGAGTTCAAGTCCGTTGCTCTCCCCAGGTTGGCGGAGGGTGTGTAGAGCCCAGGATCACAGTAGATGATTGGCACAGGGGTGAAAAATGGGTTACAAAATCGTGGGATAAAAAATATATTAAAAATAAAAAAGGGAGTTAGAATCTCCAGAAGGGTAAAGTGTTCCCGCTTGCCTGATTGAGTCATCATTATGCAACAAGGGGGCAACTACACAGAGGAGACTGTGAAGTGCCAATCAGACGTAGTGTGTTTGGTAAAAACAGTCTTCTCTGTTCGAACCTGATCCCATCACTGGATACAGAAGTAAGAGAGACCTCCAACTATTTGACCTTCACATTTAACCTGCAAAGGTGGCTAAAAAACAAATCAAATCTGTAATCATGAGTAACTATCAGCACTATTATTTAGTATTCATCACCGGTGTCATTTTTCACTTCACTTTGAAGTTGTATTGTATTTTTTGTATGGACGTAGTGTTGGGTGCTTGCACACATGCACACATGGCATCAACGCATGGTGTTGTAATAATAATAATAATAATAATAAGCTTTATTTATATAGCACCTTTCATACAGGGTTGCACTTGCAGTTCAAAGTGCTTCACAGGCAGGGCATACATCAAGTGCTTTACAGTTAGGTCAAAGGTTATATCAAACACAATACAAACATCAGACATTGAGATAAAAATAGGCATGAGAAGGTCCAGCATTTAAGATATTTTTTAAGAGAAAAATATATATAGAATAATAATAAAATACATGTTGTGTGCTGGCACACTATACACTCTGTCTTTCATTTATCTGTATTGTATCGCATTGTATTGTACTGTATGTGTCATTGTATGTTTAGTTTTACTACCATTTTAAGAGCCTGCTCAGGGACTACAGATTTAAATTAGCTTATGGCTAACTCTGGCACATTTAACATGGAAGTGAAAACTGAAATGTTGATTAACGAGCATTGTCCCTGTCAAATAAATAAATCAAATAAATATGAGTTAAATGTGCTTGATTATATAATCATTCCATCTGCTCTATCAGTTTACTGTATATCAGTTAATCTGAGTTTAATGGAAGGTTGGATAAATAAGAATGAAATTAGGGTAACCGTGGGATAGGGATAGATCAGGGGACCATTTGTGGTACATATTATCGTGCAATGAATTAAATCAAGGCCTTAACAGTCATAATATATATTGTCTTACATTTACTTTACTTTATTATGGATCCCCATTGGCACATAGTCTAATCTCTGTGTGTGTGTGTGTGTAACGTGTTTCTGCCATCAGGTCTAATCTCTGTGTGTGTGTGTGTGTGTGTGTGTGTGTGTAACGTGTTTCTGCCATCAGGTCTAATCTCTGTGTGTGTGTGTGTGTGTGTGTGTGTAACGTGTTTCTGCCATCAGGTCTAATCTCTGTGTGTGTGTGTGTGTGTGTGTGTGTGTGTGTGTGTAACGTGTTTCTGCCATCAGGTCTAATCTCTGTGTGTGTGTGTGTGTGTAACGTGTTTCTGCCATCAGGTCTAATCTCTCTGTGTGTGTGTGTGTGTGTGTGTGTGTGTGTGTGTGTGTGTGTGTGTGTAACGTGTTTCTGCCATCAGGTCTAATCTCTGTGTGTGTGTGTGTGTGTGTGTAACGTGTTTCTGCCATCAGGTCTAATCTCTGTGTGTGTGTGTGTGTAACGTGTTTCTGCCACCAGGTCTAATCTCTGTGTGTGTGTGTGTGTGTGTGTGTGTGTGTAACGTGTTTCTGCCATCAGGTCTAATCTCTGTGTGTGTGTGTGTGTGTGTGTGTGTGTGTGTGTGTGTGTGTGTGTGTGTGTGTGTGTGTGTGTAACGTGTTTCTGCCATCAGGTCTGGCGCGGGCCAAGTCTGTCCCGACCAAAACCTACTCCAACGAAGTGGTGACGCTCTGGTACCGCCCCCCCGACGTCCTGCTGGGCTCCTCAGAGTACTCCACGCAGATAGACATGTGGTATGATTATTACTGTACTCTACTGTACTCTACACGTAGACATGTGGTATGATTATTACTGTACTCTACTGTACTCTACACGTAGACATGTGGTATCATTCTTACAGTTACTCAGGGCGCTTTTTTAGTAAACTACAGCAAAGGACTGCACTTCCTTCGGCGTCTCAGGGTTCATGGTGTTGACCATGTTAGTGTTCTATCGAGCAGTCTTGGAAAGCCTGGTCAAGGTTTGGCATCACAGTTTGGGTTCGGTAACCTCTCGGTGCAACTGAGGTCCAAATTGTTCAGATTGGTGCAGACTGCAGGGACGATCATAGGGGTGAGACAACTCCCCTCTCTGCAGGCTATTTATGAGCAGGCTACACTAAAACAGACTCAAAGAATAGTAGTCAGTGATGTTACCCATGTTTTAAATGGCGAGTTTGTACGTCTGCCCTCTGGGAGAAGATACAAAGAACCAAAGTCATCAGATTTAAAAAAATGGTTTGTACCAGCATCAACTAAGATGCTGAACGAGGCTCTGAAACAGCAGTAACTGCGTGAGGCTAGATTATCCACATCATGTGTGCAATTTGTGTAATGTTTTGTCTTCCTCTGTAATGTATTTTTGTTTGTCATTGATGTTTTATGTGTGGCTGTATAGCTGGGGTGAAAGCCCAAGACAAATTTCCCTTGTGGACAATAAAGTTTGCCTTGACCTTGGCTTTCACACCGGGACTGTTTGGTTCGTTTAAAACGAACCATGGTCTGCTTTACCCCTTTAGTTTGGCAGTTTGTAAGGTTGCCTTAACACTTTAATTGCCCGGTACGTTGTGTCCTAACATAACAGGGGCGTCGGGTGTATCTTCTATGAGATGGCTGCAGGCCGGCCGCTGTTCCCCGGCTCCACTGTGGAGGACGAGCTCCATCTCATCTTCAGGTTACTGGGTGAGTCTCTCCTACACCTGACCTCTGACCTCCTACACCTGACCTACACCTGACCTCCTACACCTGACCTCCTACACCTGGCAGTGCCTCCAGCACTGGCTCTCAATAAGTGCAGCTCAAAAATAAATAAAAGCATAAAACATTAAAAATAATAGCAGTAATGCAATACAGTGAGGACATGAATAACACAAAATGTAAAAGATCAATTAAAAACAAGAGTGTAGAAGTGGGTCTTGAGCTGTGCTTTAAAAATGTCTACAGAGGCTGCCTGTCGAAGGTACAGTGGGGGTTTGGTCCATGCCGTCGGCCCGTAGAAGCAGAAAGCTGCTTCACCGTATTTCTTTTAGTTGCCATTTTTTTAGGCAAAGCGAGCAGGCCAGCAGTGGAAGACCTTAGGGGGGCGGTTTGGGACATATTTGGGCAGGCAGTCATGTAGGTACACATTATTTATTGATTGATTGAATTGAATTACCCTTTCATATGTTGCGGCAGTGCCAAAGCACTCTGGAAGTTCACATGTTTATTTTTTTGCCTTTATTGATATTTATTAGTGAAGATAGATAGGAAAGAGAAGGGGAGAGACATGCAGAAAAGGTCGTCATGAACGGGACTCGAACACGCAACGCGCTGTCAGGCCCAGAGCCTGACAGCCCCGGGAAGGTTCACATGTTTGATACAAACGATATAAACGTGTTTGTGTCTTTATGTTATAATAAATCTAACGATTGTATGATCTAAACCTTCCGACTTTCTCACGCTGATATTCCAGGCACGCCAACGGAGGACAACTGGCCTGGAATCTACTCCATCGAAGAGTTCAAGTCCTACAAGTTCCCCAAATACAAACCACAGCCATTGGTCAACCACGCTCCCAGGTGCAGTGCTGTTTGTGTTTGTCGTCTTTGTCAAGTGCGTGCGTGTGTGTGTGCGTGTCGTGTGTGTGTGCCGTTCGTGTGTGCGTGTCGTGTGTGTGTGTGTGAACTGTGGACAGGAAATCCTGTGGAACATTTCAGAGACAGCGCTCCACTTCCTTCCTCCCCTGAGCCACTCATTTCTCATCAGTCACCACCAGCATTATTCTTATTATTTATCATCAGTCACCACCTGTATTAGAGGCTGAATCTAATTCATTTATCATCAGTCACCACCTGTATCAGAGGCTGAATCTAATTCATTTATCATCAGTCACCACCTGTTATCAGAGGCTGAATCTAATTCATTTATCATCAGTCACCACCTGTATTAGAGGCTGAATCTAATTCATTTATCATCAGTCACCACCTGTTATCAGAGGCTGAATCTAATTAATTTCTCAGTCGTTACCACCAGCATTAGATGCTGAATCTAATTAATTTCTCAGTCGTCACCACCAGCATTAGAGGCTGAATCTAATTAATTTCTCGTCAGTCACCACCTGCATTAGATGCTGAATCTAATTCATTTTCTCATCCGGCACCACCAGTATTAGAGGCTGAATCTAATTAATTTCTCGTCAGTCACCACCTGCATTAGATGCTGAATCTAATTCATTTTCTCATCCGGCACCACCACTATTAGATGCTGAATCTAATTAATTTATCATCAGTCACCACTAGCTCTGGTCCATAGCCTTCTACTGCTTCCATTCTGCCCTGCAGTAAGGCTATGTGACTATCGGTATTAAATCTCAAATCGAAATCAGACCAGCCTCTCCTCTTTTGTGGAAATCTCACGAACGTTTGACCTACTCACCAATAAAAAGACGGGTTGTGTCAATAGAAAGACTACTTTCCTTAGTGGACGCACTCTGAGCCCCCCACCACACGTATAAACGGTAGTCACATAGCCTTACTGCAGGGCAGAATCAAAGCAGTAGAAGGCTATGGACCAGAGCTAAGTCACCACCAGCATGAGATGCTGAATCTAATTCCTGCCCATCTCTGACTTTTATCTGTCTTCCATTTCCCCTGTTTCTGTTTCTCTAGGCTGGACACGGAAGGCACTGAGCTGCTGTTGTCATTTCTAAGAGTAAGAGCTTTTTTTTATTTTTATTTTATTAGACTGTCCATTAAATTATTTATAACTGCACTCCTTCACACACATCCCTCAAACTCCTCAACACGCAGATGCTATACCAATACTAGCCAGCAGGGGTCGTCATTCTCTCCTAAAATGTGTTCCTTATTCCAGTATGAATCCAAGAAGAGGATTTCAGCAGAAGAGGCCATGAAGCAACCGTACTTCAAGACCCTCGGCACGAGGGTGCACACACTGCCCGAGAGTGAGTATTTTAGTTTTAGTTTTTTTTATTTTTCACTTAATTTTTATTGAAGGAAGCACAGACAAAAAAAAGAACTCAACTAACTAACAAGACAATACGGGAAAGGAAAAAAAAAGGACAAAAAGTAAAAGAAAAAAGGCTGCATTTTTCATATTACAACAAACATTCAATGAAATCCTATTGCAATATCGCTAGGCTGAGAGAAGAGATTCCACTTTTCCCACTTTTTATAGAATTTATCCTCTTGTAGTCTCAGTATGAATGTTAGTTTTTCCATAGAATACAGTTCCTCAATAATGACCATCCATTGATCTTTCGTTGGTGGGTCCTGTTGGTACCAGCGTCGTGTGATTGCTTTTTTACTTGATGCTAAGAGGATGTTGATTAAATATTTATCATGTGTTAGAAACTCTTCAGGGATATTTCCCAACAGTAGAAAAGAAACAGACAGAGGTATCTCAAAACACAGAATGGTCTCCAAGGTGGAGTGAATATCCTGCCAGTATTTTAGTTTTAGTCATATTTATTATATTCTCTTGAATAGTTTTCATTTCGTTTCAGTCGCATTTTTTTTTAGTCACCTGGAATGTTTTTAGTGTTTTTAGTTTTAGTCGACTAAATATCATAAGATGTTAGTCGACTGAATCTAGAGTTGATTTAGTTGACTAAATTGTATTTTAGCGGGACTTGATGCCGTCATAATTGCTATTTTCACACTTACTGAAAATAGTTGCATGTAAAATATTTTCACATGCAACCAATTGT
>NC_137884.1:25948733-25971233 GCF_963924005.1 Protomyctophum bolini | reverse complement strand
TCCTCCCCCTCCCCCCTCCTCTTCCTCCCCCTCCTCCTCCTCCCACAACGGTGCTGGGTGACAGTCAGAAAACCAGGTGTTGTACTATTACTATAATGTAGCAGGTCATCACAGAGCACTAAGAGTCTTTTTGAGAAGAAACAAAAACCGGCCCCCAGGATCCTTTCAAACCAACTGCATGTCCCCGTTCCCCCACCCCGTCCCCCCTTCCCTTCCTGGCTAAAGCAATGGGACCACAAACAGGGGAGGGGAGGGGAGGGGGGAATAGTTTCTCTCCAGGACGTTTCCGGTCTCCCTCCCCGGGTTGCCATGACAACAAGAAAGCAAAGATCAGGGAGGAGAGAAAACACAGGGAGCTCAACAGGAAGTCATGTGACATCCCACAGGAACCCGTCAGGCTGCTCCCCCCCCTCCCCCTCCTTACAGGACTTCAGCGCTTTATTATATTATGCAAGCTATACTTTTTTTTCGTCCCCCTCCTCCTCCTCCTCCTTTTGCATTTGGAGATATTTAGGGGCTCCATTTCCGTCACCGCTAAAGCCCTTATCCCTAAAGCCCTTATCCCTAAAGCCCTTATCCCTAAACTTTTTTACTAATTTTGCAACACATTTGTGAATAGTTCAAATGGCCCAGTCTACAAAGCTCACAACGTGTCAATGTAGATATAGTTGGAACTATTCAAAAATGTTTTTTTTTTCTTTTTTTCAAAATAATAAAAATAAAGGCAAAGAAGTTTAGATATAAGGGGTTTAGGGATAAGAGGTTTAGGGATAAGGGGTTTAGGGATAAGGGGTTTAGGGATAAGGGGTTTAGGGATAAGAGGTTTAGGGATTAGGGGTTTAGGGATAAGAGGTTTAGGGATAAGGGGTTTAGGGATAAGAGGTTTAGGGATAAGGGGTTTAGGGATAAGGGGTTTAGGGATAAGGGGTTTAGGGATAAGAGGTTTAAGGATAAGGGGTTTAGGGATAAGAGGTTTAGGGATAAGGGGTTTAGGGATAAGAGGTTTAGGGATAAGAGGTTTAGGGATAAGGGGTTTAGGGATAAGAGGTTTAAGGATAAGGGGTTTAGGGATAAGAGGTTTAGGGATAAGGGGTTTAGGGATAAGGGGTTTAGGGATAAGAGGTTTAAGGATAAGGGGTTTAGGGATAAGGGGTTTAAGGATAAGGGGTTTAGGGATAAGAGGTTTAGGGATAAGGGGTTTAGGGATAAGGGGTTTAGGGATAAGAGGTTTAAGGATAAGGGGTTTAGGGATAAGGGGTTTAGGGATAAGGGGTTTAGGGATAAGGGGTTTAGGGATAAGAGGTTTAGGGATAAGAGGTTTAGGGATAAGGGGTTTAGGGATAATGGGTTTAGGGATAAGAGGTTTAGGGATAAGAGGTTTAGGGATAAGAGGTTTAGGGATAAGAGGTTTATAAGGGGTTTAGGGATAAGGGGTTTAGGGATAAGGGGTTTAGGGATAAGAGGTTTAGGGATAAGAGGTTTAGGGATAAGGGGTTTAGGGATAAGGGGTTTAGGGATAAGAGGTTTAGGGATAAGGGGTTTAGGGATAAGGGGTTTAGGGATAAGGGGTTTAGGGATAAGGGGTTTAGCGGTGAGGGTAAACGGAGCCCATACTGTAGCAACCACAGTATAGGACTTTGTGACGTGTGCATCTTCTTCAATGACTTTGTGGTGCCGGTATTATTTCCTTTTTTTTTTTTCTTAAAGTGTTTGATCCGTATAGCCAATCAGGGAAGTTGCAAGAGAGTGTCGTCCTATCAGGACCCTCCTCTATATACGAGCATCCATGTGGCAGAGTTTATAGACCCACCAGTATTAAGTCTGTTAAACTTTGACCTCCCGTGTGAATACAGTGTCAGTGTGCGGCATGCTTAGGGGCCCTTCACTGGTCCTTATAGGGGCCCTTCACTGGTCCTTATAGGGGCCCTTCGCTGGTCCTCATAGGGGCCCTGTGCTGGTCCTCATAGGGGCCCTGTGCTGGTCCTTATAGGGGCCCTGTGCTGGTCCTTATAGGGGCCCTTCACTGGTCCTTATAGGGGCCCTGCTCTGGTCCTTATAGGGGCCCTGTGCTGGTCCTTATAGGGGCCCTTCACTGGTCCTTATAGGGGCCCTGTGCTGGTCCTTATAGGGGCCCTGTGCTGGTCCTTATAGGGGCCCTGTGCTGGTCCTTATAGGGGCCCTGTGCTGGTCCTTATAGGGGCCCTGTGCTGGTCCTTATAGGGGCCCTGTGCTGGTCCTTATAGGGGCCCCGTGCTGGTCCTTATAGGGGCCCTGTGCTGGTCCTTATAGGGGCCCCGTGCTGGTCCTTATAGGGGCCCTGTGCTGGTCCTTATAGGGGCCCTGTGCTGGTCCTTATAGGGGCCCTGTGCTGGTCCTTATAGGGGCCCTTCACTGGTCCTTATAGGGGCCCTTCACTGGTCCTTATAGGGGCCCTGTGCTGGTCCTTATAGGGGCCCTTCACTGGTCCTTATAGGGGCCCTGCACCGGTCCTTAGGGGGGCCCTCAGGCCCTGCACCAGTCCTTAGGGGGGCAGTGTCGGGTCCGCCTCTCAAAGGAGTTCAAAGCACTCTGTGTCGGACCACCACTCTCTTTATCTCCAGCATTGTACACATGAAGAAGAAGGAAAAAAAAGAGATTTCAAATTGAAATTTTAGATTTACAGTAACACGCCGCTGTGTTGTTTTCAACTGACAGTGATTGAATATTAATATTGTAATATTGTACTTTTTTTTAATGACTCCTGTGTATCTGGATCTGTGTGTGTGTGTGTGTGTGTGTGTGTGTGTGTGTGTGTGTGTGCGTGCGTGTGCGCAGAGAGTGTGCCTGTTGCATGGAACGCCTGCTGTGTCGTAAACTCAGCTTCTCTTGAACACTGACGTTGTGCCGTCAGAACACACACACGGTCCAAGGTTGGTGACCGTCTAACTCTTTTTACTGGAACTATTTATTTCTCATAACCATCAAAAGTAAAAAAAAAATGTCTGTTTCATACAAAGCTCAGCGCTCAGCGTCTTTCATGGTGTGAAGTATTATTATTATGCAAAGGTTGGAAGCTTTCTTGTTTCATGACCCATTTAGGCCTGAGATCAGATTCTAAAAATGTCTTTTACATCCTGACAGTTTTCTGAAAGAACCTATGTTTCTATTGTCAGTTGTGTTCAAACTGTTTCATGTCAAGGACCCCCAAAAAATATATGTAATAGGCCACCGACCCCCGTCTGAAAATATGTTGTTCCAGGTACCCCCACCCCAGAAGCATTCCGATTCCCGCTGGGGACGCTGTGGGCACTGGCGGCGTGTTCCCTCCTCCGTGTCATCAGTGCCCATACCAGAGGCGGGGGTTGGCGATGGGACCTTTCTGTGTGGAGTTTGCATGTTTTCCCTGTGACCCCTAGGGTAGGTACCCTCACAAAAACATGCAGTAATCCTGGTCTCTAAAACTGCCTCCAAAACTGGCCAGCCTAGAAGGAGGCATGAGGTCAGTCCGCTGCCCCCCCCAGGTTGGCAGAGGGAGTGTAGCGCCCAGGATTACTCCAATTAGATAATTGGCACTGGGTGAAAAGAAAATCTGGGTTACAAAATTGTGGGATAAAAATAAAAATAAATGGTTATGGCAAAACTTAACTTAAATAATAATCACTATTATGGGTCCGGAAAACATTTATTCAGCTCTTTTGAATGCAGCATTAATTGCATACACTATTCGGTGATATATTTTCTGCCTATTTGGGCCGAAAATGAATTTTTTAGCCCATTTTCTGCCGAATATTTCCTGCGGACGAATGTTCGGTGCATCACTAGAAATAATTAATCTTCTCGGGCGATAACGTGCGGTACTCTGCAGGGCGATGTGTCGGCCGATGCCCGCCCGCTGTCCAAACGCACTGTAAGGCCCTGACGCGCATAGCTTGTAGATCTGCTACTTTTCAACATTTCCGGGAAGGAAAAAAAAAAAAGTAGGATGAAGTTGAATAGCATTCAATGCCTTGTGTTTTATTCAAAAAAAAAACAGTTTTTCCTCAAAGTCACAAAAACAGCACAAAGAAATAAGCAAATCATTTAGAATACTTTTTTTTTTAATCAATTCCTTTATATAAAAACAATAACCAAAAGCTATTTTACAAAAAGCTTTTGTGCAAAAAATATGAACCTGGAATTTTGTCTCTAAAAAAAAAAAAAGAAACAGATTTAAAGCCTATAAGAGATAATACATAACTCTTTACATTTCTGAAGGCACAGCCGGTACAGAGTTTTTAATTAAAAAAAAGCACAGTGCATACGATATGGTATAAAATCATACAAAAAAACTAACCACGTAAGACAGCTAGAGAACAATACAAACAAGTTCACAGCCTCAAAATACACTTTATCAAAGCAATACAAAACGACCATACAAAAAGATTTACAAATGCATTATAATGCTTGGCCCTCGAAATAACCAGCAGATGAACTGCTAGCCGTCTGGAACGGGCTGTGTGAATGTAGAGTACAACAACTGACAACAACTGACCGTTATATTATTAACCCATTTAGGCCTGACGTCGAGAGAATATATATTCAAAGATTGGTGCCACATTTTTTTACGATTTTTCAAAAATAGCAGACCTACAAGCTCGTAGCGCGCCACTCGGTGGCGCGCTACGAGCTTGTAGATCTGCTATTTTTCAATAGCTAAAGTTTTTCAAATAGTTAAAACACCAAAAGGGGTTCCCGTACAGAATGGGTTAAACACGGTGGACATATAGAGCACCGAAAGTCTGACGTCAATATCACTAGAGGGCGCTATAAATCCACGCGTTCATGTACTTTTTATTTGCATTGTAATCCCCATAGGGGGGGATTTTAGATCGCCTCATATGAGAACTGTGTTTGAAAAATAAACATGTCACCCCGGCCGCTTCACTCATATGGATATGAAGAATCAACTGACTGAGAGAAAACGCTAATGTTACTGCTGCTGAATTAGTTCGTTTTTCAGCTAGAAACAGACTGTATTATATTATGAGTGACTGACTGTCATAAACGATACAGAGACACCACCTCCCTGACAATAACGCAGAGACAGCTTGTTTATTTTTGGACCACAATGCTAATAGTAGGCGATATTAAGATCACCCCGTGTTGTTCTCCATAGAGAAATTACTTCCGTGAACCAGGGGGGGAATCGAGGGGACGAGCGAGCGAGCGACGTCAGGACTTCGGCGCTCTATTTTGGTCTTAGACACAAAGTACTGAGGGTGTGACGCGGGATTCTCATCCACAGGGTATGATGTAAGCGCAAAATGGCCGCTGTCGTGAATATGTTAAATGTCAAATGCAGCCAATTTGTATCATTTATACCATTTTTGAGCCCCCAAAAAAATGAAAAGTAAACGAAATGTTTACTGCAGAAGGATCTTGGCAGAGAGCAAGCCTCAAAGATGAAGCTCCCATTTCCTTGTCACACATTAAAGCTATTCAATAGAACAGGTTGATTCCGATCAATAGTGATATATATATTTTATATATATATATTTTATATAAACACCGCCAGAAGGTGGCCGACTCCCATCTGTTATACTGACGGAGCGTTAATGGTCATTCTTTAGTCCAGGATCCTGGTCTGACCTTTGACCCGCTGGGCCTGCTGCTTTGTGATTGGATGATGAAGTGCTGGTTGCTTCCACGGACACTTATGGGGTCCAGGGGGAGAGCAGTAGGGTGGCTCCAGGCAGAGATCAGGACTTCTGGGGTCCAGGAGGAGAGCAGTAGGGGGGCTCCAGGCAGAGATCAGGACCTCTGGGGTCCAGGAGGAGAGCAGTAGGGTGGCTCCAGGCAGAGATCAGGAGCTGTGGGGTCCCAGAGGGGCTCCAGGCAGAGATCAGGACTTCTGGGGTCCAGGAGGAGAGCAGTAGGGGGGCTCCAGGCAGAGATCAGGACCTCTGGGGTCCAGGAGGAGAGCAGTAGGGTGGCTCCAGGCAGAGATCAGGACCTCTGGGGTCCAGGAGGAGAGCAGTAGGGTGGCTCCAGGCAGAGATCAGGACCTCTGGGGTCCAGGAGGAGAGCAGTAGGGTGGCTCCAGGCAGAGATCAGGAGCTGTGGGGTCCAGGAGGAGAGCAGTAGGGTGGGCTCCAGGCAGAGATCAGGAGCTGTGGGGTCCCAGAGGGGCTCCAGGCAGAGATCAGGAGCTGTGGGGTCCAGGGGGAGAGCAGTAGGGGGGCTCCAGGCAGAGATCAGGAGCTGTGGGGTCCCGGGGGGCTCCAGGCAGAGATCAGGAGCTGTGGGGTCCCGGGGGGCTCCAGGCAGAGATCAGGAGCTGTGGGGTCCAGGAGGAGAGCAGTAGGGGGGCTCCAGGCAGAGATCAGGACGTGTGGGGGTCCCGGGGGGCTCCAGGCAGAGATCAGGAGCTGTGGGGTCCCGGGGACAGCAGTAGGTGCGAGGCGGTGTCCAGACCGGCCAGGGACATGGGGATGGGTCCGTTCAGCAGAGTGGGGAACTGTACAGGGAGGTAAAAATGACATTCATAATTATTCAACTGGATATTCACAATGTATTCAATATGTCAGATCATCAGAGTTCAAAGCAAAAAGGACCAGAGGAGAGGGCACAGTGAAAGACGTCGATTAAATGCGTTTCATTTAACCAATTTATAGATCCTAGAGGACGATTCTACACAAATGTCTTCTAAATCCTGACAGTTTTCTGAAAATGTTTTCTGTGTCAGTGGTTTCTCAAATGCTTTCATGTCATAAAAGGACCCCCAGAATTTATTTGTAAATGGCCGCGGACCCCAATCTTTAGTTTAGTTTAGTTTATTTCGCACAATAAAAACAGTACAAAAAGGTAACATCAATAAAAGAGAAGTGTGTGCAGGTGAGAAAAGAAACCCAGGGAGGGCTTATATGTGGTTCTCACCAAGGTTAATATACAATTTAACAAATCGTAATATACAAATAGTAAGACAAAGTAATCAAGCATAGGTATGGAAAATAACAGAAACAAAAACAACAAGAAATACATTATTTACACTTGTAGTGTGTGTGTGTGTGTGTGTGTGTGTGTGTGTGTGTGTGTGTGTGCTAGTGTGTGCGTGTTCGTGCGCGCGTATGCGCTACATTACGGAATCTGAAAACATGTTGTCCCTTCGCTCTGAAAGAATATTTTCACGATTTCTTTCAAAAATAGCAGATCTACAAGCTCGTATAGCGCGACACTCTGTGCCGTACTATACATACGAACAGGTATAAAGTATAAAACACCAAAAAAAGGAGGGTTTTCTCCCGGGCCCTGAATGGGTTAAAATGGGCTTTCTAACAGCGGCCCGCCCCTGACCCACCGTTGCACCAAAGGGAGAATGTGTAGCGAGCGAGCGCCACTTCCTGTTGTGAGAGAGTTGCTGATGATGGGAGTGGGTGGAGCTCCCCTCACCCCTTCCTCCCCCTCCCCCTCCTCCCCCCCTCACCAACAGGAAGCTGCCCCCCACTCCCCCCCCCCCCCCCCCCTGCTTGTCCACACTAGAAAGGAAACATCTGTGTCTTATTTTGAAACCCGCACGCACACACGCACACGGTGGTGAATCACACAACGAACGGCTGAGGTCTATAGTCTGCAGAAACGCAACAGGCTATACTAAACTACTGTGTAAGTGAAGTAAAGATGACACATCTGTCATGTGAAGTGACTTGCAGAACAAGCTACGTACGGTTGCCAGATTGGGTTTTTTTTTTCTTTACGACTATAACTACTACTACTTCAGTGTTTGATTTCGTCGACTTAAAACTATGACGAAGAATGTTCGTCGACTACCTTTTCTCACTGACGAAAACTACGTGGAAAGTAAATGAAAGACTTAAGACTGAAGTGAATATATTGACAATTTTGTCAACAGATAAAAACTAGACTAAAATGTTAGGAAGGGACTAGTGGACAAGAGATACAGGGCTGTATTTTGTGTGTCTTAAGTACCAGGTCTTATTCCCTAACTTGAGTAAACTAAAGACCTGGAGGCGTGATCAATGCTCTTTGGCCACTCAGAATAGCCAAATGGCATTGATCACGCCTCCAGGTCTTTAGTTTACTCAAGTTAGGTAATAAGACCTGGTACTTAAGACACGCAAAATACAGCCCCCAGTATCATAAGTCATTTACTCATTTTACACTTGGTTGCATGCTGAAAATTGCAAGTGTAAAATCAGTCATTACGACGGCAAAATACATCTCAGTCGACTAAATCCAACTGTCGATTTTGGCGTAAAGACCTGGAGGCGTGATCAATGCTCTTTGGCCACTCAGAATAGCCAAATGGCATTGATCACGCCTCCAGGTCTTTAGTTTACTCAAGTTAGGTAATAAGACCTGGTACTTAAGACACGCAAAATACAGCCCCCAGTATCATAAGTCATTTACTCATTTTACACTTGGTTGCATGCTGAAAATTGCAAGTGTAAAATCAGTCATTACGACGGCAAAATACATCTCAGTCGACTAAATCCAACTGTCGATTTTGGCGACTAAAATTATTATTTAATCGACAAAAACTAGACTAACACTAAAACATTCCAGGTAACTTAAAAATGTGACTAAAACTAAAAAGAAACTATTCAAAAGACTAAAACTAAAACTAAAATGTACTGTCAAAATCAACACTGCTACTACTACTACTAGCCTCTCCATCTAGCTGACCATTTAATTGTAGAAAATAATTTGATCACTTTGGAAATGAACCATAACATAATGTGGGTTTGACATAAACTTAGGATTGCCACCTTTGAGATCTTGAAATAAGGGACACTCTTTACGCCTGCCGCGGCTTTGTGGCGCAGGCGTGTGCGGCAAGGCCGGCAATAAGTTGAAGCAATAAGTCGAAGCAATACGTCGATGCAATAAGTCGAAGCAATACGTCGATGCAATAAGTCGAAGCAATACGTCGATGCAATAAGTTGAAGCAATACGTCGATGCAATAAGTCGAAGCAATACGTCGATGCAATAAGTCGAAGCAATACGTCGATGCAATAAGTTGAAGCAATACGTCGATGCAATAAGTTGAAGCAATACGTCGATGCAATAAGTCGATGCAATAAGTTGAAGCAATACGTTGAAGCAATAAGTCGAAGTTTCCCTTCAACTTATTGTTTATATGCTATCCACAACTTTTGAAGTAGAATTTTGTTTTCCACATGAGCATAACATCAGCAGCCCATTATAAAATATATGCCAGCGACCCCCATAAGAGAAGACTTTTACACAGTGATTCTCAACCCATTTAATTTCAAGTACCAGTTTGACATGCATTAGTTTACAGACCCCCATTTAATGTCTTTTAACCCATTCTGACCTGAGATCAGATTCATACGAGGTTTCCACTGGACACACACTGGTCTGATGAACCCATTCTGACCTGAGATCAGATTCTAAAAATGTCAGTCGTTCTTCGAATTAAAAAGAAATAGCAGACCTACAAGCTCGTAGCGCGCCACTCGGTGGCGCGCTATGAGCTTGTAGATCTGCTATTTTTCAATAGCTAAAGCATAACATGATGCTAACACCAAAATGGGTGCCCGGTCAGAATGGGTTAAGGGACAGGTGGCAACCCTACATAAACTACACTGATGAAGACAGCATGTGAGCAGTGTTGTTTTTGGCAGCAAATTTCTATTTTAGTTTAGCCATAGTCTTTGGACTGAGACTTCATTTCGTTTTAGTCACATTGGAATGTCTTAGTGTTAGTCTAGTAAGATGCAACGCGTCTTAGTTTCAGTCGACGAAAACAACACTGCATGACAGTTAGCATAACGATGAAGAACACTGATGAAGAACGTTCGCCGCGGCGTCTTGGTAAACTGGCGAGTTCTCCGGTGTCCTCTGTGTGTGTGTCCCAACTCTGTGTGACCCCTCTGACCCCTACCCTATACCCTACCCCTCTGATAGGTGGGCCAGACGAGGTGGGCCATTCTTCAGACGAGGCTGAAGAATGTAAGAGTGTTGGGGGTCCAGACCAGACCCCTCTGATAAGTGGGCCAGACGAGGTGGGCCATTCTTCAGACGAGGCTGAAGAATGTAAGAGTGTTGGGGGTCCAGAGACCCCTCTGATAAGTGGGCCGTCGTGTAGGGTTAGACGAGGCAGTAGAATGTAAGTGTGTCGCGGTCCAATTCTAATTCATTCATTTAGAAAACCACTTCAGCCTCGTCCACTTCTTCAGACGACGAATGGCTAAAACAGCCAGTCTACCGGTACCAGTACCGGCTCACAGTGAGCTGGTACGGGTACTGGTACCAGTACCAGCTCACAGTGAGCTGGTACTGGTACCAGTACCAGCTCACTGTGAGCTGGTAAGACTGGCTGTTCTTTCAAATATCTGAAAGGCTGCCCCCCAAATTAGATGTATATATACGCCAGGATTTTGCTGTGTACTCAACCTGTGTGCGTTTGTGTGTGCATGTTACGTAGACGGCACTTTTTATGTAGTCGTAGAACTTTATAGTATGTATAGTTTATCTGCACATAGTTTCATTATATAGATATTCCACTGTTACGTTCTTAGCTTATACGCATGTTTCATGACAACTACACTTTTTATGTATGTGATGTGTTGCCATGCTTGTTTTGTTATTGCTTATTGTAAATCGCTCTGGATTAAGAGCGTCTGCTAAATGCCTAAATTGTAAAAAGTGTGTGTTACCTGGAACAGGGGTCCATGGCCCCTCAGGGGTGTGTGTGTGTGTGTGTGTGTGTGTGTGTGTGCGTGTGTGCGCGTGTGTTACCTGGAACAGGGGTCCATGGGCCTGCAGGCGAGCAGGGCTCAGGGGCCCCACGGGACTGAGGCTGCTCCAGAAGTGGATGCTGGAGAGCAGCGGACTGGGGCTCAGGAGGAGGCCGGACGGAGTCTACAGAGAGAGGGTTAAGGTTAGAGGGTTTAGGGTTTAGGGTTAGAGGGTTTAGGGTTAGGGTTAGAGGGTTTAGGGTTAGGGAGCAGGGGTGAATCACACAACGAACGCTGAGGTCTATAGTCTAACGCAACAGGCTAAACTAAACTACTGTGTAAGTGAAGTAAAGATGACACATCTGTCACGTGAAGTGACTTACAGAACAAACTATACGGTTGCCAGAGTTGGGGTTTTTTCTTTACAACTATAACTACTACTACTTCAGTGTTGATTTCGTCGACTAAAACTATGACGAAGAATGTTCGTCGACTACCTTTTTTCACTGACGAGAGAGAGAGGGGGACTGGGACTCAGGAGGAGTCTACAGAGAGAGAGAGAGAGGGGGACTGGGACTCAGGAGGAGTCTACAGAGAGAGAGAGGGGGACTGGGACTCAGGAGGAGTCTACAGAGAGAGAGAGGGGGACTGGGACTCAGGAGGAGTCTACAGAGAGAGAGAGAGAGGGGGACTGGGACTCAGGAGGAGTCTACAGAGAGAGAGAGGGGGACTGGGACTCAGGAGGAGTCTACAGAGAGAGAGAGGGGGACTGGGACTCAGGAGGAGTCTACAGAGAGAGAGAGAGAGGGGGACTGGGACTCAGGAGGAGTCTACAGAGAGAGAGAGGGGGACTGGGACTCAGGAGGAGTCTACAGAGAGAGAGAGGGGGACTGGGACTCAGGAGGAGTCTACAGAGAGAGAGAGGGGGACTGGGACTCAGGAGGAGTCTACAGAGAGAGAGAGAGAGGGGGACTGGGACTCAGGAGGAGTCTACAGAGAGAGAGAGGGGGACTGGGACTCAGGAGGAGTCTACAGAGAGAGAGAGGGGGACTGGGACTCAGGAGGAGTCTACAGAGAGAGAGAGAGAGAGAGAGGGGACTGGGACTCAGGAGGAGTCTACAGAGAGAGAGAGAGAGAGGGGACTGGGACTCAGGAGGAGTCTACAGAGAGAGAGAGAGAGGGGGACTGGGACTCAGGAGGAGTCTACAGAGAGAGAGAGAGAGAGGGGACTGGGACTCAGGAGGAGTCTACAGAGAGAGAGAGAGAGAGGGGACTGGGACTCAGGAGGAGTCTACAGAGAGAGAGAGAGAGAGGGGACTGGGACTCAGGAGGAGTCTACAGAGAGAGAGAGAGAGAGAGAGAGAGGGGGACTGGGACTCAGGAGGAGTCTACAGAGGGAGAGAGAGGGGGACTGGGACTCAGGAGGAGTCTACAGAGAGAGAGAGAGAGGGGGACTGGGACTCAGGAGGAGTCTACAGAGAGAGAGAGGGGGACTGGGACTCAGGAGGAGTCTACAGAGAGAGAGAGGGGGACGACCAGAAACCAAAAACCCACAAATTGTTAAATTGTAATTTAAGTTAATACCGCATGTTAAAAAAAAACAAGAGTTATGTCGTTTTTACAATGAAACACCCCGACACCCCCCCCCATTTGAAAGTGCCCGAGTTACCAGAACACATCATAACACAGTTCGTAGAGCGGCGTGCCGTCATTCAACCCCTATGGACCCGGGCGGGCGCTGCTTGTGTCTGTGTTTGTTTTAGTGAAGAGAGAGAGAGACCACCGCTGGAGTAGTGGAGGGGGAAGAGAAGAGAGGAGGGGGCACGGCCCCCTCTAGGAAACCCCCATTTTAAACCACTAATAAGTCAATGCACGATGAATAGCATACTATACTACATTATACATACTACGAGCTCAACTTTATTTAGTTGTTGCCCTAAATAGGGAAGTCGCGGTTCATTCGTTTTTCCTTCTATCTTGTCGTTATTTCCGCCTTCAGGTTCTTGTCATATAAGCGTGCAGTATACGGGGTTTTGTCTGGAGGAAACCTCATGACTGTTTCATCTTTCAGGAAATGAAAAATATACATTTTTCAGGAAATTAAAGAAAACCTTATATTTCTAAAACAAAGCAATAGAGCCCTCATCAAAGTTGGCGTTGTAACTTCATATACTGTCAATTATACTTCCATGAGAGACAGGGGGAGAGGTGGTGGAGTTAGTTGCTTTGTAGCAGACAGTTTGAGGGTCCAATGGAGTTGAGAGGTTTTGTCCAAAGCACTTTTTTACTACTTTCGGTTCAATATTTTCGAAACGACACACAGACGTAAAGGGTGTTCAATAGCACTGATTTATGCAAAAAAAAGCCTCTAAAAGCCATACGCTCATACAGTATATAGTATATGAAGTACTTCTGCCATACACTCATGTAGTAAACTTCCGTCTTATAATAGTGTTCTCCGATACGGAATTCCTCAACGGCGCAATTAACGCGTATAGAGTGGATTGACACTCTACACAGTGTAGTGTATTTCTCTACATTGTAGGAGGGGTGTAGTGTATTTATCTACAGTGTAGGAGTGTAGTGGAGGAGTGAGACAGTGGAGGAGGAGTGTATAGTGGAGGAGTGAGACAGTGTAGGAGGAGTGTAGTGTATTTATCTACAGTGTAGGAGGAGGAGTGCAGTGGAGGAGTGAGACAGTGTAGGAGGAGTGTAGTGTATTTATCTACAGTGTAGGAGGAGTGTAGTGTGAGGAGTGAGACAGTGTATCATTGCTGCTGTAATGAAGTCAGACTCTGCTGTATTGTTGTATTTATACAGTGTAGGAGGAGTATAGTGTAGTTATCTACAGTGTAGGAGGAGTGAGACAGTGTATCATTGCTGCTGTAATGAAGTCAGACTCTGCTGTATTGTTGATAGTTGGAGGACCCAGACACACGCCGGCGAACCGGGAGCTCTAGGAACATATGGCTTCACTTACGGACCACCCCGCCCTCTCTCCCTCTCCCTCGCCCTCCCCCTCTCTCCTCTCTCTCTCTCTCCCCCTCTCCCTCGCCCTCCCTCTCCCTCTCTCTCTCCCTCCCTCTCTCCTCTCCTCTCCCTCCCTCTCTCTCTTTCCCCTCACCTCTTTCCATCCCCTCCCTCCCTGTCTGTCTACAACTTGTCTTTTGCTTATTTTATTTCCTTGGCATTCTCCTCCTCCTAGTGAGGACGCTCCTCCTCCTCCTCAATCCTCCTCCTCCTCCTCCTCTTCTGTCTGCATTTACCTATTCTTTATACCTCAGACACATGCATGGCTCTTTCTTTCTCGTAGCGCGGCACCGAGTGCCGCGCTACGAGCTTGTATATCTGCTATTTTTGAAAAATCGTGAAAATGTGCCTGAAATCTTTGAACGTATATTGTTACAGAGCGAGTTTTTTAACTCAAATCTTTGCTCATTTCCTCATCCTAAACAAACTAAACAAATAAACCAAACGAGTGATAAATAAACCAATCATTCCATACCAAACACACCTGTATATAAATAAACCAATCATTCCATACCAAATACACCTGTGATAAATAAACCAATCATTCCATACCAAACACACCTGTATATAAATAAACCAATCATTCCATACCAAACACACCTGTGATAAATAAACCAATCATTCCATACCAAACACACCTGTATATAAATAAACCAATCATTCCATACCAATCACACCTGTATATAAACTAGAATTTCGTTACTTCGCCACGGGAAGGGAATCGCTGTGTCAGTGATATGTTAAATCCAATTGCTCCCCTCGCGAGCAGAGAATTGCTCTTCCTTGTTTTTGTCTTCTCCTGCGAGTCGAGAGCCGAGAGACGGAGAGAACAGAGCTGGTGACGTGTGAGCCAGGGCAGTGTTGCCAGGTTTGCGAATTGTAAGCGAGTTGTAGTGTATGTAAGTAGCGTGGTTTAAAGGCCTTGTTTCTGGCCCTGTTGGGGCAACAGCATAGGCAGCAGTGGTTAGTGTTCCGTGTAGGGAAGCCTCGGGGGTGTGGGTGATTGGGGCGAAAATGTTTGTATTAAACAAATGCATTGCCGGCGTGAGTGTGGAAGGGAGGCATTATTTTGGCAGTGCAAAGACTATTGTTTGGTGGCTGGTGGTCAGCGTTGGCGTCGGGCGCCTTATGAGGAGATAGCGTTGGAACACTGCGAAGGGTAAGTGTGTGACGTCACTGCCCGTGTGAGTGTGTGTGGGTGTAGTGTGTAAGATGGTGTTGTGGGTGTTGCAATAGCGACGTAGCTGTTGTGGCTTTGGGTTTCTTCTGGGTACAACGTATTGGGTACAGCTTTTGGGTACAGCTTTTGGGTACCACTTCTCCAATGTATAATAGATAAACCAATCATTCCATACCAAACACACCTGTGCAGTGAAGAAAGCCGGCGTCAGAGACCCCGAGGGCAGCGCCGGGCTGTTGAGTGCAATCGACCCAATGTCACTTCCCGCCAAAAGCAGGGACGGGGCCGAGATCTCCAGGCCTTTGGGCTTCCTGGTTTTGGACGAGGAGGAGGGGCCACCGCCGCCACCGGACAGGCTCCTCCCCCCCTGCGAGGAGGGGCGGTCTCTGTCCCTGTGACCGGCCGACAGGTTGAGAGGCTGTGCGTTCTGCTCCGACTCGTCCTCGCGATGAGTCGTCTCCGGGTAGGCGAGTCTCCACGCCACTGCGTCAGTCTCTGGGTAAGGGCCGAGGCTCCGCCTCCACGCCACGGTGTCCGTCGTCTCTGGGTAGGGGCTGTGGCCCCGCCTCCACAGGGAGGCGTGGCCGCCGTGGGGGCTCTGGGGCGGCGAGGAGGAGGAGGAGCAGCGGGGGGAGGAGGGAGGGGGGGGCGAGGCGGCGGAGGAGCGGTGGGACAGCGCGGGCGACGCCCCCCCGCCGCGGTTGGCCACGAAGCGGATGACCGTGGCGTTGTCGTCGCCGCCGTAGTCGTGGCTCCGGGGCTCCGTCTTGATTGGCCGGTGGTGGTGCGGGTGGTCGGGGGGGGGAGGGGCCGGGGGAGGGGGGGAGTGCGTCAGGGAGCTGACGGTGAAGGAGGAGTACAGGCCCGAGTGGAGGTACTCGTTGCGTCCGCCGCCGCCGCGGAGGAGGAGGAGGGTGGCGTCCTCGTCGGCTCCGCCCCCTCCTCCCTCGCCCTCGGACAGGGCGAGGGACGAGTCCTCGCCGCAGCGGCCCATCTCCACGGCCGCCGGGTCCATCTTCAGGATCTCAGGGAACGACACGAACTTGTAGACGAACTTCTGACCGATCACCTTCTTGATGATGTTCTGTTTGGAGAGAGAGAGAGAGAGAGAGAGAGAGAGAGAGAGAGAGAGAGAGAGAGAGAGAGATGCATGTTATGTAGACAGCACTATAATTGCATTGTATGTAGTCATAGCACGTCATAGTACATATGTACGTATATAGCATAGTATAGTATATATGTATAGTTTATATGTATAGCTTCATTGTATAGATATTCCACTGTTACTTTCTTATAGCTTACGCATGTTTCATGATAAATGCTTTTTATGTGATGTATTCCCATGCTTTTTTGTTCTTGCTTAATGTAAGTCGCTCTGAATTAAGAGCGTCTGCTAAATGCCTAAATTGTAATTGTAAATTGGAGAGAGAGAGAGAGAGAGAGAGAGAGAGAGAGAGAGAGAGAGAGAGAGAGAGAGAGAGAGAGAGGCTTCAACCACGTCAGCTATACGTTCGTTCGCGCTGCTTGTACTCATTATGTTTACTCTTGTTTTATATTATCATTATTATAAAGAGCCTATACATTCAACACCATTTTCATTTATTTTACTTAATTGTTTCGTTATTTTGCAGATTATTAACAGTATATTATTATCCATCCATCCATCTTCAACCGCTTATCCGTAGTCGGGTCGCGGGGGGCAACAGCTCCACCAGAGAGCTCCCAGACTTCTCCGGGCGGCGGTGGTGGCTCAGGGGTATAGAGTGGCTGGATGGTAACCGCAAGGTCGCCTGTTCGAACCCTGTGGGCTCCCCCAGAGTTGGTGTCGAGGTAGCCTGAGCTAACGTGTTAAGTTTCTGGTCTATAGGGGTGGGTCGCGGCTGAGATTTGCGCACGCCCTGATTGGATCTCACCGATCTGTCCGTCAGCCCTGGCCACTCCTCTCCCACCTAGTGAAGCGCTACGTCACATAATTTGGAACGACACCCACCCGGAAGCGTTGACTCCCACTTCTAGACCAAGGCAGCCAATGCGTTCCTCCAGGCTTTCAATTTTCGCGCAGAAGAAATGAAAGCCTGGGTATCGAGGCTAGTGTCGAGGTGACCTTGAGAAAGACTCTGAACCCTTAATTGCTTCGAACCGCTGACCCGTGGATCATTGGACGACCTTTGCTCTACCTCCTGAGCCACAGCCGGACATGGAAAAGGTTCGGGGGGGGAACCACCACCACCACCGCTGCTGTCTGTACCTTGTCATAGTAGTAGCGCAGGGCGCGGCTCAGCTTGTCGTAGTTCATGTTGGTCTTGTTCTTCCGGAGGCCCCACAGCTTGGCCACCTCCTCCGACTTCAGCAGCTTGAACTCCCCGTCGTTAGACGTCCAGCAGATCAGGTGCTTGTGGCTCTGGTCCAGCAGCAGCTGCAGCAGGAACTGCCACAGCGTGATGGCACTCTCCATGACTGGAGACAGGGAGAGAGAGAGGAGAGGTGTGAGATGTGATGGCACTCTCCTTGACTGTTGGGGAGAGGAGAGGAGAGGTGTGAGATGTGATGGCACTCTCCATGACTGGAGACAGGGAGAGAGAGAGAGGAGAGGTGTGAGATGTGATGCACTCTCTATGACTGGAGACAGGGAGAGAGAGAGAGGAGAGGTGTGAGATGTGATGCACTCTCTATGACTGGAGACAGGGAGAGAGAGAGAGGAGAGGTGTGAGATGTGATGGCACTCTCCATGACTGTTGGGGAGAGAGAGGAGAGGAGAGGTTTAATGGCACTCTCCATGACTGTTGGGGAGAAGAGAGGAGAGGTGTGAGATGTGATGGTACTCTGTCAGGGAGGAGAGAGAGGAGAGGTGTGAGATGTGATGATTCTACTCATTCTAGGCCTGTCGCACTTAGTATCGCCTCATCGCCAATTGTTTGCAAATGGTCGCAGTTTTTCGGCATGATAGTCATGATGTCCACTATTTTTAAAGTATAGTAGTATAGTAGTGTATTAAATGTCAGTCATTTATGTATACATTTTGATGTTATTTACCCTCTGCACTGTTTGTTTACAAAGTGTAAGAGCCTAAGAGGCAAACGGAAATATTTTAGGTAGGCACGAATGTACACCCACATCATGTGACTTCCTCTAACGTGCTCTCGAGCAAACGAGTGAGAAACCACAAGCACAGCAACATTGAAACCACCCTACACACACACACACACACACACACACAGTCACACACACACACACACAACACACACACACACACACACACACACACACACACACACCACACACACACACACACACACACACACACATAGTCACACACACACACACACACACACACACACATAGTCACACACACATAGTCACACACACACACACACACACACACACACACACACACACACACACACGATTCAAGAACATAATATTGTTAGTCTTCTACCGGACTGTAGTATTAATATAAAGCAAAACATATCTTTATGAATGAAACTATAGCAGTGCATGCATCAAAGGCTTGTGGTTCTATAGCTCACGTATAGATCTCTAGATCATGCGTGTGTCCGTGTAGATACAAGTATGTTTCCACTTACAGTTGCATTCACAGCACACGCAGTGCGATGCGTTGTGAGCCTGTAGATTGGCTGTTTTCTATATTCACACCCGTGTGCAACTAAAGTCCAAATGAAAGCCTGTGCGTGCGTGCGTGCGCGCGCGTGTGTGTGTGTGTGTGCATGTGCCCTGCCTGTGCGTCTGACCAGGGCCAACGGCGGTGGACTGAAAGATGTTTCCATAGTGATAGAAGAGGATGTGGTCAGTGACCTGGTGGTCAGTGACCTAGTGCCAAGGGGGGGAGGGGGGAGAGAGACCATGGTGACCTGGTACCAAGGGGGGGAGGGGGGGAGGGGGGGGGGGGTGACCTGGTGCCAAGACAAACCAGCGTGTTTACCTGAGACTGTCCACTCACTGTCTCTCCTATGATTCTCCCTGTCTGTCTGTGTCCTGTATTTCTGTTATTTCTTTGCTTGTCTGTCCTCCTGTCTCTCCTGTCCGTCCGTCCGTCTGTCTCTGTCTGTCCGTCTGTCCGTCTGTACGTACTGACTGTCTCTCTATCTGTCAGTCCGTCCGTCCGTCCGTCTGTCACCCAAATAAACTTGGGTTCAAAATAATAAAAATGTGATAACGTTAAACAGAGGTACGTTTGGCAGCACTGATCACCCAGATAATTCATGCCGTTTATTGCCGTATCGATACAGCAGCCTCTTGATCGATTCACCTATATCGTCCGGTGTTTCGATCAATATATTGCCATATCGATTAATTGAATGCACCACACACACACACACACACACACACGTTTCCTGCAGAGGAGGCATGCGTGTGTGTGTGTGTGTGTGTGTGTGTGTATGAGAGGGAAGACATGGTGATGTCGTGCACCACACATGGTGATGTCGTGCACCACACATGGTGATGTCATGCACCACACATGGTGATGTCATGCACCACACATGGTGATGGTGATGTCATGCACCACACATGGTGATGGTGATGTCATGCACCACACATGGTGATGGTGATGTCATGCACCACACATGGTGATGGTGATGTCATGCACCACACATGGTGATGGTGATGTCATGCACCACACATGGTGATGTCGTGCACCAGGCATGGTGATGTCATGCACCACACATGGTGATGTCGTGCACCACACATGGTGATGTCGTGCACCAGGCATGGTGATGTCGTGCACCACACATGGTGATGTCATGCACCACACATGGTGATGTCGTGCACCACACATGGTGATGTCGTGCACCACACATGGTGATGGTGATGTCATGCACCACACATGGTGATGGTGATGTCATGCACCACACATGGTGATGTCGTGCACCACACATGGTGATGGTGATGTCATGCACCACACATGGTGATGTCGTGCACCACACATGGTGATGTCGTGCACCACACATGGTGATGTCGTGCACCACACATGGTGATGTCGTGCACCACACATGGTGATGTCGTGCACCACACACACACACACACACACACACACACACACACACACACACACAAGCACACACACAAGCACGAGCACATCCGAGTATAAATCAGGCATGAAGCTGTCTAAAGGAGGACTTCCTGTCTAAAGGAGGACTTCCTGTCATTCTGTTTCACAGGGGCGTCTTCTAACAGGAACTGCCCCTGCCCTGAAAGGTATAGGACTTCCTGTCACTGGGAGCCTGTCGGAAACCCTGGACCCTGGGCAGGGGGACGGACAAACGGAGGGTTTCCGCACGCACACACACACACACACGCATGCACACACGCACACACACGCACACACGCACACACACGCACACACACGCACCTGCACGCACACACACGCACACACACACACGCACACACACACACACGCACACACACGCACCTGCACGCACACACACGCACGCACACACGGCACACGCGTACGCATGCGTGCGTACGCATGCACACACACACGCACCAATGTTGTTTTTGGCAGCAAATTTCTACTTTTGTTTAGTGATAGTCTTTGGACTGAAACTTCATTTAGTTCTAGTCACATTTTAGTGACTTTTACACTTTTACACATTTTAGTCCACTAAATCTACAGGTGATTTAGTCGACTAAAATGTATTTTGGCGGGCCTTGATGCCGCCATATAATGGCTGATTTTACACTTGCTGAAAATAGCCGATCTACAAGCTCACAATGCGTCGCAGCGCTGCTTGTAGATCTGCTATTTTCAGCATTCAACCAAGTGTAAAATGACTTATACTGGATCTCTTGTCCACTAGTCCCTTCCTAACGTTCTAGTCTATGGTTTTTATTTGTTGACAAAATTGTCAATATATTTAGTCTTAGTTTTAGTCATCATAGCTTAGTTTTCATTTAGTTTTTTTTTCCATAACATTTTTCGTCTTAGTTTTAGTCAACGAAATCAACACTGACACACACGCGCACACACACACACGCACACACTGATATAGGACACACGCCGTTCCACACAACAACATTATGTAAAAGGCATCCGTGTTCCCATAGGAGGACGCGGCCTGATGTCATACTGTATACATGATGTATGTATGTGATGTGTTCTTGTGGTCTTTGGTGTTTCACGCTAATGAGCCCTGACAGCGACGAAACAAAGCAGCAGGAACCGTTTATTTTGAGGGGTTTCTGGGGAAGACGCACAGAGGCTGATGAACACAACTATACAAATAACACCTGGACCTCTTTGGTGGGGACGTAACAACTACACATAAAGGTAAGAAAGCCTTCTAGCATCATGGAGTGTGTGTGTGTGTGTGTGTGTGTGTGTGTGTGTGTGTGTGTGTGTGTGTGACTGTGACTGTGTGTGTGTGTCAGTGGAGCCTGCCTGGCAAATGACATGGGGGGGTCCTTTTTGTGGGCGTGGTCAAAGTGGGCGTTACCTAAAGGTAAAGATAATAAAAACCCAATTGATTCCAGTCCTCTCTGTTTAATTAACTACAGTAAGCACTTGTGTTATTTGTAATGTGTTCTTAAGACTTGTGTGACTAAGTGTGTGTGTGTGTGTGTGTGTGTGTGTGTGTGTGTGTGTGTGTGTGTGTGTGTGTGCACGCGCGCGCGTCCAAGCGCCGCTCGCTCATGTGTTTGTGCCATAACAAATTACGCTCTCTCGCTCTCTCTCTCTCTCCAAGCGCGCAGCCAACGGAAAAATCAACTCGCACTGCGTGCAGTCACAATCATGCGTTATGCGCGCGCTGTGCGCGCTCATCCACATATTGGACACCATAGTGACTGATGTCTGATGTGATGTCATAGTCTAGTTGTAGACAGTTAATAATAATAACAATAATAAATATCTGTTATCAAAGCAGGTTTAACTCTCTTCCAGGAGTTGTATAATAAATGCACACCCCATGATGATCCATCCCCGAACCCTCTGCTCTGCTGTCGGGGAGACTAGCGGCGTGAATGTGGGGAGGCTGGTGGAGTCAAACGGTTCTTTGTTTAAAACACCCAGTGAGTCATTTTCAAGATGTTGTCTGCTGCCAGTTTCAATCCGGAAGCGCATGGCAATTAGTCTGCTCAGCTCCAGACTAACCAGAAAGTCTACTCTACGGCTTTTTAAATTTAAAGGGGCCACGAATGCATTTTTTCACTACATCGACTTCACTATACACTCTGTTCCTGACGGTCTGTCTGAGACCCAGCGGGAACAACAAGAAAGTTACGGAGGGAGGGATGGATTCGCAGCTCTCTCTCTACGGTACGCAGTGTAACTATAACCCAATATCCGCAACAACAACAGGGTCCGTGTGGTTACACTGTTACAGTACAAGTGGATACATTACTGTGTAGTTATACCCCCACACTTGTGCAAAAAGAAAAGTGCATTATTTGTGCAGAGATCCTGTCCTGTTCTTCCGCGCCTCATATTTCAACACGATATTTTTCTGCCACCGCCGCCAGGCCGAGAGGCTATAGTTGTACACCTCTGATACTCAACTTCTTTTGGCTGCCCACCAACCAACCAACGAACCGCGCACGTACGGCACGCACGGCGCACACACACGGATATAACGTCCGTATATACAGTTATTATA
>NC_137884.1:25883733-25943733 GCF_963924005.1 Protomyctophum bolini | reverse complement strand
TTTTACACTTGGTTGCATGCTGAAAATAGCAGATCTACAAGCTCACAACAAGTGTCAAATGAGCCATTACGACGGCATCAAGGCCCGCCAAAATACATTTTAGTCGACTAAATGAACTGCAGATTTAGTCGACTAAAATCGTTATGACATTTAGTCGACTAAAACTAGACTTAACACACTAACAAATATGACTAAAACTAAATGAGGTTTCATTCCAAAGACTATATGACTTAACTAAAATAGAAATTTGCTGCTAAAAACGTTAGAGATGAAATGTAATAATAATAATAAGGAATTCTATTTGTATTGCACTTTTCATTCACAAGGAATCCCAGAGTGCTACATTGTTAAAAACATATAATCTATCATAGAAGGTTAAAAACAGGGTTAGAAAAAAAAGGTGCAACAATGAAATGTATATGATTATGACATTATGTCTCTCCGCCACACAGGCTAGTCGCTGGCTTTGGAAAAAGCTGAAACCAAGACCTCCGAGAAACGCCCTGCCGCCGTGCCCTCGCATCGGGCACAGCTTCACGCTGGTGGGGAACAAGTGTTACCTGTTTGGAGGCCTTTCCAACGACAGCGAGGACCCCAATGGCAACATACCACGGTATTTATTTATTTTACATATGTAAATCACTGCTCAGTCAGTTCATCATAATTGCATAAAATGTCCAGACGATTTGTCACAACAAGAGTTGCCTTTGTCCGCGGCGTAAACGTCTTTAAATAAATACTTTTTTGAAAACTCTATGGGGAAAAAGAACGGGGAATTAACTTCCGGGCCTGATGGCACACCACAACTATTAGGAAACACAATATGGTTATCGCTATCGATATTGTGCACTTTGTGTGAATGTCATTTTAGCCCATTCTGGGCGGGAACCCCTTTTTGTGTTTTAAGCATTATAAAAAAAATAGCACATCTACAAGCTCATATGAGCTTGTAGATGTGCTTCTAGATCTGCTATTTTTGGCGCAAATCTTTGAATATATGCTTTCACAACGAACGTTTTTAACTGAATTCTTTGCTTCTGGGGGGGGAACGACTGACACAGAAACATGAGTTTTTCAGAAAACTTACGGCACCTCTCAGCTCTAAATGGGGTATAACTGACCATGTTGTGTCCTGTTTCTCAGTTACATGGACGACTTCTATGCGCTGGAGCTGCAGTCCTTGTCGGGCGCCCGAGGCTGGACCCTCCCCGAGACGAGGGGCAGCGGGCCGTCGGCGCGCGAGTCCCACACCGCCGTGGCCGTGGCGGGACCGGGGGGCTCCCCCAAACTCTACATATTCGGAGGGATGCAAGGCCACCGCCTGAATGACCTCTGGCAGCTGGACCTCGGTACACCTCCTCTTTTTTTAAATGCCTGATTTATCCCATTCTGACCTGAGATCAGATTCTTAAAAATGTCTACTACATCCTGACAGTTTTCAGTTTTATGTTTCTATGTCAGTCGTTCTTCGATTTTTCTAAAAAAATAGCAGACCTACAAGCTCGTAGCGCGCCACTCGGTGGCGCGCTATGAGCTTGTAGATCTGCTATTTTTCAATAGCTAAAGCATAACATGATGCTAACACCAACAGGGGTTCATGCCCCAAAATGGGTTATATTTAGTTGTTGGTCAGTGCTGAATACAGCCAATCTACTTAATGCGGCTTGTTGTGAATTTGTAGATCTGCTACTGTGGTGTATATAAACTTACAATTTTGGCATTCAGCAGACGCTCTTAATCCATTCTGGCCGGGAAGTTCCGGGAACCCCTTTTTGGTGTTTTAAGCATTATGTTATACTTTAGCTGTTGAAAGATATCAGGTCTGCTATTTTTGGAAAAATCGAGAAAATGTGCCTCAAATCTTTGAATATTCTTTCAGAGTTTCAGTTTATAACTCAAATCTTTGCTTCTGGAGAGGTCTCTTGAACAACATATTTTCAGATGGGGGGTCGGCGGCATATTACATATAATTTTCGGGGTTCTTGACACAGCATGATAAAATAAAATAAAATATATTTTTCTAAGTCTCAGTCTAAGGAGTTTTACTTCTTTTTCTATACGGTGAGCGAGTCTTTTCCTGTCAAAGTTTCCCTTGTGTTTTTGAGACCACCGCTACCGTAGTCAAGTTTGAAGAAGAAAAGGACGAAGAAAGGCGCAACAGTTTTCTCAGTGCTTCGGGGTTCTTGACATGAAATATTGAGAACCACTGATGTAGAAACATGAGGTTTTTCAGGGGAAAAAAAGGCATTTGAAAAATTTCGACGTCAGGCCTAAATTGGTTAATCCAGAGCGATTACATTAACCCATTCTGACCTGAGATCAGATTCATACGAGGTTTCCACTGGACACACACTGGTCTGATGAACCCATTCTGACCTGAGATCAGATTCTAAAAATGTCAGTCGTTCTTCGAATTTTTCAAAAATAGCAGACCTACAAGCTCGTATCGCGCCACTCGGTGGCGCGATATGAGCTTGTAGATCTGCTATTTTTCAATAGCTAAAGCATAACATGATGCCAACACCAAAATGGGTGCCCGGTCAGAATGGGTTAAGCAAGAACAAAAAGCAGTTGTCATGAATCATACGTAAGCTAAGAGCGTAACGGTGGAATATCTATATAATGAAACTATGCATATATATATACTTTATAGTGCTATGTTTACATAAAATGCTATCCAAGTTACATATAAGTTGAGCCTTTGCATAAACTTAGCAATAACATGTTAGCATAGCATTATAACACATTGTTGTCAAAAACTGTAACCCTAGTATTATCTGTTGCACTAACGTTTCTCATTTCATCATTATTAATATTTAATATTTAACTCCTCAGACTCCATGGTGTGGTCCGTACCCAAAATGAAGGGGATTCCTCCACAACCCAGAAGCATTCACTCAGCCAACGTCATCGGAAACAAGTAATGAGTTATTGCATGTGTGTGTGTGTGTGTGTGTACAGCACACACACACACACACACACACACACACACACACACACAAATATAGCTGGCATAAAGCTCATAGCACTTCTGTGCAAATAACTGTTGAATGCTTGAACTAGAACTGGCCATATATTATTGTAGCAAGAAGAATTATTCGTCCCCAACACATGAATTACATTTTATTTTTATACAGTAATTGAACAGAGAACCATTTAATTTGTTCAAAAATCATGATTATAGTCTATAATAGTCTAATATTATAATATACTGGGCCTGGGCCTTGGCTCAGCGGTCCAGCCACCGGCCCAGACTCCATGGCACCTTGGCCGGTAGTCCGAGTCTGGCAGTGTGGCCGCGGGTTCGACTCCCGATCCCGACGGCCTTTACTGCGTGTCACCCCCCGCCCCCATCTCTCTCCCCCATTTCCTGTCAGCCTACTGTCTGTCTGTCCCTCTTCTTTTCTTTTTTTTTTTTTTTCACTTAATTTTTATTGAAAGAAGAACAGACAAAAAAAAGAACTCAACTAACAAGACAATATGGGAAAGAAAAAGAAAAGAAAAGGACAAAAAGTCAAAGAATAAAAGCTGCATTTTTCATATTACAACAAACATTTAATGAAATCCTATTGCAATATCGCTAGGCTGAGAGAATAGATTCCACTTTTTATAGAATTTATCCTCTTGTAGTCTCAGTATGAATGTTAGTTTTTCCATAGAATACAGTTCCTCAATAATGTCCATCCATTGATCTTTCGTTGGTGGGTCCTGTTGGTACCAGCGTCGTGTCTGTCCCTCTTTAAAAAATATATAAAATAAAGGCCAAGTTCCAACGCCACAAAAAAGAACATAAAAAAATAAAATAAATGTTATATATACCGTCATGCCTGATGCATAACTGAATATCCCTCTGAACAGGATGTATGTGTTCGGAGGATGGATTCCTGCTCCAAGGACGCACAAAGCCAGCTCCTCCTCCTCGGAACAATGGATCTGTACCAACTCTTTATGGGTGCTCAATTTAAGTCAGTACCTCCTCCCTTTTAATTACAGCACTTTCATAACACTCATTAACCCATTTAGCTAGGCGGGAAATAGCTGTTTTCAATGCACGATAGTTCAGTTGGTGATAGAAGCATGAAATTTGGCACAGATGTCCTTCATATGTCCCTAATCGATAATCAACCTCGGGCCACGCAGAATTCAAAATTTTTCAAGGTGGCCCGTCAGTTTTAAAAATGGCTGCAACTGTAAATAGTACGTTTTGGACTATTAGCTAGGCGGGAATGGGGATGATAGTTCAGTTGGTGATGCAAGCATGAAATTAGGTACAGATGACCTTTATATGACCATAATCGATAATCAACCTCGGGCCACGCAAAATTCCTCCATTTTCCAAGATGGCCGCCAGAAATTGCATAAATGTACATCTGCTCATGGTTAATCCACAGTTGGCGATACAAGCATGAAATTTGGCACAGATGACCTTTATATGACCATAATCGATAATCAACCTCGGGCCACGCAAAATTCCTCCATTTTCCAAGATGGCCGCCAGTTTGCAATTGGACAGCTAGGCGGGAATAGAGGTGATAGTTCAGTTGGTGATACAAGCATGAAGTTTGGTACAGATGACCTTTATATGACCATAAGTGATAATCAACCTCGGGCCACGCAAAATTCCTCCATTTTCCAAGATGGCCGCCAGTTTGCAATTGGACAGCTAGGCGGGAATAGAGGTGATAGTTCAGTTGGTGATACAAGCATGAAATTTGGTACAGATGACCTTTATATGACCATAAGTGATAATCAACCTCGGGCCACGCAAAATTCCTCCATTTTCCAAGATGGCCGCCAGTTTGCAATTGGACATATGGCGGGAAATAGAGGTGATAGTTCAGTTGGTGATAGAAGCATGACATTTGGTACAGATGACCTTTATATGACCATAAGTGATAATCAACCTCGGGCCACGCAAAATTCCTCCATTTTCCAAGATGGCCGCCAGAAATTGCATAAATGTACATCTGCTCATGGTTAATCCACAGTTGGCGATACAAGCATGAATTTTGGCACAGATGTCCTTAATATGTCCCTAATCGATAATCAACCTCGGGCCATGCAGAATTCCAGTTGCTTGTATCGCCAACTGTGGATTAACCATGAGCAGATGTACATTTATGCAATTTCTGGCGGCCATCTTGGAAAATGGAGGAATTTTGCGTGGCCCGAGGTTGATTATCACTTATGGTCATATAAAGGTCATCTGTACCAAATTTCATGCTTCTATCACCAACTGAACTATCACCTCTATTTCCCGCCATATTTCCAATTGCAAACTGGCGGCCATCTTGGAAAATGGAGGAATTTTGCGTGGCCCGAGGTTGATTATCACTTATGGTCATATAAAGGTCATCTGTACCAAATTTCATGCTTCTATCACCAACTGAACTATCACCTCTATTTCCCGATGTCCAATTGCAAACTGGCGGCCATCTTGGAAAATGGAGGAATTTTGCGTGGCCCGAGGTTGATTATCGATTATGGTCATATAAAGGTCATCTGTACCAAATTTCATGCTTCTATCACCAACTGAACTATCACCTCTATTTCCCGCCATATGTCCAATTGCAAACTGGCGGCCATCTTGGAAAATGGAGGAATTTTGCGTGGCCCGAGGTTGATTATCGATTATGGTCATATAAAGGTCATCTGTACCAAATTTCATGCTTGTATCACCAACTGTGGATTAACCATGAGCAGATGTACATTTATGCAATTTCTCAGCAGCCATTTTGAAAAATATGCCGCCATATTGGAACGTAATGTTATTGTTTTATCTCACTTGGTAGAAATACCTCCAGGACATATCTTATACCAAAATTAGGGGAAATTCTAAGTTTTATAGGCCCTTCACATTGGTGTAGTCGAAAACGTATAGGTTCAAATTGCAAACTGGCGGCCATCTTGGAAAATGGAGGAATTTTGCGTGGCCCAAGGTTGATTATCGCTTATGGTCATATAAAGGTCATCTGTACCAAATTTCATGCTTCTATCACCAACTGAACTATCACCTCTATTTCCCGCCTAGCTAATTTAGGCCTGGTGTCGAAATTAAAAAAATGTCTTTTTAAAAATGTATTTTTCTTCTCTGAAAAACCTCATGTTTTATATCAGTGGTTCTCAATATTTCATGTCAAGGACTCCCAAAAATATATGAAATTGGCCTCTGACCCCCCCATCTGAAAATGTGTTGTTCCAGGGACCACCTCCTCCCAGAAGCAAAGATTTGAGTTAAAAACGTTCGCTCTGAAAGAGTATATATTCAAAGCTTTGCACCACATGTTCATGATTTTTCAAAAATAGCAGACCTACAAGCTCGTAGCGCGGCACTTGGTGGCGCGCTACGAGCTTGTAGATCTGCTATTTTTCAATAGCTAAATTATAACATAATGTTTAACCCATTTTGTCCTGAGATCAGATTCTAATAAAATGTCTTCTACATCCTGACAGTTTTCTGAAAAAGCTATGTTTCTATGCCAGTCGTTCTTCGATTTTTCAAAAATAGCAGACAGAGTGGCGCGCTACGAGCTTGTAGATCTGCTATTTTTCAATAGCTAAAGCATAACATAATGCTAACACCAAAATGGGTTTTAAAACATTATCATACGACTGCTGAGTTCAGCAATTTCTGAGAATTTTCACTCACGATGTTCCTTTGTTTTCCTAGACACCATGACGTGGCAGAGTTTGGGCCCAGACGAGCAGCAGCAGAGCCAGGAGGAGGAGGTCCAGTCCCAGGCCCAGCTCCAGCAGCAGAACCAGGGTATCGGCCCACAGGGAGACGGGCCGTACCTGGGCCGGCCCAGGGCCCGCGCCGGTCACTGCACGGCCGCCGTGGGCTCGCGGCTCTATGTGTGGAGCGGGCGCGACGGCTACCGCAAGAGCTGGAACTACCAGGTCTGCTGCCGGGACCTCTGGTACCTGGAGACGGGTAAGAACGGGACCCAGAATGGGCCCATTTTGGCATTATGTCATGCTTTAGCTATTGGTGGGGGGTCCCTGGAACAACATATTTTCAGATGGGGGGGGTCCATGCCACGGCCAAATACAGATAATTCTGGGGGTCTCTTGATATGAAAAAGGTTGAGCACCAACTGACAGAAACATAGAAGATTTAGAAGATTTTCTTTTTGTAGAATCGGCCTCAAGTCTAAATAGGATAATTGATCTCTAATCAAACTCTCTTAATTCTTATCCAATCAGATCCGCCCACTGTCCCAGAGGCAGTGTTACTGGTCAAGTCCACCGACTGCATGCTCCATGTGGCCTGGCGCCCCCTGCTGTCCGCCGAGCGCTACCTCCTCCAGATCCAGCCCGTGCCCGCCCCCCCCAGTCCGGACCCCCCCGCCGCCCCCGCTACACCCGACGCAGGTACTATAACCACCGTGTCTCTACTCTCCGGAATAATCCTTAATGCTTTCTTGCTATGCTGTCAAGGAACAGGAGTCCGTGTTGCAGAACTGGTGATTTAATAAACAAAATAATAATTCAAAAGGACAAACGTGATCATAACCAGGGTTCTAATTCTGTATCCAACCTCCGTAGTGAACAAACAAAGTAATATCTCTCTTCCTCTCAGTAATGCGACCGCTTCCCGGCACACCAGAACACAAAGTAAACACAAGATATCCCATAATACTCCTCCTCGTCCCAGACTCAGCCCGCCAACACAGTTAAAGGAACAATCCCCCTGTACATACCTTAGGGTTACAGTATCAGTAAGCAGGGTGATTGATTACTGACGTGAAATCTGAGAGGGTGTAACTGAATCTATTTTAATTTCAAGAATCAAAGTATATCGAAATGAAAACGGCAACATTGATTATGTATCGTATCGTTTTGCAATGCAAATAATCGTTTGTGTGTGGTATTTAGCATTACAAAAAAAGAGGGGTTTAATTACTTAGTTTAACCCATTCTGACCTGAGATCAGATTCTATACGAGGTTTCCATTGGACACACACATGTCTGATGAACCCATTCTGACCTGAGATCAGATTCTAAAAATGTCAGTCGTTCTTCGATTTTTCAAAAATAGCAGACCTACAAGCTCGTAGCGCGCCACTCGGTGGCGCGCTATGAGCTTGTAGATCTGCTATTTTTCAATAGCTAAAGCATAACATGATGCTAAGCACCAAAATGGGTTCCCGTTCAGAATGGGTTAAAATAATGTCAATGTATTATAAATAGTTACTGTATCGATATCAAACCATTGAATCGGATGGGATCACCATAATGAACCAATATCGTCCATGTATCGTATCGCTGTTAAAATCTATCGTTTTAGAGCGTCGCAGTCCCGCCTCCCCCTCAGGAGACCCCGGAAAAGAAATCCCCGTTCATTTTCCTCATCATAGACTTTTCAGAAAGTATTTATTTAAAGGTTTTTACGCCGTGCACAAAGACAACTCTTGTCGTGATAAATCATGACAACAAACACAATTTTTCGGGGGCTGAACAAATAATTAGAAAGAAGAAGAAGACGGCAGGTTACAACACTTTTTTGTTTGTTTTTCTGGGGTGGATACTTAGTTTAGACTATAGTCATTGGTTAGACATGGGTTAAGGTTAGGTTTAGGTGTGCTGCCCCGTGGGAGGTGGGAGGCAGCCTTTCTTCCGACAGCATTCTAGCCGACGGGGCAACGATCCGATCCGCAGCGGGGGGACATTCGCTGCGATGCGAAAAAGCGATGGTCCGACATGCGCTGCTCCCGTGCTTGCGGTTAGGGTTAGGTTAGGATTGAGGTTTCGGATCAATATGCTGTCGGAAAAAAGACCTGCACCCTGGGAGGTTAGGTTTAGGGTGAGGGTTTGAGATAGGTTGTAGATGTAGGACTAATGACTGGTCTAACCAATGACTAGTCTAAACCAAAAACTGTCTAAACTAAGTACTGCACCCGTTTTTCTTCTTTGTAATTTTTGGTCCAAAATATTGTGTTTGTGTTGTCATGATTTGTCACGACAAGAATTGGCTTTGTACGAGTTGGCTTTATGTCGCATAGACTAGAAATGTCTATGGGGGAAAAATGCATTGGGAACTATTTCCTGGGCCTGGCGTCGTCATGAAAGGGGGCAGGACTGCTACTGCTCTAAATCTGATATGTCCACCGTTTCTTCATTTCAGTAAAAATGTGTATGCTTTGCTGCCTTCAGGTGTCCAGCCGTCAGGTGAAGATGAGAAGTCGTCCAAACGCACAGCATTGGTAATGTACCGCCTGTGTGTGTTCATAGTTGTGAGCTTGTAGATCAGCTATTCTCAGCATGTACAACCAACTGTAAAATGATTCATACTGGATCTCTTGTCCACTAGTCCCCTTCCTAACATTTTAGTCTTTAGTTTTTCTGACCGTTTTTCAGAAAACGGTCAGGATTTTGAAGATATATTTTTTTAATATATATATATTTTTTAAATTAAATTCTTTGTCCATTTCAGGATGTTTCTTCAGAACGTCAGGGAGAGGCAGCCAATGAGAGACGAGCAAGTGGAGGCACACATCGAGAGGCGACCAGGGCAACTCTTCGCACCCATTGGTTGCCGTCGTTTCGTGGTTGGACAAAAATCCTCTCTCTCTCTCTCTCCATCCACTACCATTACATTGAAATAACATGTTATTTTGTGGGGGTAGGTAGGTACCCTCACAAAATACATGCAGTAATCCTGGTCTCTAAACTGCCTCCCCCTGGCCAGCCGGGGCGCCTGATGGAGGGGAAAGGAACTGGTTGGAATAACGTGTTCCTTCCACACGCTATACGTCCAACCAGGGAAACTCCCCCCTGTCAGGTGTAAAAGGAGCGACTTGGACACTCAGGCATGAAGGAAGCATGAGTTCAAGTCCGTTGCTCTCCCCTTGTCCCCCATATATGGGGACTAGGTTGGCGGAGGGTGTGTAGAGCCCAGGATCACATTAGATGATTGACACAGGGGTGAAAAATGGGTTACAAAATCGTGGGATAAAAAATATATTTAAAAAAATTAATTGATATTGATATATTGATATTCTGTGCGTTCTTCAATTCTTATTTTAAACTTGGTGTCTGTAAAAAGGAACATCACAGGTGCAGCATGGTGACTGCACCTGTTTGTTTTTAGTTTTTTAACCCCAAAAAGATGTTTTGGGGGAACGACCAAGGGTCCAAGGCAGAAAGAGCCTGCTGTTTGGTCAGGTCAGTCAGGGACCAATCAGAAGGCTGAATTAGGTATCTGACACACCTTTTGTCCTGTTTATTGGCTGTAGCTCCTCCTGGGCAGCAGAGAAATACCTCCCAGACATCGGCCCAAGATGGCGGCAGCAAGTCAGGTAATTAATTATCCTCCTATAGCCTTAGAATAGCGGAGAACTCGCCGGTTTACCAACTCGCCACAGCGAAGATTAACCCATTCTGAACGGGAACCCGTTTTGGTGTTAGCATCATGTTATGCTTTAGCTATTGAAAAATAGCAGACCTACAAGCTCATACGAGCTTGTAGGTCTGCTATTTTTGAAAAATCGAAGAACGACTGACATTTTTAGAATCTGCTCTCAGGTCAGAATGGGTTCATCAGACCAGTGTGTGTCCTAGTGGAAACCTCGTATGAATCTGATCTCAGGTCAGAATGGGTTAATGTCTGCATCGTTATGCTAACATGCTGTCTTCATCAGTGTAGTATGTCATCCCCACAGATGTTATAGTTACAAGTTACAACTATCCTCTCTCTCTCTCTCTCTCTCTCTCTCTCAATTCAATGCAATTTAAATGAAGCTGAAGTAAAAACTAAAATGCACTAAACCGCGGCGAGTCTGAAAACTGGCGAGTTCTCCGGAGGATAGCCTAGCTTATAAAACGTAATGTGGCATTATGGAAATTTAAAAAATGGTGTGATGTAATGAATCTTCTTTGCCTCTTTTTTTTAATAGAAAAAGAGCCCACTACTACAGCCGATGTCCCAATGGAGCTCGACTCAGCCGGAAACCAGGTGAGACTATTATGAAAACATTACAGCATGCTGTCATACTCTCAGAACCAGGTGAGACTATTATGAAAACATTTACAGCATGCTGCCAACATTACAGCATGCTGTCATACTCTCAGAATCAGGTGAGACTATTATGGAAACATTACATACAGGGCCGATTCATACTCCTATTTTACCGCTGTTTCGGCGCTGTAGTGCCGAAATGATTTCGGCTCGTCAGAAATTTTCAGTAGCACCGAAGAGCCGACTTTAGGACGGTACCCGCCCCCCCCCCCCCCCCCCCCCCGAACCTCAAATGACTTTTATTCGGCTCTAAAATAGGAGTATGAATCGGCCCTAAGTCAGTACACTTCCTGGCATGACTCTTTAACTTAATGTACTGTATGTACTGTACTTCCTGAAGGTGTATCATACTATTTGCATATTCTAATTACCCTGTTAATTGACCCCTCTAGGACCATGACCTATCTGTCCTTTGTCTCTAGGACCATGACCGGTACCTATCTGTCCTTTGTCTCTAGGACCATGACCGGTACCTATCTGTCCTTTGTCTCTAGGACCATGACCAGTACCGACCTGTCCTTTGTCTCTAGGACCATGACCAGTACCTATCTGTCCTTTGTCTCTAGGACCATGACCAGTACCGACCTGTCCTTTGTCTCTAGGACCATGACCAGTACCTATCTGTCCTTTGTCTCTAGGACCATGACCAGTACCTATCTGTCCTTTTTCTCTAGGACCATGACCAGTACCTATCTGTCCTTTGTCTCTAGGACCATGACCGGTACCGACCTGTCCTTTGTCTCTAGGACCATGACCAGTACCTATCTGTCCTTTGTCTCTAGGACCATGACCAGTACCTATCTGTCCTTTTTCTCTAGGACCATGACCAGTACCTATCTGTCCTTTGTCTCTAGGACCATGACCAGTACCGACCTGTCCTTTGTTATAGAAGGACCATGCATATTTATTTCTTTTGATACTTAAATGTGGTGCCAACACATTCTGTCTTTTGTCCAGGAACAACAGCACTTTTTATTTAAATTAAAATTGCAATACGCACGCATGTTTATTGTATAGTGAAAACCCGTCTGTCTGTCTGTCCGTTTCCTCCAGGTTCCGGAGAAGCCTGACGACATGACGTGGTTTGATTGCGGGATGTTCAGAACCCTCTTTTCGGAGGTCACGTGCTATTACCTTCCACCTGAGAATGACCAGATGGTCGTCAGCGGCCGGCCCACAAACGCTAAAGAGGTAAACGTCTCTTACTGACATCGTATGCTTTCAAAGTTTCTTTCAAAGTGTCTTTCAAAGTTTCTTTCAAAGTTTCTAACAAAGTTTCTAACAAAGTTTCTAACAAAGTTTCTTTCAAAGTTTATTTGAAAGTTTCTAACAAGGTTTCTAACAAAGTTTCTTTCAAAGTTTATTTCAAAGTTTCTAACAAATTGTCTTTCAAAGTTTCTTTCAAAGTATCTTTCAAAGTTTCTTTCAAAGTTTCTAACAAGGTTTCTAACAAAGTTTCTAACAAAGTTTCTAACAAAGTTTATTTCAAAGCTATTGATACGAGCTTGTAGTTCTGCTATTTTTTTAAAAATCAAATCTGATCTCAGGTCAGAATGGGTTAAGATGCATTTATTCATCCTCTCTCTCTAACCACCACCACGTTCCAACTCATCATCATTAGCCCGTCTCGGTACACAAGAAGCTGCCGGGCCTTCTGGACTATGAGGGACGGGGGAAGCAGCAGCTGGTCCCAGGTCAGGCCTACAGGTTCAGAGTGGCGGGCATGAACTCCTTCGGCCAGGGAGACTTCAGTCCCACCAGCGAGTTCAAGGTGTGCCAACCTGGCTTCCCCGGAGCGCCCTCTGCCGTCAAGATCACCAAGGTGACAGAACGAAGCTCACATTCTCTCCACAACGTGAGACACTGTGAAGACAGTGTTGTTTTCGTCGACTATAAAACTAAGACGGAAAATGTTCGTCGACTTTTTCGTTTTTTTCCACTGAATGGAAACTAAATGAAAACTAAACTATGGTGACTAAAACTAAATATACTGACAATTTCGTCAACAAATAACTAAAACGTTAGGAAGGGACTAGTGGACAAGAGGATCCGATCCAGTATAATCGTTTAACAATTGGTTGCATGCTGAAAATAGACGATCGGCTATTTTCAGTAAATTGAAACTTCATTTAGTTTTAGTCATATTTTAGTCAACTGGAATGTTTTTGCGTTGGTCTAGTTTTAGTCATGTCATAAGATTTTAGTCGACTGAATCTACAGTTGATTTAGTCGACTAAAATGTGTTTAGGCGGGCCTTGATGCCGTCGTAATGACTGATTTTACACTTGCTGAAAATAGCCGATGCGACGCGTTGAGCTTTTGTTTTTGCTATTTTCAGCAAGTGTAAAATGACTTTTACTGGATCTCTTGTCCACTAGTCCCTTCCTAACATTTGTTGTCTAGTTTTTATTTGTTGTCTTAGTTTTAGTCGTCACAGCTTAGTTTTCATTTAGTTTCCAGTTTAGTTTTCGTCAGTGGAAAACAAAGGTAGTCGACGGAACATTTTTCGTCTTAAGTTTTAGTCGACGAAATCAACACATGTTTGCCCGGGCTTTCAATGCCAGCTAACTGTGAAACATTATAGAGCGTCGCAGTCCCGCCCCCTTGAGAGACCCGGAAATAGAAATCGCCGTTCATATTCCTCATAGGCATTTCTTAAAGTATTTCTTTAAAGACGGTTACGCCGCGGACAAAGCCAACTCTGATCGTGACAAATCATGACAATGAACACAATGTTTTGGGCCGATCAAATCATTAGAAAGAAGAAAATAAAGGCAGGAGACAACACTATTTGTTTTGTTTTTCTTCTTATAAATTATTTGATCGGCCCAAAACATTGTGTTCATTGTCATGATTTGTCACGATCCGAGTTGGCTTTGTCCGCGGCGTAACCGTCTTTAAATAAATACTTTAAGAAATGCATTGGGTTCCATTTCCTTGTTCTGAAAGGGGGTGGGACTGCGACGCTCTATAGACAAATTATGTTACACAATGTCCACCTCTCTCATTTACTTGATGTTGCGTTCTCTCTCTGTGTCCTCTCTCTGTGTCTCTCTATCCTCTCTCTGTCCTCTCTCTGTGTCTCTGTGTCCTGTCTCTGTGTCCTCTCTCTGTGTCTCTGTGTCCTCTCTCTGTGTCTCTCTGTCTGTCCTCTCTCTGTGTCTCTCTGTCCTCTCTCTGTGTCTCTGTGTCTCTCTCTGTGTCCTCTCTCTGTGTCTCTCTGTCCTCTCTCTGTCCTCTCTCTGTGTCTCTGTGTCTCTCTCTGCCCCGACCCGCAGGCCAACGACTCCGTCCACATCGCCTGGGAGCCCCCGCCGTCTCCCTCGGGCCGCATCGTGGAGTACTCCATGTACCTGGCGGTCCGGAAGAGCCGCTCCAGCAGCTCGGACGGCCAGATGGCGTTCATCCGGATCTACCGCGGGACCAAGACGTCCTGCACCGTGACCAACGCCCACCTGGACAGCGCCCACGTGGACCGCTCCGCCCCCAACCGCCCCGCCGTGGTCTTCCGCATCGCCGCCAAGAACGAGCAGGGCTACGGCCCCGCCACGCAGATCCGCTGGATTCAAGGTCATTAACACTCCTTTCAGCGCCACCTGGTGGTGGTCACCAGTTTAGGCTTTGAGTGCCAATTCTCCCATTATAAAGAAAGAAAGAATTTGTAATTCTATTATGCATGTAATGTGCAAGTCATCACCTGTACACCAGATTAGAGGAATTTTCAAAATATGGATGAAAAAAAATAATATATATATATAAAAAAAAATGAATTCCCATGGGAAGACGTCTTGTCGTCCGTGGCATCCGATACTTAATTGGCAATTAGACGTCTTGACGTTTATGGCTCGCAAACAGTTTTAAGGGGTTCTTTCTAAATGTACAATCTGCAATGTTTATTAACATGCTTTGTCACCCTGCATGTTCTGTGATTTAAGTACATCGACAGTTGTTATTTTACAACCTCAGAACATGACCTCAGTTTGCTACCGTCTGTAATGTGGTCTTGAACTGAACTGTGTGTGTCCGTCATCAGATTCTAAAAAACTGCGATCCAGAGCCGACAGTCGCACTGTTGAGGGTGATCCAGATGCTGCTGACAGGTAACATAAACTAATAGAATAAACTAATAGAATACACATCACTTAGTAGAGGTGTTGGGTTCAAAAGGGACATCAGATACAGAGTAAAGAACAACGCACACTCATCTGCTCCAAAAGTAGGGCTTCCACTTCTAGTGAGTTTTACTATAATAATAATAATAAAACTTTTTATGCTATACAAAATTTGTATAGCACCTTTCATGACATGAAATGCAGCTCAAAGTGCTTTACAGAAAAATGGAGAATAAAAGAAAAGCAAGGCAACAACATTAAAAAACAAGCAGTAATGCAATACAGTGAGGACATGAATAACAAAAATAAAAAATAAAATATCAATTAAATGGTGCATTTATATAGCGCCTTTATCCAAGGCGCTTTACATAGATTGTGCATTACATTCACCTATTCACACACCGATGGCAGCGGAAACCATGCAAGGCACCAACTAGCACATCGGGAGCAATTAGGGGTTCAGTGTCTTGCTCAAGGACACTTCGACAGTAACTCTGGGGGAGCCCGGGTTCGAACTGGCAACCTTGCGGTTCCCATCCAGGCACTCTACCCCTGAGCCACCGCCGCCCTCAATTAAAATCTAGCTGATTTTGAGGCCTACAAAAATGGGGGTTGAAAAGAAAAACTAGTTGCTTAATTAAAGCCCTATCCAAAAGTTCTACTTTATTGAGGACGTTTGGAGCCAAGGCTCTTCATCTGGTCAAACTCATGAAGCCTCGAGGCTCATATTATTTGATGATTTTAGTGTATATTAAAAATGATTTTAAAAGAGTAATTATCTTAAGTGTAATTCTTTTTTTATTTGTATTATTCTTCCCTTGTAGCTCGAGTTGAGGCGTCATCAGGTATGGACGAAAAGACAATACGAGATGTGCACTCAGGATGCTGGCTGTGTCATCACACAGTTTAAAAAAAAAAGATACAATTTGATACATATTAAGTGCTAAATAATTTTATATTTTTGTATAGGTGTATATATTTATTTATTCTATATTTGGATCCCAATTTTCTTACCACAAAGTGGTCGCTAGTCTTTCTGGGGTCCAAACAAAACCAATAACGATACAAAAATAACTGAAAGGTTTGAGTAACCTTTTCAACAGAATATAATAGACAAATCTACTTTGGGTGTTTTTGATGGTTATGGGGTGCAGATTCTAAGCAGAAGCTCAATAAAAAAAAGTTATCATCATACAAACTGTTCAACGTTGACCAGTTCTCACTATTATACTATTTCATGACAAGTACTAGTTTTTCTCTATTGTATTGTTTCCGAATTCAAAATATCTATTTTTGCATGAATAACAGAAGACAAGATTTAGCCTCCACGGTTGGCTTATGAACTTTATTCATCTCATACATTAACATATTAGAGACACAACGAAGAGTTAATCTGGCTGATCTGTTCGTTATTAATTGAAGTATTTGGAAAAGCAGAACTTGACCAAGTAAAGTGCTGTTTTTTACGTAATCAAAAATATCATGTTTTATTTGTTTTCAGTGAACCAGTTTTATACAATTCTGTAGTTACAGTACAGTACAGTACAATGCATTCTTCAGTTTTACGTTTGTGTCGACAAAGATTTATTTTTTATTTCATATTCATGACTTTATTTTTAATACAAGTATACTGTATAAGTAATTTGTTGTGTTAAGCCACTTGATGCCAGCCATATGCTTCTGTGAATGCCCTGTACTGTAAAATCATGTGTTCCTACTTACTGTCATTCTCATTTTCTATTTGCCAATAGAGTTTTTATTCTTGCATATTCTTGTCTAGTTATTCATATACTGTGTTAATTTTAAAGGCAGGGTGCAGCCATTGCATGTTTAAGTTTTGTCCTATATTGATTTCATAAATATCACAGGTTGATATAATGTCGTTGTTGCGTACTGTAAAACGGGAACCCCTTTTGGTCTTTTGAGCGTTATGTTATACTTTACATAACAAGAAATAGAGCGAACGTTTTTAACTCAAATGTTTGCTTCTGAGGGGTTCCTGGAATAACATATTTTCAGATGGGGGGGGTCAGCGGCATATTACATATAACTCTAGGGGTCCTTGACGTGAAATATTGAGAACCACTGATACAGAAACATGAGGTATTTGAGAAAACGGTCAGATTAAAAATAAAATAAAAATCGACGTTATGCCTAAATGTATTAACAGCATCTGCTGAATTTAGTTTTTACGTCCGGATACCCCGTCCAGAACCGAACCTCCTCAGGCGACTTGGCTCAGATCTGAACCCGTTTGATTCGGCGTTAGGACGTCTAGGGATGCACGATTAATCCGTTGCATAATCGAAATCGTCCATAAAAATTACCATGATATCGGTATCCGAATGGTGTCAAAATAATACTGATTATTTAATCCGTTTTCACCAGCCATTTTTCTTAAATGAAAAATATCAAAAATCATTAATGAGTTCAATATATATATATATATCAACAGTGTCTACTAGTACCTCTAGTCTGGAACAAAAGCCAAATCAAATATGATGTAAAATCTTATGTAAGAATAAACTTTACATTTTTCTACATTTAATTTGTGTGCTCATCTCATTCAGTAGTCAATCAGTTGTGAAAGCAGACTGAGCCAGTAATATTAACAGTAACTGGGTTTTTTTAATATAACAATGTTGTATTTACAGTAGGCTATGATTGTTTTTTATTTGCACTACTCTCACTACTGTATAACGTTGTTATTCATTCACATCACATATTCGCCAAGACATTCAGGCAATAATATTAATTATGATATGAGGCCGTAACAGTAGCCTATTCGTTTGATTGATTGAAATATGTATTAACAATTTGCAGAATTACAGTACAATTCAAGCACGACTCAATACAAAGACTGTTAACTGTGAGTGGATAACCCAAAGCATTACACTTGTTTACAAGAGGGTCCACCTTGTTCAATTCATCAAAACATTTAGAGACGTACACATACTGTATACACTTCTATAAAGCCAAAGAGCAGAACGGGAATTCATCATAAAATCGTGACAATGTATAACTGTTATTTATTTGAACTACTATTGATTGATTGTATGTATGTATAATGGGTACATTTGATTGATCGATTGAATTTTTTAATTTCACAGATATGTGGAATGGATACATTTCAAACGAAAGCAATACCAGTCAATACCAGTTTTATTTTAGTCTGGATTGTGGGTCGTTCCACGACCAAAACCCTGTAGGGGGCGCTGTTTTTTCTTCCCCTGCCCTTAAAAGAAAACTCCCACAATTCTCTGTAATAATAGCTTAGTAGTTACTAGTAGTAGACAGCTGTGTTTCTGTGAGCTCAACGACCGAGGAGGAAAGGAACTGTTCTTCTGCTAAAGGTGAGATAATAGTTACATTCATTCGACAACAACGTTCGCACCCATTTTACAAAGTTAATTGTGAACCTTTCTTTTACGTTTACGGGTGTTGACCTTATTGTAGACGTGTGTTGTTGTTGCTATGATGAGTGTGTGTGTAGATAGTGTCTGTGTCGCTGCTCCGTCCCAAACAGACAGAGCGCCACATTTGAAAACGACAACAATCTCTTCTGGTTCCTTTAGTTACTTTGAAACGTAGCCTAAGATTTAGTTAGACTCTCGTATAGATGTATTTATCGATTCTGACAGAATGTCAGACGAGAGTCTAAATCTTAAGGCTATTTAAAAAGGATCAGCTGCTGTTTCTTTTTTAGTAACTGTGGATTTCTGCTACCAGACATTTACTTTGTACTAGTGACCTACTGACTATACTATGGATCCGTCTTCAGTCTAAGTTTAAACAGATTATCTTCGCCAGACCTGGTAGTACGCCATAAGACTTTATGGTGTTTAGGTTTCTGCTGAAACAGCAGCGAAAATATGTGGCTGTAAACAACATGTCCGCTTTTTGTTGTTGTTTTTACGTGTAAACTACTGTTAGCTAGTAGCTACATAGCTCTGGTCCATAGCCTTTTACTGCTTTGATTGTTGACAGGCTATTATTATACAGGCATATGCATACATGATTTGTTCAATCAACCTTTATAACAACTTAATTAGAAGCATTAGTTTGACGATTGTTACCTTGAGATGAGATTCAATTCAAATGAGCTTTATTGGCATGAGAAATCATGCATGTTTACATTGCCAAAGCAAGTGGCAACATATAATAAAAACAGTTGAAAATGGGGAAAGTTTATACAGTTGGAGGGAGGGGTTCCCTCAAAACATATAGTATTTTAGGGTAAAAGCAATAATACAAATATTCACATATAGCCTACTATTACTTGGATTGTAAATTATGTTCAGAAGCATCTTCCAATAAATCCCAATTAATTGGCCTAATATTCAGTAGTTTATGATAATAATTATGATAATACCAAAACATCATTCTAAATATTGTGAAGCAATTGTTTAGGAATCACAGCGCTAGTGTGGAGGACTAGGACAAAACAGATTAGGACTCTGGCTGTTAGGAAGACTAGGAATATGGAAAATCTAACATTCAATCCGATTAGGTATATAATTTTGTTATGGACACAATATCTAATAAGCATTCACACCAGTGTTGTTTTTGGCAGCAAATTTTGGTTTTAGTCATAGTCTCTTGAATTGTTTTCACTGGAATGTCTTAGTGTCTAGTCTAGTTCTAGTCAACTAAATATCATAAGATTTTAGTCTAAAAATGTGTTTTGGTGGTTATTGGTGACACTTGCTGAAAATAGCCGATCTACAAGCCTTGTAGATCAGATATTTTCAGGATGCAACCTATTGTAAAATGACTGGATCTCTTGTCCACTAGTCCCTTCTTAACATTGTATTCTAGTTTTTATTTGTTGACAAAATTGTCAATATATTTAGTCTTAGTTTTAGTCATCATAGCTTAGTTTCCATTGAGTTTTCGTCAGTGAAAAAAGGTAGTCGACAAACTATTCTCGACACTGATTCACACACAGGAGTAACTAAAAGTGACCAAATTGTTGCAGCATGATTGATGCATGATTTGCGGTGCTGGAGCTGCTCTGGCAATCAAGAGTCTCCCTACAAAGACTCCGTATCCACAACAGAGTCCTAAAGCTGGTGGGTAACTAATCACTTGAGATTGATTCACTCGAGTATTTTCCTTTCCGTTGGTTAAGGAGTTGTAATTTCCATGAGTCGCTGATGGCTGGGGGACTCATGGAAGCCACCATGGTAACGCTGACAACATAGACACTAGACAGACACAGCTCTGTTCGGCCATTATACTGTTTTACGTTTCATATGAGGATGGAGATAACTATTTAGTAGCTTGAAGCTTCATATCCGCACCTGAAGATCACAGCTCCATGTACCCTTTTTTTTAATCTTCACATTTTGCCCATCTCCTCCCACCCTGGGCAAGACCTACGCTGTAGTGTAGGCTATCATTTGTTTGGGCGGAAGTTGTGGGATTTTAGCCCAAGGAAATTAAGTTGATGCTTTACAAATCAGTTTACATTATCCCCGCGAATGAAACGAGTGTTGTGATTGGTCGGGAAGATATCGTATCCGGGGGAAATAAATACATCTGACGGATGTTCCGGACGATACATCCTCCACCGATAGCTTCTCTGCCTCATACGTTGTGACCACCCGGCTTTTCTTTTTGCAGATAAGTACGCCTGGGACCGAGGCTATACTCTCCTCCTGAAGGGTGCAGGAGATCATGAACCCCTCGTCTTCCCTCGGCCAGTCGGGACCCCTCCTTCAGAATCTGCAACAACCTCCAGCCTCCATGGGGGGTCCCGCCACTGGGCTGGGGGGGGGCTCAGGGATGGAACTTCAGAAGATGCTGATCGACGAGAGGATGAGGTGTGAAAACCACAAGCAAAACTACGAGACCCTGAAGGCTGATCACACCAGGTAAATGTTATGCTAAACTACAGGACCATGAAGGCTGATCACACCAGGTAAATGTTTTGCTAAACTACGAGACCCTGAAGGCTGATCACACCAGGTAAATGTTATGCTAAACTACGAGACATTGAAGCCTGATCACACCAGGTAAATGTTATGCTAAACTACAGGACCATGAAGGCTGATCACACCAGGTAAATGTTATGCTAAACTACGAGACCTTGAAGGCTGATCACACCAGGTAAATGTTATGCTAAACTACGAGACCTTGAAGCCTGATCACGCCAGGTAAATGTTATGCTAAACTACAAGTCCGTGAAGGCTGATCACACCAGGGTGCTTTAGCTGGAGTGGAACAATGTCTGTCTACTTTAACACCCATGGCAAATCCAGTAGCTAACCCTGTGTGTGTTACATGTGTGTATTGTATTGTAATACTCGTCGACTACCTTTTTCCACTGACAAACTACATGGAAACTAAATTAAACCAAAGCTATGATGACTAAAACTAAGACTAAATATGCTGACAATTTTGTCAACCGATAAAAACTAGACGCAACACTAAAACATTCCAGGTGACTAAAATGTGAAGAAAAAAACAACAGTGGTAATACTGTACTGACAACATCTCAGTGGCCTTGCTGGAAAAAATTAATCTTTAAAAAGCCTGAAATGTGTCCTTCCAGGATGCAGAACGAGATCTCACGGGCACAAGGAGAAACGAAACGGCTTCTGAGCGACAGGCAGTCTGACAAGGAGAGGATGCAGCTCCTATTGGCCGAGCTACGAGGAGAGATGCTGGACAAGACCCGGGACCTGGAGGAGCTACGCTTACAGGTACAGCTACCGCAGGGACAGCCAAAATAACACAAAAGAGAGGGGCACGGTGCCACAGTCGGTAGAGCTGTCGCCTCACAGCTAGAAGGTCCTGGGTTCGATTCCCGCTCTGGGCGCTGGTGGGTGCTGGCGGTGTGTCCTCTCCTCTGCGTCATCATCCCTGTGTCCCCGGCCTAGGGTAGGTAGGTAGGTACCCTCACAAAAAACATGCAGTAATCCTGGTCTCTAAACTGCCTCCCCCTGGCCAGCCGGGGCGCCTGATGGAGGGGGAAAGGAACTGGTTGGAATAACGTGTTCCTTCCACGCACTACGTCCAACCAGGGAAACTCCCCCTGTCAGGTGTAAAGGAGCAACTTGGACACTCAGGCATGAAGGAAGCATAAATTCAAGTCCGTTGCTCTCCCCAGGTTGGCAGAGTGTGTGTAGAGCCCAGGATCACAATAGATAATTGACACACAGGTGAAAAATTAGTTACAAAAACTGATTATTATTATTATAAGAAATACAAATAAATAAATAACACAAAAGGTGCATAAAATCACTCTTGTGTGAAGTGAGGGGCAAATCACGTCTTTATACAAACATCGTACTCTGTTTGTTTAAAGTGCTCTAACCAAATATTATAATTTAGAAGTCTATAGACTTATTAATGCCAAGCCAAGTGACAGTCTATGGCTGCTGTTTTTTATGCCATTAAATGTCCATAGCCATGGCTGCCATATGACGACATTTCCGAAAGCCATTCGTTGGCTGGCTGGTGCCCTTTGGCTCCTGGACGTCTGTATCTCGAGAGGAGAGGAGGCAGGCTTTTGCGGAAGCATGGCGGAAAGCTTGCCAAGCTTGATTGTGGAGCATATCACATTTGCTGTCTCAATGTTGCATTATTGATTTTAAACTTTAAAATACATCAATCATATTTCAGAATGTCCTATAGCTCTAAGCTGAGTTCTGACATTAGTTGTCGTGTTGTGCGTGCGTGTGTCTGTGTGTTCATGTGTGTGAGCAGGTGATGACTTTTATTTGTTGACAAAATTGTCAATATATTTAGTCTTAGTTTTAGTCATCATAGCTTAGTTTCCATTTAGTTTTCGTCAGTGAAAAACGGTAGTCGACGAACAATTCTCGTCTTAGTTTTAGGTGATGAAATCAACACTGATTCACACACAGGAGGAGTAACTAAGGGAACATATTGTTGCAGCATGATTGATGCATGATTTGCGGTGCTGGAGCTGCTCTGGCAATCAAGCAATCTGGGTCTCCCAGTGAGTCTCCCTACAAAGACCCCGTATCCACAACAGAGTCCTGTATATGATATGATATGATATAGTACTTTATTGTCAGTTCACACTGAAATTTGTCTTGCGACCCAGCAGCAAAGTATATGCAGAACACCATATACACACATTTGACATAACACAAAGAACAAGACAATTTACATACATATATAGACATGAAGACAAGAGCAATATCCACCGCTTAGATTACCCTGTGGCTATTTATCCTGATTAAGCCTCAAGGTCGACGGGTGGACAAAGGACCTCTTTAGTCTGACCTTATTGTAGAGGTAACTAATCACTTGAGAGATTGATTGACTCAAGTCTTTTCCTGCAGGTGATGACTCCCCAGCGCCTGGAGCTCCTCAGGGCCCAGGTGCAGCAGGAGATGGAGGGGCCGGTCAGAGAGCGCTTCAACAAGCTGGAAGAGGTCAACATTCATTTAATTCTACACCGTTTTATGTCTGTTGATGGGGCTAAAAATAAATAAAAATGAAATTGCCTTTGTGTGTGATATGTGCTCTACAAATAAACCTGTCTTTCTTGACCTCTAGGAGTCTGAGAGGTACCGGTCATAATAAATAAACCTGTCTTTGACTCCATTCCTCCAGGAGTCTGAGAGGTACCGGTCAGAATAAATAAACCTGTCTGTCTTTGACTCCATTCCTCCAGGAGTCTGAGAGGTACCGGTCAGAATACAACAAGCTGCGCTACGACTACACCTTCCTGAAGTCCCAGTTCGATCACCACCGCGAGGAGAGCGAACGCATCCTGGAGGAGAGGAGGATCCGTTTTGAGGCAGAGGTACGTAGGCGGACACCATCTGTTCTATAGAGGTCTGTTTGAGGAAAGTGAAAACTCCGGCTGTTTCAGCATCTGATTAAAAGACCCCTCAGCAGAGAGGGGCCTTTGTACTGTCTATCACGTATATTAGTCAAGTCAAGTCACCTTTATTTATATAGCACATTTAAAAACAACAGAAGTTGACCCAAAGTGCTTTCCATATCAAAATTACATCATAAAATACAAAATTAAAATAAACGTTTAGCAATACTTCATATAAGAAAAATACAATATAACAACATTTTAAGGAACAAATAGCCTACTAATTACTAATTACAGTTACAAAAAGGTTTAAAACGTTCACAAAACTTGGAGCTGAAGGCAATGGAGAAAAGGTGAGTTTATATGGAGGATTTGAAACTTTCGATGGTTGGGCTGGATTTGATATGTAGTGGGAGACTATTCCAGAGTTTGGGGGCAATTACTGAAAAGGCTATTATTTTGTTTCTCATGTTTGTGGTCTACCATAGCTCAATATGTATAGAACTCACACAAATGGTAAATGGTGCATTTATATAGTACCTTTATCCAAGGCGCTTTACATAGATTGTGCATTACATTCACACACACACATTCATACACTGATGGCGGCGGAAACCATGCAAGGCACCAACCAGCACACCAGGAACAATTTGGGGGTTCAGACTCGGAGTCTTGCTCAAGGACACTTCCACACTTAACTCTGGGGGAGCCCACAGGGTTCGAACTGGTTGCCATCCGGCCACTCTACTCCCAGATCCACCGCAAGAGTTTGATTCCCGCTGAGGTCACAAAATATTACTTTTCAAATGAATAGAATGCTGTGAATGGATATTCATGAACAAAAATGTTAGCGTGTGTATTTTTTTTTACTGACATTACAATCAAATTTGGGAGGCAACTATAGAGGGTATGAGCGTGATCATTGTACCTGGAAGTTATGCGGGAACGCCCACTGAGTGTCAACAAACTACTTTCTATGGCCTTGACAGCCCATTCATCCACACAGAACAGTCCTGTCTGATTGCATTAAACAATGTTAAACTCACCAACATTGCAGCTGTACGAAAAGCTTGAATTATCCTCTTTCTATCTGCAAAGTCTTTGTTTCATAAAAATCCACCATAGAAACGATATGAGCTACTTTCTGTTAAGAAATGCCCTGAATTAGATTATTCTCAGTCTAGATGCGGGGGGGGGGGTGTCCTGATGGGAAAAGCATTGTGCATACTCTATTCAAACCTAAAAACGAAAACTAATAAAAGTGTGTTTCCCAGATGGGCCGTCTGGAGCGGGACAAGGAGGACCTGGTGGCCCAGTACCAGGGTTCTGACCCGGCCCGCGACGAGAAGCGCGTGGAGGCGCTGCTCCGGGAGAAGGCCCAGCTCCACCTCCGTCTGAAGGGGCTGGAGGCGGAGGTCGGGGAGCTCCGCGCCCAGAGGGACAGCTCCGGGCAGCAGGCGGAGAACGTGCAGCGCATCCAGATCCGCCAGCTGGCCGAGACCCAGTCGGCCGTCAAGTCTATGGAGGTTAGTGTTGTTTTTGTATTACTGAGACACAGTCGGCCGTCAAGTCTATGGAGGTTAGTGTTGTTTTTGTATTACTGAGACACAGTCGGCCGTCAAGTCTATGGAGGTTAGTGTTGTTTTTGTATTACTGAGACACAGTCAGCGGTCAAGTCTATGGAGGTTAGTGTTGTTTTTGTATTACTGAGACCCAGTCGGCCGTCAAGTCTATGGAGGTTAGAAGGCAGCGTCTATTTGTATTACTGAGGTTAGCAGTGTTGTTTTTGGCAGCACATTTTTGTTTAGTCAGTCTTTGGAATGAAACTTAATTTAGATTTAGTCATATTTTTAGTCACCTGGAATGTTTTAGTGTTGTGTTTAGTCTAGCTTTAGTCGACTAAAGCCCATCACACACCGTCTGCGGCGCGACGCGTTGCCGCGCGGCGCCGCCTGGAAAATAGAACTGTGTTCTATCGGCGCGCCAGGCGACGCGACGGACGGAGCCGGTGTGCGATAGGTTCATTGAAAATAATGGAGGCGGCCGTGTCCGCCGCGCCGCGCGGCGGACACAGCCGGTGTGTGGTGGGCTTCAATATCATAAGATTTTAGTCGACTAAATCTGCACTTTATTTTGCCGACTAAAATGTATTTTGGCGGGGCTTGATGCCGTTGTAACTTGTAATGGTGTAATTTTTGGTAAGTAACTTAAGTTACTTATTTTTGGTAAGTACCAGCTCCTGAGTCCTGAATGATCGGAAGTTTAACCAGCTTGTAGATCTGCTATTTTTGAAAAAATCGTGGAAATGTGGTGCAAATCTTTGAATATATATTCTTTCAGAGCAAACGTTTTTAAACTAAAATCTTTGCTTCTGGGGGGGGTCGTCTATGTTTCCAGATGGGGGTCAGCGGCCAATTACATATATTTTTGGGGGTCCTTCACATGAACGACTGACATAATTATAGAACCATAAGGTTTCTCAGAAAACTGTCAGGACATAGAAGGCATTTGTAGAACCATCGTCCTCGGGTCTAAATGGGTTCCACTGTGTTTCTTGGCGTCGTCAGGCGGAGCGTCAGTCTCTGCGTCTCCAGTTGGACCGCGTGGAGAAAGAGATGCAGAACGCCCACGAGCAGAACACCCAGCTGACTGGACGACTGCACAAGGCCGAGAGAGAAGCCAACGCGCTCACCTGCCAGGTATAGTTTCACCTCTCACCTCTGACCAGGGCTATAGTGGTGCATTCACCTCTCACCCCTTACCAGGGCAGAAAATCCATAGACATATAAACCTTACTTATCCGTTCTTCACTCCTGTCCGTGGTGCAGGTGGAGAGCATGAAGCACACACACCAGCTGGAGGTGTCTAACGTCAAGCTGGAATGTGGGCGCTCTAAAGGGGAGCTGGAGAGGGAGAGGGACGCGCTGAGGATGCAGGTCGATGGTATGGATGTCAGAACCTCACAGTGACACAGTGACATCACATTGACACATCTCTCTTCTCTCAGGTCTGGAGTCTGATCCTGGCCACTGTGTTATGGTTACCCAGCCATCACAGTGACACAGTTTTTATTTCCAGGGAGAGAGAAAAAAAGTCTGGGACCGAGTCCACTTCAATTCGGCATAGAGTAGCGCAAACGTCGATCACTCTCTGCTGATTTCTGATCGTCTGCACCTTTGTTAAATTGACGCACACACAGACACACACACACACACACACACACACACACACACACACACACTCCTCTCTCTCTCTGTGGCTCTAATTAATTAGTCTCATGTCGTCTAGATTCTCCCGGCGGATCCTGCCGGGAGCTGCCTATCCTATGCCATAGAAAGCATAGTGAGGCTAGTGACACAGTGACATCACAGTGACACATCTGTGTTCTCTCTCAGGTCTGGAGTCTGACGTGGATCTTCTGAAGGGCGCAGTGGAGCGGCAGAAAGAGGTGCTGGCGGAGAAGGAGAGGGAAGTGACCCGCAAGGTGCAGGCCACCCGTGAGGAGGAGTTCCACAAAACCGACATTTTGCACGAGGAGAAGTAAGAATGCCCATGTATTCATTCCCATTCCTCACTGTATACGTTTCACTTAAGGTATTTATAAATCTAGACCAGTATCACCCAACGTTGGTTACCACGGGCAACGACCACACAGCAGTTGCACTGCTACACATTCTCACAGCCATAGATATATTAGGTAAATGGTGCCTTTATCCAAGGTGCTTTACATAGATTATGCATTACATTCACACACCAATGGCGGCAGAAACCATGCAAGGCACCAACCTGCACATCAGGAGCAATTAGGGGTTCAGAGTCTTGCTCAAGGACACTTCGACACTAACTCTGGGGGAGCACCACAGGGTTCGAACTGGGAACCTTGTGGTTACCATCCAGCCACTCTACCGCTGAGCCACCGCCGCCCTAGAATGTCTGTGATCGTGCCTACATTTCGTGTATTTCCAAATAATACGCAGCCATAGATCGGTTCCCTACCGCTCGCATGCCCCATACATTTGTGCTTTCCTGGTCAATTTGCACCTGGATTCTTATTTTCAATCATTCATTTGATCGTAGCCAACAGTAGGAACTGGGAAGGATAATAATAACATCTTAATCTCTCTCTGCCCCTCTACTTGTCGCAAGTGTTGAATTTGTCATACGATTAATTATTATTTAAATCTCATTTCATTGCGTTTTGTTCAGGCTTGATCTAGAGAACCGCATGGCAGAGATGGAACAGCAGAGGGCGATGCAGAGCGGCGCTGACCACGCCCTGAAAGAAGAGTGGGAGGAGCGTCTCCGTAGCGCCCAGCTGGGGGAGGAGTCAGCCCGCAAGGACGTGCAGAGCCTGAAGTAAGCTTTGTGATAGCCTCGGAAACCCAGACGTTTTTATTTCCAGGGGAGAAAAGAAGTCTGGGACCGAGACCACTTCAATTCGGCATAGAGTAGCGCAAACGTCGATCACTCTCTGCTGATTTCTGATCGTCTGATTTCTGATCGTCTGAATTGTCTTCCAGGACCAAACTACAACATCAAGGCTCACACCTTGAAGAGCTTGACAGACAGAGGGCAGACGTAGCGGATCTAAGACAGGTAACCCTGCTGTAGATATCCCGTGTGTGTGTGTGTGTGTGTGTGTGTGTGTGTGTGTGTGTGTGTGTGTGTGTGTGTGTGTGTGTGTGTGTGTGTGTGTGTGTGTGTGTGTGTGCAAGGCGTGAGTTGGCACCTCGACAGAGTGCATTTCTAGTTCATCATGTTTTACCACACCCACTTTATGTAGCATTTATGTATTGCGAAAATACATAAATAATCCTATCGCCTGGATGCAACTGGGACGTATCCTCAGTGGTGTATCCCGAGGTCATCAGGGTTTCACCTGGGACGTATCCTCAGTGGTGTATCCCGAGGTCATCAGGGTTTCACCTGGGACGTATCCTCAGTGGTGTATCCCGAGGTCATCAGGGTTTCACCTGGGACGTATCCTCAGTGGTGTATCCCGAGGTCATCAGGGTTTCACCTGGGACGTATCCTCAGTGGTGTATCCCGAGGTCATCAGGGTTTCGGGGTCTCACAACATCATACCCCTCACTCGGGTGACCCAGCCGGGGTGATCAAGTCCCGACTTACGTCCCAGTAGCTACCCTCGATCAGACCCACTAGGGAAAGTCCAGGGCCACACAATCTGTTGGAAACACTCCGGAACTACTCTGCCAGGGCTGAGAGGTACAATTCTGGCATGTGGAGGGACTAGGCTCTGTGGGTTGCCTCCTGTCCGGGCCCCTCCTACGTCTCACCAGGTCCACTCCTGCTCTCACCAGGAGTACAGCGAGGACCTGTGCGTTGCACCAGACTCCCAGCACCAGACACTTCATTCAGGAGTAGTGGATTCTTGAGCCGCAATGGTTCTGCAGGCTCCACATGGGCAACGGTAGCACTGCAGGCTCCACTTGCGGCTCGAATGGCCCTCCTAAAGGCCTCATCGAAGGTTTTTGGGCTTCCTCCTCACGGAGGATGCAGGCAGGGGCGCTAACCCATACTGCTCCCGGGGTATGTATTGAGCCTGAGGTCCTTAATTAGTTTGTCTTCCAATCCACAGCAGAACCAGGAGCTGGGTGTGCAGCTGGGAACCGTGTCCCACTCTGAGAGTGAGCTGGAGGAGACCAACCAGCGCCTCCGCGAGACCCTGGACAGGATACGGGAGGAGCTGAGGACTGCCAAAGGAACGTTGGAGAAGAACCAACACGAGGCTGAGAGGTAGAGTGTGTGTGTGTGTGTGTGTGGGTGTGTGTGTGTGTCTGCGCTCGTGCGCGCACGCGGCTAATATCACGAACCACTGGACCGATACTAGACTCTGAGAAACGGCAGGAATTCAGTCAACTTCGTCGTGAAGTTGGAGTCTTCAAAAACATTTGAAACAAACACGTTGGAGTTGTCAAAAACAGCTAAAATCCCTAAAACAAATGGGGGGAAAAAAATAACCCTCATCTTTTACTTTCTCTAATAACAACCTAAAACATGAACCTTTGTTGTCCTTTAAACTTAGAGACATAGCGGTCTTTGGAGGACATTTTTCAGTCTATCACCACCTCTTACTGTACAGTGTGTGGTTGGGAATTCATTCAAGGGGAACTGCAGGGGTTTCTGTGTCCCACTTGATCGTAACGAACAGCCATAAAATGATTTGGGTTGGGTTGTACAAATGGCAGTTTTCACTATGCATTGTCAGATTAATATGATTGCACATAATTTAGGAACCATTGTCAACGCTGGAAAGCTTCATTCCAGTGATGATCAGTGATACTATAGGCTCACAGCACAGAAGTCTGTCTAGGAACCTCTGTGCCGTCATCATGAAGTATTGAGGACAGATTCTACAAATGACTTCTAAATCCTGACCGTTTTCTGAAAAAAAAACATGTTTCTATGTCAGTGGTTCTCAAACAATTTCATGTCCAGGACCCCCAGAGAAATGACATGTAATAGTAATAGTTTCTGCTCTCTAGGCTGGTGGACGACCGCCGTATCCAGTGGCTGGAGGAGAAACAGCAGCTTCAGCAGAGACAGGCCGAGCTGGAGGAGAAGTACAGAAAGGCCAAGGAGAAATATATCAAAGCCATAGAGAAACTGCAGAGGGCGGCGCTGGCCCAGAAAAAGGTACGACGCCAAGGGGTCCCCGTCCCCGTATAGAGCACAGAAGTTCTGACGTCACTCGCTCATCCCCTCCATTCCCCTGGTTCTTCCTGGTAGTTTCTCTATGGAGAATAACATGGGGTGATCTTAATATCGTCTACTATAAGCATTGTGGTCCAAAAATAAACAAGCTGTCTCTGCATTATTGTCAGGGAGGTGTCTCTGTATCGTTAATGACAGTCAGTCACTCATATACTGTATGATACAGTCTGTTTCTAGTGAACATGTAACTAATTCAGTAGCAGTAACAATAGCGTTTTATCTCACTCGTCCTGGATGAGATGTTTATCTTTCAAACACAGTTCTTATATGAGGTTGATCAAAGATCCCCCCTATGGATATTATAATGCAAATAAAAAGTACATGAACCTGTGGATTTACATGTATAGCGCCCTCTACTGATATTGACGTCAGACTTCGGTGCTCTATAGATCTTGACAGCAACTTTACTGCTTTGTGCTTTGTGAATAATAATAATAATAATTATGTCTCTGTGTGACTGAACGGTTCTGTTCTTGTTCTATGTCTCTGTGTGACTGAATGGTTCTGTTCTTGTTTCGTAGAGAAAAGCCCTCACAGAGAACAAGGAGAAAAGGCTGCAGGATAAGATCCAGCTGTTGGAGGCCAAGGTCGTAGAGGTGGAACTGGAGGCCGATGCGGCCAAAAGGTAGTCTGGCCTCGCCTAGCCTCTCCAGTCTTGGCTCACACTCGCACTGGAGGGCTGGAGAAACAGGCATCATGGCTAAAACTGTGATTGAGTGGTGGTGACAGACAGGACCAGAGTCTGTCTGTGTTTTTCAGACTAGGTGAAAATTTAAAATGAGATCAGACAATTTACAGTATCAGTATCGGCAAAATAAACAAATGCACATGTCGACAGCTGGGCCTCGGCTATTTCTATTCTAGGGCATTCACTTCTAGTCATTTTTACTAGTTGACTAGTTGCCTAGTTTACTAGTCGACTAGTCAACTAGTTGTACTGAACTACCTATGATGTATACAAAATATTCTTTTTGGAAATTAATATTTGTACATTTAAAAACTGTGTACATTGGTGACTATAAATAACTATAATCTACCTGATCTTGAGGCCTACAAAATCGGGGAAATTATCTTATCAACTAATCAACTAGTGGATTTACTAGTGGTGGATAGCTTAGTTTTCATGTAGTTTCCATTTAGTTTTCGTCAGTGAAAAAATAGTAGTCGACGAACATTTTTCCGTCTTAGTTTTAGTCGACAAAATCAACACTGGTTAAAACATCTTGGTACAAATACTGGCAGGATATCCACTCCACCTTGGAGACCATTCTGTGTTTTGAGATACCTCTGTCTGTTTCTTTCCTACTGTTGGGAAATATCCCTGAAGAGTTTCTAATACATGATATTGATAAATATTTAATAAAGATCCTCTTAGCATCAAGTAAAAATGCAATCACACGACACTGGTACCAACAGGACCCACCAACGAAAGATCAATGGATGGACATTATTGAGGAACTGTATTCTATGGAAAAACTAACATCTTGGTTCTTCTGCTCCTCTCAGACGTCCGTCCTTCTCCGAGGAGCACACCCACCTCAGCAGACGACTGAAGGAGCTCCGGGGACGACACACTGAGTTCCGGCGCCTCCTGCTGGGCAACCAGGTCCCTGCGGGCTCGGGTCCCGCAGGCTTCGTGACTTCGTCAGCTGTGCCCCTCCTCCTCATCCCCGGGTCTGAGGTACCGGCTGTCTCTAGCTTTCTTAGGTTCATGTTTTAGGTTGTTTTTAGAGAAAGTAAAAGATGAGCGTACATTTTCTTTCATTTGCTGCTTTCTTTAGTTTTAGGGATTTTAGCAGTTTTTGACAGGTATTTTTTTTTACTAAATGTTTGTAATTCTTTTTAATTTGGATTAAATTTAGATTTGGATTTGAGCTGTCAAAAACAGCTCAAATCCAAATGGAGCCTTACCATTTCGGTTCCATTTTGTACACTCTCAAAACAAACGAAAACATTGTGGTCTGTTATGCATAACAAGCTCATAGCTTGTAGGTCTGCTATTTTTTACTGACAGGATGTAGAAGACATTTTATTAGAATCTGATCTCAGGTCAGAATGGGTTAACCTTTAACCCACACACACACAACTTCACTGTCTCCTATAGGAGGACCAACATCAGAGGGAGCTGTCCCTGGTGCGTCGGAGGCTGGAGGAACTGGAGTGTGCTCAGCGACAGCAGCTGGAAGAAATGGAGGCTCTGATGCAGAAGGACAGGCCAGAGTCTCCCGCTACCACTTGATGCAGAAGGGCCTCGTTCACACCTAAAAGACACCTAGTGTTGTGTCTTGTCCGTGTTTTAATTAATGGCCGCTCCAATGCATTTCCAATGGAAGTCACGTGGTTTTATAAAGCCATGTTGTAAAGAGTCGCGAGTGTGTCGGGCAGGAGACTCCCGACGAGATGCTCCCATCGCTCGCCGTCCATATATATCGCCTTATCGACACGTCGGTAATATTAAGCTATGTTTCAGGACAACTAGCCCCAAAGTCGCTTATAATAAGCAGAGCTGGCAAACCAGCGCTTTCTGCAATTTGCATGGTGGAAATTAATCTTTCGTCGGCAGACTGTCTTTGAGCCGATAAAAAATGAAAGTGAAAAGTGAAAAACTGCAAAGAAATCATATAATATTTTTTAACCACAATGAATTATTACCACATGAAATTATGAATGCCCTTGTCAGTCAGTCATGCTGTCTTTTTTTTAATATATATATATTTTTTATCCCACGATTTTGTAACCCATTTTTCACCCCTGTGTCAATCATCTAATGTGATCCTGGGCTCTACACACCCTCCACCAACCTAGTCCCCATATATGGGGAGAGCAACGGACTTGAACTCATGCTGTCTTTTTAAATGACCATGAATTGTCCATATTCTCACAATGAAATGTCTGCATGTCACAAACGCAAACAAATACACGATACAATGGCAATAAAACTTTTACAGACACAAAATTAAAACAACTGGGAACATATATACCGTATGCGCCTTCTGCACAGACTTTTAGGAGTTCAGTTAAGTCAACCAAGACTGTCTTGTCAAACCATGTGACTTGGATTGGAAATGCATTGGAGCGGGCATTAAACCCGGACAAGACACAAGACGGGTGTCTTTTAGGTGTGAATGAGGCCTTGGACAGGGACCGCTTCTATACTTGATGCAGGAGGACAAGGGACCCCCGCGGGACCCCCGGGACCCCCGCTACTACTACTTGAATGAGTTCAACAGTGTTTTGTAAAATATGACTATGAACATGTTTACATTTTGTTTTTAATAAAAAGGGAAAAATGGCAATTTAAATTGTGTTGGTGCTGCTGATTGAAAATGAAATTGAATTCTGCGAAGGATGGGGTGCTTTACCAGGCTAGCTGAAATGCTTCCGCAGCAGTGTTGATTTTGTCAAAAACTAAAACTAAGACGAAAAATGTTTTCACTGGTGAAAAATAAACGGAAACTAAATGAAAACTAAAAATAAGACTAAATATATTGATGATTTCGTCAACAAATAAAAACTAGACTAAAATGGAGTGAGTGTGGGAGTGGGAAATATAGTGGCCCTCTCCATCGTCAAAGTTGCCCACCCCTGAGTGTAGTATTAATGTATTATAATATATAGCAGTACCATGTAAGAGAATAAAGTAGTGTATGGAAGTGGTTCCCAAAGTGGGGTCCAAGGGGTCCCCAGCTAAATGATGGTTTGGAACCAATTGAGGGTCCCAGAGATAGAAATGCCCTTAAATGGGGGTCTGTAGACTATCTAATCAAACTGGGGGTCCTTCTCTTCTCTTATGGGGCATATATTTTCAAATGGGGGTCCGTGGGCTATTAAATTAGTGTCAATTTGGGGATCCTTGACATGAAAAGGTTTTATTTTTTATTTGGGAACACTGTCCACTGGTGTACATACTCGGGTACAGTAGGTGGCGGTATACACCTTCTTATACACCTTAAAAGCTATCGGTCGCAACCATGCAACCCGCCATAATACCAGAGAAGAAGAAGAATCCGGAAGTCGTCATATTTTACTTTTTGAACATCATTTTATTTAACTATGAATTTTAAGAAAAAGTAGAACTTTCTTTTCTACTAAAACCTTTTCCTCTCCAGCCTCCTTTAGTGACAGAACGCGGCGCTGCCGCCGCTGTTACTGTCATATTGTGACAACATTCTGGGAAATACGTTTAGTTTTCTTCCTCTTGGCGCGCTGAATAAAAACCCAAATCAAATCGTAACAAACAAAACGAGCATCTGAAGCTAACAGGCTAGCTAGCTAATTCTGTTTGTTTTTTTGCATTAAACTCCCCCGTTAATTAATGGACGAGCACAAGGAGAATACTTATATTCACGACTCGAATGTCAGTGTGAAGAACAGCACGATGACGTCCAACACGAAGGAAGAGCAGAAGGTTGGTAACTATATCATGAGAAGAACAACAACACGAGTCTGACATCATGGCTAATAATGCTAATGCTAGCATAATATGCGCGCCGCACACATTGCATATTTGCGTCATCATAGCTCTGGTACATAGCTCTATAAATACCTTCATACTGCAACGGTAGCCAGAGCAGTTAAGGCTATGGACCAGAGTTTCACTGTGGCAGGCAGTGCGTTCTCAAACTTTATTCCTGGCAAAGAACTAAGTACTCAGCTCGGGTCCATATATAGCCTAATGCAATTTGCTGGCGCTGCTGGGGGTCCGTAGACTAAATGCATGTCAATCTGGGCGTCCTTGAAATTAAACGGGTTGAGAATCACTGCTAGAGCGCCGTAACAATCTTCTCTCTTATGGGGGTCCCTGGCATGTATTTTCAAATGGGGGTCCGCAGGCTATAATTATTACTGTCAATTTGGGGGTCCTTGACATGGAAATATTTGGGAACCACTGACTGCTCTACCTCATATTCCAGTGACTCTCAAACATCACGTTCAGGAGTCAGGACCCCATATTGAGATGTATTTAACTGTGGAGTGTGGACCCCCCCTGAATATTCATAGTGCCAGTAATAGTACCCCATTCCCTATTAAAATGTGTAGCAATTTTTTTTAGCAGCAATGTGCAGAAATGAGAATTAGTGTTGGAGGAATAACGATACATAAATAATTATGTATCTACAGTAGTTGGAGCAGTGATGTAAATAGGTTTTCAATGAAATGAGTCCCGGGATGCAGGGATGGTCTTTTAGATGAGTCCCAAGCAGTCCCACTTCAACGACATTAGGAGTCATATTTTGCCTTTATTTTATTTTTTACAAATTGCAGCGTTTAACTCCCATTTCATTTCATATGGTTATAATGTGGTTACATTGAATTCACTTAGAAAAGAAAACGGAAGAAGTAATGATTATTATAACTAAAGCTATCAAAATAAACTAGAATAAAAAAACAGTACAGTAGTGCATCCCGTGGATGCAGAGGTCGTTGTTTAATTGCGTCCCTTAACTATAAACTGTGTTTTGGGGTGAAAAATGCACCCTATTTTAATCTCTGCTTGAGTGCAAGCAATCCATGTGGTAAATATTAAAGCCCATGTTTATTTTACAGTGTGGTAATATGTGATTGACATACTGCACACTGCACTCAACTCATTTGTTGTGCTGTCAAGTTGGTGGGAAGAAAAAATAACATGAAATCACTCGGAAAGAAGTAGTGTATAGCTTAGCTGCTTGGAGCTGATCTGCCAAATATTTATATACAGGCATACTAATCATAACAGTAGCGTGTTCTACGGAGGACTCAAACTATGGTTGAAATCAAATCTAGTAGTCTCTGACTGGTTATCTGAGTGATTGTGTTTACTTTGTTATGTAGGTTATAGTATATTACATTCCCTGGAACAACATATTTTCAGATGGTGGTCCGTGGCCAAATGCAGATAATTCTGGGGGTCCTTGACATGAAAAGGGCTGAGCACCACACATATAGAAACACAGGGTTTTCAGAAAACATTTAGGATTTAGAAGATTAGGGATGCACCGAAAGGGACATTCTTGGCTGAAACCGAATATAGGAAACAGTTGGCCGAATACCGAATATCCGAATATGATTCATATTATATATCTTTTTTCCTACCATTGCTGTCATGGCCGTACCTTAAAGCTACCTGATTTATGGCAAAATAAATGGTTATGGCAAAACTTAACTTAAATAATAATCACTATTATGAGTCCATAAAACATTTATTCAGCTCCTTTGAATGCATTCATTGCATACACTATTCGCTCGGTGATATATTTTCTGCCTATTCGGGCTGAAACCGAATAGGCCGAAAATGCATTTTTAGCCATTTTCTGACTAAATATTTTCTGCGGCCGAATATTCGGTGCATCACTATAGAAGATATTTCTTTAGAATCAGCCTCAGGTCTTTCTGTGTGGAGTTTGCCTGTTCTCCCCGTGTCCCCTAGGGTAGGTACCCTCACAAAAACATGCAGTAATCCTGGTCTCTAAACTGCCTCCCCCTGGCCAGCTGGGGCGCCTGATGGAGGGGAAAGGAACTGTTTGGAATAACGTGTTCCTTCAACACGCTACGTCCAACCAGGGAAACTCCCCCCTGTCAGGTGTAAAGGAGCAACTTGGACACTCGGGCATGAAGGAAGCATGAGTTCAAGTCCTTTGCTCTCCCCAGGTTGGCGGAGGGTGTGTAGAGCCCAGGATCACAGTAGATGATTGGCACAGGGGTGAAAAATGGGTTACAAAATCGTGGGATAAAAAATATATTAAATAAAAAAAAAGAATGGGCCTTAGGTCTAAAACACTGTGTTCTCTCCTCTCTTCCTCATCAGGAGAAACCCTGCAGTAGGATATGCCCCGTGCCCGGGGTCACCGAGCCAGAACCCACCCTGGACGTGTCCGAGTCCAAGGGCGAGTTCAGCGACCCGGTTTACAAAGAGATCGCTGTGGCCAACGGCCACATCAACCGCATGACCAAGGACGAGCTCCGGACCAGACTAGAGGAGTTGAAGCTCGACACCAGGTACTGCTCAGTCTGAACCCATTTGGACCTGAGGATGACTCTGAAAAGAAATAATGTCTTATAAATCCTAAAAAGTTTTCTGATAAAGCTCATGTTTCTATGTTAGTGCGGTGCTCAATATTTCATGTCAACGACCCCTAGAAATGTCTGTATTTGGCCATGGACCCCCATCTGAAAATATGTTGGGACTCCCCAGAAGCAAAGATTTGACTTAAAAGCGTTCGCTCTGAAAGAATATATATTCAAAGAATATATATATATATATTTTCACGATTAAAAAAAAATAGCAGATCTACAACCTCGTAGTGCGGCCCTCGGTGCCACGTTATGAGCTTGAACCAGAGGTGTGTTGTGGTGTGTGTTCTTGTTAACATGTGAACCAGAGGTGTGTTGTGGTGTGTGTTCTTGTTAACATGTGAACCAGAGGTGTGTTGTGGTGTGTGTTCTTGTTAACATGTGAACCAGAGGTGTGTTGTGGTGTGTGTTCTTGTTAACATATGAACCAGAGGTGTGTTGTGTTGTGTGTTCATGTTAATATGTGAACCAGAGGTGTGTTGTGTTGTGTGTTCATGTTAACATGTGAACCAGAAGGTGTGGTGTGATGTGTTGTGTCAACACAGTCCCAGGATGCAGGGATGGTCTTTTAGAGACGAGTCCCAGGATGCAGGGATGGTCTTTTAGAGATGAGTCCCAGGATGCAGGGATGGTCTTTTAGAGATTAATTGAATTTGAATTTATTTATTTATATAGCACATTTCAAGACATAGTCACAAAGTGCTTTACATAACAGGGTAAAAACAACAACAACAACGTAGTCACAGCTACAACAAGATATCAATAAATGGACAACATAGAAGCATACACACAAAAATAGTGTATGCAAAAGGAAATTAAGAGAAAGCCTCAACGTAAAGGTGGGTTTTTAGAAGGGATTTAAAACATGACACAGATTTAGCAAGTCTTAAATGAATAGGTAGGGCATTCCACAGTTTGGGAGCCCGGATTGCAAATGCCCTGCCACCTTTTGTGCTAAGATGGGCTGTGGGGGTCTCTAGGAGGGCTTTGTCTGAGGACCTGAGTGAACGTGTGGGCTTATAGGGAGCCAGCATGTCGGAGACATACTGGGGGAGCCTGACCATTTACAGCTTTAAAAGTAAGATAAATTGTTGTGTTGTTCTGATGTGATGTGTTGTGTTCATGTGAACCAGGGGCGTGAAGGACGTGATGAAGAAGAGGTTGAAGAGTCACTACAAGAAGAACAAGCTGAAGCTGTGTGCGGACGCGGCGGCGGGAGGAGGAGGAGGAGGAGGAGGAGACACCTACTACGACTACATCTGTGTGGTGGACTTTGAGGCTACCTGCGAGGAGGACAACCCTCCAGACTTCCTTCACGAGATCATCGAGTTCCCCATGGTTCTGATCAACACGCACACGCTGGAGATCGTGAGTGGGGATGATTTATGTAAAATAAAAAGTGATTGGAGCACATACTGAACACTAGTGATGGAGCTTGGTAACCGATACCCGATAAACTCCGCTAACAAGCTCATTGAGTACCCGTTATCAATAAGATTTGGGCTTATCAAGCCTGTTATGGAGCATAGCGGCCCATGACGTCATGTTTAAAACAATCAAGACACGAGTGGTGATCAAGAAATAAATCTAATCATCCATGCTGGCACAAACATGGCCGTTTAAAAGTGTATTGATACCTGCCAAACAGCGCTGTCAGGGTAAGCTAAATAACACTTAAGTTTAACAGTTTCTTTAATATTATTTTATTGGTTAAAAAGGTCAATTGCCTGTTAGAAATGTACTGTATTTGAAGGCCCTAGGAAAAGATACTGGTTCTGTTCTGAATTTATTGTCTCCCGTCTTTCCACAAAATAATATAAAATGCTCGATAGCGGGCTCGATAAGTCTGATTGATATGGTGATCATTATCAATAAAAAATGATCGAGCTCCATCCCTACTGAACACATACTTCGGTAGACTCGATGTGAATCAATAAGCGGAGAAGTTGTTGGGATGCTTTGCATATTTAATTTGCTGCGTTTGCCTTCACACTGATGCGCTGTCATCATCTGCAGCAATTGGAAACGGAGCAGAGAACTTTATCAATGTGTTCAATTCATAAACTACACACAGTCAGTGAAATCTATGGTGTTAAAATAATACTTCTAATAGTTGATGTGGATGCATGCGTGTCGTTTAGTGCTGCCGTAATTGTCCAAAAATTGGATTCGGATATTCGTTTTAAAAACCCACGTGGATTCGAGCAATTCGAGACATTCGGATTTCAATTCGAGCCATTCGGATTTATTAATAATTATATTTACACCAATACAACCTGAGACATAACATTTAAGATCGCATTGCTGGCGCAACTCTCTCTCTCCGCGCATTGGTGCTGCTGGAAATCAAGTTGGAAGTTAAGTGGAACACAACGCATGCATTATCCCTTCTCCAGTAAAACTTCACAGACATTTTTCTTAAATGAGCAATCCTACCACACAGCCTTATCAAAACAAGGCACGGAGGCAGTATTAATTCACAGAACAGGACACTGCATTGCTGCTGCTACCGGACCCGGCACCACATTTCATCCTTATGCATTTTATTTATCTTTTTATAATTTCCTGAAGGATAAAGTCGCTTCATGATTGAAGATTGATGAGTGATAGATCTGTGTGTTGTCTAAAAATATACTCTCCCGTCTGTCCGAAACAACACCGAAGCAAAGCCTGTCCCAGATTCTGATCACTACTGTTGACGGAAGTTTTCACCCTTCTGAGCAGCATACACCCACTGCGCAAAGAACGTAAAAGGCTCCCGCGGCCCCGCCCGCCTTGTGCTCACTACGCAGGCTGCGCTGCGTAGTCTGCGTCTAGGAATAGTGCCGCGAATAGAGTACGAGGCAGCTGATTTATTCTTCAATGTATGCCTGTCTCGGCGTGCTCACAAGTCACAACGCGTCGCTTACCCATGGCACCGTCTCGCGAAAACTAATAATAATAATAACTAAAAAATATTTTTTATTATTATTTTTCATTCGAACCTTAATTTTATATATTCGGTTATTCATTCCTTTCTTTGATTCGAAAATATATTCGGATATAGAATATTCGTTGGCAGCACTAGTGTCGTTGGCCGCCGGGACTGGAGTGTGTGTGTCATGGTAATCGCTGCGTAAAATATCCCTTCTCCGTCTCCAACTTTACTCATCCACCCGCCACATTGTCTGCTTCATTTGCATTCCCACCTGCACCGAATCGAAAGCAAGTGCGATTAGTAGCGAAGCGAAACCCCTGTTTCTTTTTTGGGCGAAGTAGAATGCGGTTCTTTGATGCGCATTAGGATTCGAATGAGGCCTTAAAGGCGCAGTGAAATGAAAAATACGTTTTTCACACTTTTAGACCATATCCGTGGTCATCATATGGGCATACCTAACAATGGATGCCAAAACAATGGGAAAATTCTCATTTCTGTGTGTTTTTATATCAAAGGTCCATAAAAACGATTGTATTATTTATTTATTAAAACGAAAACGTGCTGCGTGATGACGTGTAGAGGTACACATCGATAAAAGCCAATAAAAATGAAGCTCACATGTTTAATTCCCCATGTCTGCGCATCCATGCAACACAGCTGCTTCTGATTACAGATTACTCCGTTTTTATTTCCATTCAAGATAACATTCAGACAGTGTATTACTCGGTTTCAACTTAATCATCACGCTAAAATATGTTTCTGAAAACATTATAGGGTAGAAATAAGCCACATAACAGTAAACTGGTTGTGCTGGGCGACCGTCTGATTTATAAACAAACAACACCACGCTGTTGCGCATAGCATTAGCCACCGTCCCTAGCTACCGTCCCATCGCCTGAAGGGATGCGACACTCTGATTGGTTCAGAAACTTCAGACCGGTGTTTCATGTGGAAACACCATTTTCAAGTTGTTCACCATTTCCGTTTCACTGCGCCTTTAAGTTCATTCACACCTGCCAAATGAAGCGCACTTTTGGGACAATGTGCAGCAGGATTAGTTTTAATGGCAGTAAGGCTTTCTGGTGTGAACTGTGAAGGTGACCTTTTAATAACCTCTCCTTTCTCTGTGCAGGTGGACTCGTTCCGGGAATATGTGAAGCCAGAGGTCAACCCGACACTCTCAGACTTCTGTGTGAAGTTAACGGGGATTACACAGGTGGGCCCGTGTTTGTTGAATCAGTGTGGACCTGAAATGATATGTTATTTATTTCACAGTACCTGTACTAGCCAACTGACTTAGTGATATGATATGTCATTTCACAGTACCTGTACTAGCCAACTGACTTAGTGATATGATATGTTATTTCACAGTACCTGTACTAGCCAACTCACTTAGTGATATGATATGTCATTTCACAATACCTGTACTATGATATGATATGTCATTTCACAATACCTGTACTATGATATGATATGTCATTTCACAGTACCTGTACTATGATATGATATGTCATTTCACAGTACCTGTACTAGCTAGCTGATTTAGTGATATGATATGTTATTTCATAATAGCTGTACTAGCTAGCTGACTTAGTGATATGATATGTCATTTCACAATACCTGTACTAGCCAACTGACTTATAGTGATATGATATGTTATTTCACAGTACCTGTACTAGCCAACTGACTAGTGATATGATATGTCCTTTCACAGTACCTGTACTAGCCAACTGACTAGTGATATGATATGTCCTTTCACAGTACCTGTACTAGCCAACTGACTAGTGATATGATATGTTATTTCACAGTACCTGTACTAGCCAACTGACTAGTGATATGATATGTCCTTTCACAGTACCTGTACTAGCCAACTGACTAGTGATATGATATGTTATTTCACAGTACCTGTACTAGCTAGCTGACTTAGTGATATGATATGTCATTTCACAATACCTGTACTAGCCAACTGACTTATAGTGATATGATATGTCATTTCACAGTACCTGTACTAGCCAACTGACTAGTGATATGATATGTTATTTCACAGTACCTGTACTAGCCAACTGACTTATAGTGATATGATATGTCATTTCACAGTTCCTGTACTAGCCAACTGACTTAGTGATATGATATGTCATTTCACAATACGTGATAGATGTTATTTCACAGTACCTGTAGCCTACTATCTAGCTGACTTACTAACTAAGAATTCTCTCCATTGCATTGAACAGAACATGGTGGACGAAGCAGACACATTCCCAGAGGTCCTTCAGAGAGTGGTGCTGTGGCTTCAGGAGAGGGATCTCGGAACGAAGTACAAATATGCCATGCTGACTGACGGGTGAGATTTGTAATATTAAGACCTGGAAATAAACACAGGTTTTAAGCACCATGTTGACTCGGCCTCATTAGAGTGCAGGGCTTTTAGACTTGTATTCAACACCATATTACTTAATGTAATGTAGAATTATTTCTGTCTGAAATAGTAGTAGTAGTAGCATAACTTTAACCCATTCTGGGCGGGAACCCCTTTTGGTGTTTTAACATTATTTTATACTTTAGCTATTTTTAAAAAATCGTGAAAATGTGGCGCAAATCTTTGAATATGTATTCTTTATTTCTAACTCGAATGTCTGCTTCAGCGGGGTCCCTGGAACAACATATTTTCATATGGGGGTCGGCGGCCAATTAAATATATAAATGACTGGTTTTTCAAGAAAACTGTCAGGATTTAGAAGACATTTGTAAACGGAGTTTAAAGTAGGAACCATTATATTTCTACTTCTACTTTCACAACTCATCTAGTAGGAACAATAATTCTTTAAAAAATGTACCAACTTATTTGCAAACGTTGATCATACCTCTCTCTTTCTGTCCTCCCCAGATCTTGGGATATGAGCAAGTTCCTCAACATCCAGTGCCGCGTAAGCCGGATCAGATATCCACAGTTTGCAAAGAAGTGGATAAACATAAGGAAATCATATGGGAATTTCTACAAGGTGGGATGTTTATTTTGCACTTTTACATGACATTATATTTGTCATTTTCTTTGTCAAATGAGCGTCTCTAAATGGTCATTAGGCGGGTAAAAATATGGTTTGACCCTTAAGGTTTCTCAACTGATTGTTATAGTATTAGGTGTCCTTAAAGGACCACTTTTCAACCTATCTTCATATAATAGGTCCTCACTAATAATCATGAAAAAATGGCACAATTTCTTTCTACTCGGTCTGTGTCTCATAGGAGGGCTGTGGGCAGTTCAGAAACTGCAGGCTTTTCTAGTCCTGAAAGGTAGCAATGCGAAAATGGAAGCCATCGTTCTCACGATAATGAAAATCTAAACATTTTTGTAAAAAAATCTTGTTTAAAAAATATATTTCGCCAAATGATGATGTCACTGGAAGACGGTTTCTGAACTGCCCACAGCCCTCCTATGAGACACAGACCGAGTAGAAAATAATTGCACCATTTCTTCATGATTATTAGTGAGGACCCATTATATGAAGATGGGTTGAAAAGTGGTGAAGTGGTGCTTTATTAACATAATACATTTTTTTGTATCTCTGCCATTTGGACAAGTTAAATGGATTCATAGGCCCCAAAAACATAGGGTTATACACAAAAAGTACTTGTTTTTTTCCATATATTTACTCGCCTACATATTTGTAATTGATTGGAACTAATTGCGTAAAAAGAAGATCAACCGTATAGAATTAGTAATAATAATAGTGGTTCTCAATCAAAAGCTCTAACAAACGTCTAAACGGCGGTGTCCTCCTCCAGGTCCCCCGCACGCAGACCAAGCTCAGCACCATGCTGGAGAAGCTGGGCCTCACCTACGAGGGCCGCCCCCACTCGGGCCTGGACGACTCGCAGAACATCGCCCGCATCGCGCTGCGCATGCTCCAGGACGGCTGCCAGCTGCGCGTCAACGAGCGCATCCACGGCGGCCAGCTCCTCAACGTGCCCAGCTCCGCCCCCATGGAGGCGGCCTCGCCGCCACACAAGCCTCGCAGCAAGGACTAGAAGACGACCCGCGGACGACGAGAGAGAGTGGAACGTCTTCCAGAGACGACGGACGGACGACCGAGAGAGAGAGTGGAACGTCTTCCGGAGATCGATCGAGACCTGTGCATATTAATTATACGCCTTAAACAACAGGTTCGCTCTTGTCTTTATCGCCATAAATGATGACTTGAAAAATGTCATAAAAAGCACTTTTTACAGGCTTGTTGTTTTACAGGCTTGTTTTACAGGCTTGTTTGTAATTCATTTGTCAAATCGCTGAAACACAGAGCCTGTGATCAGAGTATGTTGTGACCACGTTGAACTGCTGCTGCTGCTGCTGCTACTGCAATGCCTACCGTAAACACATGGAAAACATTTACTTTGTTAGATTATTTTTGTCCTTTTAATGTCTGTCAATATTGAGATATATTGAAGTAGGTCTATTTTGACAAATAAATCTGTTGGTATTACAACCTGTAAGTCTTTCTCTTCTTCTGTACAATATTTCTTATCTGTATCCTACCAGATTAACCCATTTTTGACCTGAGATCAGATTCAAAAAAATGTCTTCTGCATCCTGACGGTTTTCTGGAAAAATATGTTTCTATGTCAGTCGTTCTTTGATTTTTCAAAAATAGCAGACCTACAAGCTCGTAGCGCGCCACTCGGTGGCACGCTACGAGCTTGTAGATCTGCTATTTTTCAATAGCTAAAGCATAACATAATGCTAACACCAAAATGGGTTAATGTTTTATGACCCTGCCTGTGCATGTAGGACTCGGGTGGAACATAAGGATTAGAAGTTAAACGATGGAATCCATCCCTTGGACTTCAAAACGAGGGAACGGCGCCGGTAGCAAGCAGCGACACCCCATGCCCTCCCTCAGGTTTTAAGTTACACAAGACTAGAAACAAACTAGATTTAATGACCTAATTTAACTCTAAAATGAGACAGGAGGCTTTTGGGCTAGATCAGGTTTTTTTTACTTCCTTTAGTAGGTTTAGAAAAGACAACTTCAATCACAAATATGTGCAGTCATTTGTGCATATATTTAAACTGAAACGTTCATGCTGTAATAGCTTATAGTACATTTTATGATTACGTTTACTCCATTTTTGTTCTTTTTTTTTTAGTACTTTATTTGCACACTTGGTCCTTGGGTATGACAGCCCAATAATATACTTAGCTTATATCTGATCACAATACTGTATTCTCTGGCACTATAAAAAAAACTTTGGCATTGTACATTTTCCCTGTCAACATCACATGTCACATTTAGGAGAAGTATTCTTGGTCTATAGAGCACCGAAGTCTGACGTCAATATCGGTAGAGGGCGCAAACCCACAGGTTCATGTACTTTTTAGTTGCATTGTAATCCCCATAGGGGGGATTTTAGATCGCCTCATATAAGAACTGTGTTTGAAAAAATAAACATGTCATCCAGGACGTTTCACTCATATGGATATGAAGAATCAACTGACTGAGAGAAAACACTATTGTTACTGTTACTGAATTAGTGACATTTTCGCTAGAAAACAGGCTGTATCAAATATGAGTGACTGACTGTCGCCAAACGATACAGAGACACCTCCCTGACAATATAACAATTCGAAACTGGCCTCTGTAAAAGCTGAATTTGTATCTGGATTGTACTATGTTTTTGTATGGACGTGGTGTTGGGTGCCTGCACATATGCACACATGGCATCAACGCATGGTGTTGTGTGCAGGCGCCCTACACTCTGTCTTTGTACTATGGATTGTACTATGTTTTTGTATGGACGTGGTGTTGGGTGCCTGCACATATGCACACATGGCATCAACGCATGGTGTTGTGTGCAGGCGCCCTACACTCTGTCTTTCGTTTTCTTTTCTTTTATCCCCCTGTTCCCCTCACTGTATATATACTTTTTTTCCCTTTTCGCTTCCTATATGATGAATTCCTGTTCTGTTCTTTAACTACATAGAAGTGTCTATTTGTTTGTCTCTAAATGTTTTGATGAATTGAACAATGTGGACCCTGTTGTAAACAAGTGTAAGGCTTAATTGGGTCGTCCACTCACAGTTAACAGTCTTTGTATTGAGTTTGTGCTTGAAATGTACTGTAATTCTGCAAACTGTTAATAAAGATTTCAATCAATCAATCAATAACGATACAGAGACACGTCCCTGACAATATAACGATCCAGAGACACCTCCCTGACAATAACGCAGAGAAGGCTTGTTTATTTTTCAACCACAATGCTTATAAGAAACTATGTTAAAATGATGACGTCAGGACTTCGGCACTCTATATGTCAACATTGTTAGCACTTTGTGGTAACTAGACATGTCCAGTATATATAAGTGACTGTAACGGTGAGGTCATGATGAAGTGGCCCATGGCTGCCCCCCGGTGGTCACTCAGAGACAGGTGCTGTAGAGGGTCACTTTCTTGCTGATGTCGTCCAGGAGCTGGCGGACCGTTGTCTCCAGGACCACCAGCTCCTCGGCCTTCTCCTCCAGGGTGAGCTGGTTGGCCTCGTAAGACTTCTCCAGCTCTGAGACGAACGCAGGACGGACAACAAGGCATGGTTAGGAGGACTGCTTCGTTGTTCCAGGTACAACTCTGTGTGTTTGTTTGTGTGTGTGTGTGTGTGTGTGTCACAGTGCATGTGTGCATGAATATGCATGTGTTAATATTAACCACATTAACCCATTTAGACCTGGGAACGATTCTACAAATGTCTTCTCACAGTTTTCTGAAAAACCCTATGTTTCTATGTCGGTCGTTCTCAAACATCTTCATGTCAAGGACCCCCAGTTCGAACCCTGTGGGCTCCCCCAGAGTTGGTGTCGAAGTGTCCTTGAGCAAGACACTGAACCCCTAATTGCTCCTGATGTGCTGGTTGGTTCCTTGAATGGTTTCTGCTGCCATCAGTGTATGAATGTGTGTGTGAATAGGCGAATGTAATGCACAATGTAAAGCACCTTGGATAAAGGCAATTTACCATTTAGGGAAAATCATGACATGGCAGCTGAGCTAACCATTTAAGTGTGTAACATTTTATATTTCCAGATTTGGAGATAGAAAATGGAAGGAAAACTAATTACACAACACAAATTAGGTGAGTGTGTGTGTGTGTGTGTGTGTCTGTGTGAATGTAATACCTTTGAGTTTCTGCAGCTTCTCGCTGCTCTGATGCAGCAGGACTTTGGCCTCCTGCTGGAGGTACTCTGCTTTCTGTCTGGCCTCCTGAACCACCTCCCCTTTGTCCTCCACGAGGTCCTGGACCACGATGTACTTATCCTTCACCTCCAGGTCAAACTCCTACACACACACGCACACACACACACACACACACACACGCACACACGCCATCATTATTGACCTGATGAAAACTAATGTCACTTTTGTTTGCACACAACTCAGGTTCAGGTTCATATAGATACAGAGTATAAATACAATGAAAATTATTTTGCTCAGAGCACTCTCAGTCTTACATACACACAGGACATAAACAACATCTATAGTGCAAGAAAAAGACAAAAAAAACAGAAAAAGTGTAAGTGTAAGTGAAGTGACAAAACAGTGCAATACAGTTCAAGGTCAGCTGTTCAGCAGCCTGACTGCCTGGGGGTAGAAACTGTTACTGAGACGGGTGGTGTGAGATTTGATGCTCTGGTAGCGTTTTTTGGAACGCAACTGGCAACTCAGATTATTCACTTCAGTCCAGGTTACTTGGGGTAAAAAGAGTAAAGGCTCATACACATATATAGTCTGGATTTTTGGTGGTGAGGTGACCACCGAACTACAACATGATGTCACTGAGCCGCGGTGAAGAGCAAACCACCGCTCCCAGCCCCTTCTCTCTGTTTTTACTCGCCACCGCTCGACGTTATTTCAGCTCCGGTGGTCACCTCACCAACTTTTTTTAAATGAAATTGTGTTCAATTTAACTCTGAGAATTTCAACACCAAATAGATGGTGTTGAAATTTAAAGGAGAATTCCATACTTTCTTACCTTTTTATTTGTAGTTGTTACGTCTCCACCAAAGAGGTCCATGTGTTATTTTGTGTGCAAAAGCGCATTATTGGCTACTTCCCTTGACCCTTACCACAAGCCCTCAATGGGGGTTGGGTTTTCGAAATAAGTAGTAAAGTCAAGTGTGCTGATGGGCGACGTAACAACTACAAATACAAGTAAGAAAGCCTTCTAGTCTGAAATGATCCTTTAACCCATTTTCGGCGGGTACCCCTTTAGGTGTTAGCATTATGTTATGCTTTAGCTACTGAAAAATAGCAGATCTACAAGCTCATAGCTACGAGCTTGTAGGTCTGCTATTTTTGAAAAATAAAATCGAAGAACGACTGACATAGAAACATAGCTTTTTCAGAAAATCAATGACCAGACCTGATTTCCCCAGACATTCTCCAGAGTTCATGCTGCGTGGCTATAATACCTGCTGGGCCGTGTCGGCATCCTTCGTGGCCAGCTCTGTGGTCTGTCCGGCCCCGTCAGCCAGCCGCCCGCTCTCCAGGTGGTTCTGTCTGAGCAGGCCCGCCTCTCTCTCCAGCTGGACCAGACGACCGGTGGCGTTGCTCAGCTTCAGCTCCGTCAAGGCCGTCTCCGACTCCACCTGGTGGTAAAGAGTCCAGTACAGACAATGAGAAACACATTCAAGAGTTGGACCTTCGGAAAATCTACTCTGCAGAGACACTGTAGAGGCTGTGAACGTGGGCGCATAGGAACGAGTTGCTACTTAATAATAATAATAATAATAATAATACTTTATTTGTATAGCACCTTTCATGACATGAAATGCAGCTCAAAGTGCTTTACAGAGCAACGGAGAAAGAAAGAAAGAAAAGCAAGGCATACTCACAGAGATCAGCTGGTCCAGGGTGCTCCTGGTGTTGTTCTGGACCTGGTCGATGGCGTCCTTGGCACTGCTCTGGGCACGCTCCGTCTCGTTCAACGCCACCTCCACCTTCCCTGTGGACCCCTCCATGTACGATGCCTCCTCACTGAGAGACGTAGGTAGGGGAGCGAGACCGTTAGACCAGACCGCACTGCACAGTGGCCTCGACGTAGGGGAGCAAGACCGTTAGACCAAACCGGACCGGACAGTGGCCTCGACGTAGGGGAGCGAGACCGTTAGACCAGACCGGACCGGACAGTGGCCTTGTGGTTAGAGTGGCCGCCCTGAAACTGGGAGGTCGGGGGTTCGATCCCCGGCCGGGTCATACCAAAGACTGTAACAATGGGACCCAATTAGGGATGCACCGAAATTGAAATTCTTGGCCGAAACCGAATACCGAATACAGGAAACAGTTGGCCGAAAACCGAATACCGAATATGATTAATATTATACATCTTCTTTCCTACCATTGCTGTCATGGCCGTACCTTAAAGCTACCTGATTTATGGCAAAATAAATGGTTATGGCAAAACTTAACTTAAATAATAATCACTATTATGGGTCCATAAAACATTTATTCAGCTCTTTTGAATGCATTAATTGCATACACTATTCGGTGATATATTTTCTGCCTATTTGGGCCGAAACCGAATAGGCCGAAAATGCATTTTTAGCCATTTTCTGCCGAATATTTTCTGCGGCCGAATATTCGGTGCATCACTAGACCCAATGCCTCCCTGCTTGGCACTCAGCATCAAAGGGTTGGATTGGGCGGGGGTCAAAATCAACGAATGATTCCCGAGCGCGGAGCACGGCTGCGGCTCACCGCTCCCAGAGATGGGTCAAATACGGAGAACTACATTTCACTGCGGTGACGTGTGTGACTAATCGTAGGACTTTGACTGACTCATAACATGTCCCAACTCATCCAAATCTTGCTTGTATTAAACGACGTTAAACTCACCAACATTCCAGCTGTATAGGCAAAGCTTGAATTATCCTCTTTCAATGTGCAAAGTATGTGTTTCATAAATATCCACCGTTATGACGGTCATGTTACTTTCTGTCAAGACATTCTGTGTAGGTGATTATTTTTTTTCTAAGTGTTGGAGTTTGGAAGCACTCGTCGTAAGTCACTGAACGGCCCTGCGTATACCACCTGTTTTGAATTTACACATAATTGCAGGAGGCAGCAGCACGACCCGCTAATAAAAATGAGTGCTTCCAAACTCCAACACTCCAAAAAGAATCACCTGCACAGAATGTCTTGAGAGAAAGTAGCTCATAACAACAATGTCTACGGTGGACTTTTTATGAAACAAACGCCTTGCAGATTGAAAGAGGATAATTCAAGCTCTCAAGAGATGGGTGAAATGCGGAGAACACATTTCACTGCGGTATTCGTGTGTGCACTTTGTGCCATTTGTGATCTACAAGCCCACAATGTCTCGATGTAGATCGGCGCTAGTTAAACTATTTGAAAAGGTTTTTTTTAAATAGTAAAAAGGGGCAAATTAGTTTAGGGATAAGGGTGGCGCAAGATGGAGCCGTGTGTGTGTGTCTCTGTCTCTCTGTGTGTGTGTGTGTGTGTGTGTGTGTGTGTGTGTGTGTGTCTCTGTGTGTGTGTGTGTGTGTGTGTCTCTGTGTGTGTGTCTCTCTCTGTCACCTGGCGTATCTGGCCTGTTGCAGCAGCCTCTCCGCCGTGTCGATGTCGCTGGCGCTCTGACGGAGGATGGCCTCCACGCTGGTCAGAGCGCCCACCTTCTCCTTGATCTCATTGGTCAGGTTGTGCAGCCCGCCGGGCGAGGTGGGCATGTCCAGCGCCAGCACCTCGTCGGCCACCGCCTCGATCACGGCCACGTCCGCCCTGTCGTCTGCTCGCCACAGGGAGGCGCCATCGTCAAAACAATACGGTACATACAGTACTACCCTATTCATCTAGCTTATTCTCGGGTCGGGAACCCCTTTTTGGTGTTTTAAGCATATTATGTTATGCTTTAGCTATTGAAAAATAGCAGATCTACAAGCTCATAGCGCGGCACTCGGTGCAGCGCTATGAGCTTGTAGTTCTGCTATTTTTGAAAAATCGTGAAAATGTGTGTTCCTGGAACAACATATTTTCAGATGGGGGTCGGTGGCATAATTACATATCAATTTTTGTGGTCCTTGACATTAAATATTGAGCACCACTGATAGGTATTTCAGAAGACATTTTTTTTATTTTGACGTCCGGCCTAAATGGGCTAGTCCAGGGGGGGTGCCCAGACTTTTTTGACTTGAGAGCTATACTTTCAAAATGACCAGCTCAACACCAAAAAAATGAAGGAATAATTGAAACACAAATCTCCTATGGGGGGGGGGTCCCTGGCATGGCATATACTCTTTTCAAACCAGGGTTTGTGGCCTAATACTGTGCTGGATTTGGGGGACCTGAACGAAATCAGTGTGCCACGACGTGCGTACCCTTGAGGAGTTCCCGTATCTCCCTGATGAGGCTGCGGAGCTGCTCGTTGCTCTGCTCCACTCGCTCTTTGCTCTGGTTGGACTTCAGAAGAACCTCCTGGGCGTTGCCCTTGGCTTCGTCAGCACGCACCTTGGCTTCCCAAACCTGTTCATATATAATGATATATAATTAATAACCCTTGGCTTCGTCAGCGCGCACCTTCGCTTCCCAAACCTGTTCATATATAATGATATATAATTAATAACCCTTGGCTTCGTCAGCACGCACCTTCGCCTCCCAAACCTGTTCATATATAATGATATATAATTAATAACCCTTGGCTTCGTCAGCGCGCACCTTGGCCTCCCAAACCTGTTCATATATAATGATATATAATTAATAACCCTTGGCTTCGTCAGCGCGCACCTTCGCTTCCCAAACCTGTTCATATATAATGATATATAATTAATAACCCTTGGCTTCGTCAGCACGCACCTTCGCTTCCCAAACCTGTTCATATATAATGATATATAATTAATAACCCTTGGCTTCGTCAGCGCGCACCTTCGCCTCCCAAACCTGTTCATATATAATGATATATAATTAATAGCCCTTGGCTTCGTCAGCACGCACCTTCGCTTCCCAAACCTGTTCATATATAATGATATATAATTAATAACCCTTGGCTTCGTCAGCACGCACCTTCGCTTCCCAAACCTGTTCATATATAATGATATATAATTAATAACCCTTGGCTTCGTCAGCGCGCACCTTGGCTTCCCAAACCTGTTCATATATAATAATAATAATATAGTTTAATTAACTTCTGTCCAAGGGATGTATTACATTTATTATGTACCTAAATCCTTTCACCAAATTAGAGCACAAATGCTCTTGTGTGTCATGTTGTGACCATGATTCATACCGCTTGTCTGTAATTAGATTTACAAAACTTTTCGTTTTCTATTGGCCATTTGCCAGAGGCTGCCCCGGCCTGGCACAGATCTGCGCTCCAAAGAGCACGTATGTAACCTACACGTTTAGTTCCACTTCTGAATGAAAATGAACGCCGCTGTACCCTGGGGCAAGACCTACGCTGAAAAGACTAGCAGCAGAAGTTGCGGGATTTTACAGGAAGTATTGCCCAAGGAAATGACGTTGATGCTTTACAAATCAGTTTACATTCTCCACGAATGAAACGAGTGTTGTGATTGGTCGTGAAAATATCGTATCCGGGGGAAATAACATTTGACGGCTGTTCCGGAGGATACAACCGCCGATTATGCTTCTCTGCCTTATGTTGTGACCAGGCTTTACTTTATGGTTCTCTGCCTTACGTTGTGACCAGGCTTTACTTTATGCTTCTCTGCCTTACGTTGTGACCAGGCTTTTCTTTATGCTTCTCTGCCTTACGTTGTGACCAGGCTTTACTTTATGCTTCTCTGCCTTACGTTGTGACCAGGCTTTACTTTATGGTTCTCTGCCTTACGTTGTGACCAGGCTTTTCTTTATGCTTCTCTGCCTTACGTTGTGACCAGGCTTTTCTTTATGCTTCTCTGCCTTACGTTGTGACCAGGCTTTACTTTATGGTTCTCTGCCTTACGTTGTGACCAGGCTTTACTTTATGGTTCTCTGCCTTACGTTGTGACCAGGCTTTACTTTATGGTTCTCTGCCTTACGTTGTGACCAGGCTTTACTTTATGGTTCTCTGCCTTACGTTGTGACCAGGCTTTACTTTATGGTTCTCTGCCTTACGTTGTGACCAGGCTTTACTTTATGGTTCTCTGCCTTACGTTGTGACCAGGCTTTACTTTATGGTTCTCTGCCTTACGTTGTGACCAGGCTTTACTTTATGGTTCTCTGCCTTACGTTGTGACCAGGCTTTACTTTATGGTTCTCTGCCTTACGTTGTGACCAGGCTTTACTTTATGGTTCTCTGCCTTACGTTGTGACCAGGCTTTACTTTATGGTTCTCTGCCTTACGTTGTGACCAGGCTTTACTTTATGGTTCTCTGCCTTACGTTGTGACCAGGCTTTACTTTATGGTTCTCTGCCTTACGTTGTGACCAGGCTTTACTTTATGGTTCTCTGCCTTACGTTGTGACCAGGCTTTACTTTATGGTTCTCTGCCTTACGTTGTGACCAGGCTTTACTTTATGGTTCTCTGCCTTACGTTGTGACCAGGCTTTACTTTATGCTTCTCTGCCTTACGTTGTGACCAGGCTTTACTTTATGCTCCTCTGCCTTACGTTGTGACCAGGCTTTACTTTATGCTTCTCTGCCTTACGTTGTGACCAGGCTTTACTTTATGGTTCTCTGCCTTACGTTGTGACCAGGCTTTACTTTATGGTTCTCTGCCTTACGTTGTGACCAGGCTTTACTTTATGCTCCTCTGCCTTACGTTGTGACCAGGCTTTACTTTATGCTTCTCTGCCTTACGTTGTGACCAGGCTTTACTTTATGCTCCTCTGCCTTACGTTGTGACCAGGCTTTACTTTATGGTTCTCTGCCTTACGTTGTGACCAGGCTTTTCTTTATGGTTCTCTGCCTTACGTTGTGACCAGGCTTTTCTTTATGGTTCTCTGCCTAACGTTGTGACCAGGCTTTTCTTTATGGTTCTCTGCCTTACGTTGTGACCAGGCTTTTCTTTATGGTTCTCTGCCTTACGTTGTGACCAGGCTTTTCTTTATGGTCCTCTGCCTTACGTTGTGACCAGGCTTTTCTTTATGGTTCTCTGCCTAACGTTGTGACCAGGCTTTACTTTATGGTTCTCTGCCTAACGTTGTGACCAGGCTTTACTTTATGGTTCTCTGCCTAACGTTGTGACCAGGCTTTACTTTATGGTTCTCTGCCTTACGTTGTGACCAGGCTTTACTTTATGGTTCTCTGCCTTACGTTGTGACCAGGCTTTACTTTATGGTTCTCTGCCTTACGTTGTGACCAGGCTTTACTTTATGGTTCTCTGCCTTACGTTGTGACCAGGCTTTACTTTATGGTTCTCTGCCTTACGTTGTGACCAGGCTTTACTTTATGGTTCTCTGCCTTACGTTGTGACCAGGCTTTTCTTTATGGTTCTCTGCCTTACGTTGTGACCAGGCTTTTCTTTATGGTTCTCTGCCTAACGTTGTGACCAGGCTTTTCTTTATGGTTCTCTGCCTTACGTTGTGACCAGGCTTTTCTTTATGGTTCTCTGCCTTACGTTGTGACCAGGCTTTTCTTTATGGTCCTCTGCCTTACGTTGTGACCAGGCTTTTCTTTATGGTTCTCTGCCTAACGTTGTGACCAGGCTTTACTTTATGGTTCTCTGCCTAACGTTGTGACCAGGCTTTACTTTATGGTTCTCTGCCTAACGTTGTGACCAGGCTTTACTTTATGGTTCTCTGCCTTACGTTGTGACCAGGCTTTACTTTATGGTTCTCTGCCTTACGTTGTGACCAGGCTTTACTTTATGGTTCTCTGCCTTACGTTGTGACCAGGCTTTACTTTATGGTTCTCTGCCTTACGTTGTGACCAGGCTTTACTTTATGGTTCTCTGCCTTACGTTGTGACCAGGCTTTACTTTATGGTTCTCTGTCTTACGTTGTGACCAGGCTTTACTTTATGGTTCTCTGCCTTACGTTGTGACCAGGCTTTACTTTATGGTTCTCTGCCTAACGTTGTGACCAGGCTTTACTTTATGGTTCTCTGCCTTACGTTGTGACCAGGCTTTACTTTATGGTTCTCTGCCTTACGTTGTGACCAGGCTTTACTTTATGGTTCTCTGCCTTACGTTGTGACCAGGCTTTACTTTATGGTTCTCTGCCTTACGTTGTGACCAGGCTTTACTTTATGGTTCTCTGCCTTACGTTGTGACCAGGCTTTACTTTATGGTTCTCTGCCTTACGTTGTGACCAGGCTTTACTTTATGGTTCTCTGCCTAACGTTGTGACCAGGCTTTACTTTATGGTTCTCTGCCTTACGTTGTGACCAGGCTTTACTTTATGGTTCTCTGCCTTACGTTGTGACCAGGCTTTACTTTATGGTTCTCTGCCTTACGTTGTGACCAGGCTTTACTTTATGGTTCTCTGCCTTACGTTGTGACCAGGCTTTACTTTATGGTTCTCTGCCTTACGTTGTGACCAGGCTTTACTTTATGGTCCTCTGCCTTACGTTGTGACCAGGCTTTACTTTATGCTCCTCTGCCTTACGTTGTGACCAGGCTTTACTTTATGGTTCTCTGCCTTACGTTGTGACCAGGCTTTACTTTATGGTTCTCTGCCTTACGTTGTGACCAGGCTTTACTTTATGGTTCTCTGCCTAACGTTGTGACCAGGCTTTACTTTATGGTTCTCTGCCTTACGTTGTGACCAGGCTTTACTTTATGGTTCTCTGCCTTACGTTGTGACCAGGCTTTACTTTATGGTTCTCTGCCTTACGTTGTGACCAGGCTTTACTTTATGGTTCTCTGCCTAACGTTGTGACCAGGCTTTACTTTATGGTTCTCTGCCTTACGTTGTGACCAGGCTTTACTTTATGGTTCTCTGCCTTACGTTGTGACCAGGCTTTACTTTATGGTTCTCTGCCTTACGTTGTGACCAGGCTTTACTTTATGGTTCTCTGCCTTACGTTGTGACCAGGCTTTACTTTATGGTTCTCTGCCTAACGTTGTGACCAGGCTTTACTTTATGGTTCTCTGCCTTACGTTGTGACCAGGCTTTTCTTTATGGTTCTCTGCCTTACGTTGTGACCAGGCTTTACTTTATGGTTCTCTGCCTAACGTTGTGACCAGGCTTTACTTTATGGTTCTCTGCCTTACGTTGTGACCAGGCTTTACTTTATGGTTCTCTGCCTTACGTTGTGACCAGGCTTTACTTTATGGTTCTCTGCCTTACGTTGTGATCAGGCTTTACTTTATGGTTCTCTGCCTTACGTTGTGACCAGGCTTTACTTTATGGTTCTCTGCCTTACGTTGTGACCAGGCTTTACTTTATGGTCCTCTGCCTTACGTTGTGACCAGGCTTTACTTTATGCTCCTCTGCCTTACGTTGTGACCAGGCTTTACTTTATGGTTCTCTGCCTTACGTTGTGACCAGGCTTTACTTTATGGTTCTCTGCCTTACGTTGTGACCAGGCTTTACTTTATGGTTCTCTGCCTAACGTTGTGACCAGGCTTTACTTTATGGTTCTCTGCCTTACGTTGTGACCAGGCTTTACTTTATGGTTCTCTGCCTTACGTTGTGACCAGGCTTTACTTTATGGTTCTCTGCCTTACGTTGTGACCAGGCTTTACTTTATGGTTCTCTGCCTAACGTTGTGACCAGGCTTTACTTTATGGTTCTCTGCCTTACGTTGTGACCAGGCTTTACTTTATGGTTCTCTGCCTTACGTTGTGACCAGGCTTTACTTTATGGTCCTCTGCCTTACGTTGTGACCAGGCTTTACTTTATGGTTCTCTGCCTTACGTTGTGACCAGGCTTTACTTTATGGTTCTCTGCCTTACGTTGTGACCAGGCTTTACTTTATGGTTCTCTGCCTTACGTTGTGACCAGGCTTTACTTTATGGTTCTCTGCCTTACGTTGTGACCAGGCTTTACTTTATGGTTCTCTGCCTTACGTTGTGACCAGGCTTTACTTTATGGTTCTCTGCCTTACGTTGTGACCAGGCTTTACTTTATGGTTCTCTGCCTTACGTTGTGACCAGGCTTTACTTTATGGTTCTCTGCCTTACGTTGTGACCAGGCTTTACTTTATGGTTCTCTGCCTTACGTTGTGACCAGGCTTTACTTTATGGTTCTCTGCCTTACGTTGTGACCAGGCTTTACTTTATGGTTCTCTGCCTTACGTTGTGACCAGGCTTTACTTTATGGTTCTCTGCCTTACGTTGTGACCAGGCTTTACTTTATGGTTCTCTGCCTTACGTTGTGACCAGGCTTTACTTTATGGTTCTCTGCCTTACGTTGTGACCAGGCTTTACTTTATGGTTCTCTGCCTTACGTTGTGACCAGGCTTTACTTTATGGTTCTCTGCCTTACGTTGTGACCAGGCTTTACTTTATGGTTCTCTGCCTTACGTTGTGACCAGGCTTTACTTTATGGTTCTCTGCCTTACGTTGTGACCAGGCTTTACTTTATGGTTCTCTGCCTTACGTTGTGACCAGGCTTTACTTTATGGTTCTCTGCCTTACGTTGTGACCAGGCTTTACTTTATGGTTCTCTGCCTTACGTTGTGACCAGGCTTTACTTTATGGTTCTCTGCCTTACGTTGTGACCAGGCTTTACTTTATGGTTCTCTGCCTTACGTTGTGACCAGGCTTTACTTTATGCTTCTCTGCCTTACGTTGTGACCAGGCTTTACTTTATGGTTCTCTGCCTTACGTTGTGACCAGGCTTTACTTTATGCTCCTCTGCCTTACGTTGTGACCAGGCTTTACTTTATGGTTCTCTGCCTTACGTTGTGACCAGGCTTTACTTTATGGTTCTCTGCCTTACGTTGTGACCAGGCTTTACTTTATGGTTCTCTGCCTTACGTTGTGACCAGGCTTTACTTTATGGTTCTCTGCCTTACGTTGTGACCAGGCTTTACTTTATGGTTCTCTGCCTTACGTTGTGACCAGGCTTTACTTTATGCTTCTCTGCCTTACGTTGTGACCAGGCTTTACTTTATGGTCCTCTGCCTTACGTTGTGACCAGGCTTTACTTTATGGTTCTCTGCCTTACGTTGTGACCAGGCTTTACTTTATGGTTCTCTGCCTTACGTTGTGACCAGGCTTTACTTTATGGTTCTCTGCCTTACGTTGTGACCAGGCTTTACTTTATGGTCCTCTGCCTTACGTTGTGACCAGGCTTTACTTTATGGTTCTCTGCCTTACGTTGTGACCAGGCTTTACTTTATGGTTCTCTGCCTTACGTTGTGACCAGGCTTTACTTTATGCTTCTCTGCCTTACGTTGTGACCAGGCGTTTCTTTATGGTTCTCTGCCTAACGTTGTGACCAGGCTTTACTTTATGGTTCTCTGCCTTACGTTGTGACCAGGCTTTACTTTATGGTTCTCTGCCTTACGTTGTGACCAGGCTTTACTTTATGGTTCTCTGCCTTACGTTGTGACCAGGCTTTACTTTATGGTCCTCTGCCTTACGTTGTGACCAGGCTTTACTTTATGGTTCTCTGCCTTACGTTGTGACCAGGCTTTACTTTATGGTTCTCTGCCTTACGTTGTGACCAGGCTTTACTTTATGGTTCTCTGTCTTACGTTGTGACCAGGCTTTACTTTATGGTTCTCTGCCTTACGTTGTGACCAGGCTTTACTTTATGGTTCTCTGCCTAACGTTGTGACCAGGCTTTACTTTATGGTCCTCTGCCTTACGTTGTGACCAGGCTTTACTTTATGCTTCTCTGCCTTACGTTGTGACCAGGCTTTACTTTATGGTTCTCTGCCTAACGTTGTGACCAGGCTTTACTTTATGGTCCTCTGCCTTACGTTGTGACCAGGCTTTACTTTATGCTTCTCTGCCTTACGTTGTGACCAGGCTTTACTTTATGGTCCTCTGCCTTACGTTGTGACCAGGCTTTACTTTATGGTTCTCTGCCTTACGTTGTGACCAGGCTTTACTTTATGGTCCTCTGCCTTACGTTGTGACCAGGCTTTACTTTATGCTCCTCTGCCTTAACGTTGTGACCAGGCTTTTCTTTATGGTCCTCTGCCTTAACGTTGTGACCAGGCTTTACTTTATGGTTCTCTGCCTTACGTTGTGACCAGGCTTTACTTTATGGTTCTCTGCCTTACGTTGTGACCAGGCTTTACTTTATGGTTCTCTGCCTAACGTTGTGACCAGGCTTTACTTTATGGTTCTCTGCCTTACGTTGTGACCAGGCTTTACTTTATGGTTCTCTGCCTTACGTTGTGACCAGGCTTTACTTTATGGTTCTCTGCCTAACGTTGTGACCAGGCTTTACTTTATGGTTCTCTGCCTTACGTTGTGACCAGGCTTTACTTTATGGTTCTCTGCCTTACGTTGTGACCAGGCT
>NC_137884.1:25841233-25878733 GCF_963924005.1 Protomyctophum bolini | reverse complement strand
CTAGTTGGTTAATGCCCTAACACACACAAACACACACACACACACACACACACACACACACACACACACACACACACACACTCATGTACTCACGTCATCATCTGCATCAGCTCCTGCGTCTCCTCCAGCCTCCGAGCGGCGGGGTTGTTCTCCACGATGTCCCTGACCTCCTTGATGCTCCGCTCCAGGCTCCCCACCAGGTCTTTGTACGGCGCCGTCACCCCGCTGGTCTGGAGGTCGGCCACGTGACCCGCCAGGCGCCGCGTCTGATTGGTCAGCTCGCCGACCACCCGGTCCCACACCGGGAAGCACTCGTGGCACGGCTCGCAGTCGGGGAACTCGCCGCGGTAGCCCCGGGCGCACTGGTCGCAGCGCGGGCCCGACACGCCCGCCACGCAGGTACACTGGCCCGTGGACCGGTGGCACTGCTCGCTGGAGATGCCCCGGGGGTCGCAGTCGCAGCCTGGGGAGGGAGGAGGGAGGTACAGAAAAGTTCAAGTAACACGATTGTTAAAAAGAAAATGTCTTCTAAATGCTGACAGTTTTGTGAAATGCCTATAAATGTATTTGGCCGCCGACCCCCATCTGAAAATATGTTATTCCAGGAACCCCTCCAGAAGCAAAGATTTCAGTTAAAAACGTTTGCTGTGAAAGAATATACATTCAAAGATTTGCGCCACATTTTCACGATTTTTCAAAAATAGCAGATATACAAGCTCGTGATGAGCTGAGCGTGATTAGTGACGTTCTATATACTGTTCATGAGCAACTGCCCTTATATGGCTATCGCTGATGGCCTGATGGTTCTGTATCAGTATGTCAAACGCAGAGTTGGGGTCCGTTACTCTTAAAAGTAAGGCACTACACATTACATATTACTTTTGAAAAAAGTAATGCCTTACTTTACTTTATTACTCCCTGGAGAAAGTAACTAGTTACACTACTCGTTACATTACTTTTGCGTTACTCCATAACATTGCCTGTCACATTGTCACATAATTTTCCACTTAACAAATCTTTATAATCCTAATAAGGAGGACATACACAAGATATGTCTTTATGCTCTTTACCAGGTTGTGGAGGAAAAAAACAAAATGGGCCTTTCCAAAACGGTGGTTCTCTTGACCTTGTAAAACTTTTTCTATGCAAACTTCTAATCAATTATTCAATCAATCAAATCAAATATATTCAAATAAAAATAATGAGACTGAGAGAAATCAGTAGCCTATATGTTCACAGTGCTTTAGGATCCCTTTCTTTATGATGTGGAGTTCCCTGCTCCATTCTCATTAAATGTAGTTTTAACATATTTAGTTTATTCATCTCTGCATTAACTAACTAGTACACATTCTACAACAAACAAACCGACCCTCCCACTGGCAGTGTTACCAGGTTTTGGAAGAGAAACAAGCAGTCATGTCTATGAAAACAAGCTCAAAATAGGCTATTATAAAACAAGCCCAAAGTCGCTTATAATAAGCGGACATGGCAACACCCCAGCGTCTGCTCTGTCTCTTTGACAGTGGGATACTGGCTCGCTGTGTGGAGCGGAGGAGTGCTGCTGCGGAGATTTTAATACCGAGACGACGTAAATGACAGTTATGAGCTTATGACACAAGCACTGTAGGATATATTACAAAAAAAAACGGAGGTTGAGGTGGGAGGAGGACAGGTGGGTCTAAAACCGGACGTCTGGCCACCCTACGAGTCCACGACAGTAACGAAAAGTGCTGTGCTGCTGCTGATCTGACACCGGTTTGACATGTTCTAGTCCGCGACTCCGCTAGTGCGTTGCCAGCGCACCATTACTGTTCATGTTCAACTCATCTCCGTTGTGTGCATTATTCTCCAAGTCCAAAGCAACACTGCTGAAAGCAGCCACATGACGCAATTAAGTAACGAGTAACTCAAGCGCTGCAGCGACCAGTAACTGTAGTGTGATTATCAAATTTGGAGGAGTAGTGTCGTTATATTACTCGTTACCGACCAAAGTAGTGTCGTTACAGTAACGAGATTTTCCGTTACTCGTTACACCCAACTCTAAACGGGTCCATTTGGTTCCATTTGTACACTCTCAGAGTTTGTACACTCTCAGAGTTACAGACCCATAAGGGTCCATTTGGTTCCATTTGTGTACACTCTCAGAGTTTGTACACTCTCAGAGTTACAGACACATAAGGGTCCATTCGGTTCCAAACTATCATTTAGTTGGGGTCCCCCCTGGAGCTCCCTCAGGGACCCCTGGGAACCACTGGAATAGACAGCATGGTCCCCCCCCCATGTTGTTTTTGCTCTCATTCTGTAGATTCTTTCCGACATAACGTGGCGTGACAAAAAATGTCCAATAAGCTCATCAACGTATGGCTCCCCGCTCCCCGCGCCACCATGAAAGGAGTCCCCGGTGAAATAAGTGGTGTGAAAGCAGAGGTTCCTGTTATTGCTATAGGAGGAACGAACGACGCCTCCAGCAAATAAACACTAAAGAGTCTACCTTGACCTTGCAGGTCACCCTGACCTCCCCAGACCCCGGGACACACCGGGGGGAGCACCCCTCCCACTGCCGGAAAGGAGGAGACGAGGAATGTTGAGTGAGTCAGAACGAAGGAATGTTTAGTGGGCAGAACGCACCAGAGAAGGTGAGTGTTTTACACCGTTATTATTATTATTATTATTATTATTATTATGGCCACTGCTGTGATTGGTGAGATTTATGGAGGAGGAGGAGTTGGGGTTGTGGTTTTAGGAGGACGTGCATTCAGTCATACAGTATCTGCCTGACACTTATAGGGCTGGGCATACATTTAAAAATGTACGTGTGTCACGATATAACCAGAAGACCATATTATTCCGATATCGTTAAATACTTTTGATTTGATACTTGTATATCTTGTTTTGGGGTGTTGAAAAATATCACGTCGACACTAAGCGGGAAGTGTTGTTTCTGCGGAATGTTCTCAAGTATTTCAGAAATGCCAGCCGGGGCAACTCCTGCTGCACAATTAGATTCATATTACTGAGCTGGCACACAAACGCCTAAATCATACCGGCTATAACATCACTCCCTTCGGCTGCGGTGAAAAGGGTTCGATAAAGTGAAGACACAAGAAGAGACACAGAACAACATCTAGGAGGTCTTAAATCACACACCTCCTCCTCACAAAGTGCACGATGCTGACAAGAAAGACCCCCCCCCCCCCCCTGACGACCTCTGACTGCTCTGGTCATAAAAAGGAACCTCTCTTAACTTATGACACAGAGCCAGCTATTAACACGCACGCACGTACTCGCACACACACACACACACACGCACACACGCACACACACACACGCACACACACGCACACACACAATGCGTGTCGTTCTCTCTCCACACACTCCCACGCACATTTTCTCACTGGGGCGAGGCCTGCAGGCTGTGCACGACATTTCCCATGAAATCGGTGTATGCATTATTTATTAGTGGATCGTCTGTGCTACAGTAGACGGGTCGGGCAGGCAGGGCCAGGGATGTCCAGCTGGGCCGGCTGGCTGTGTTTGGACACCGCTAAGGACCTAACGGAAATACTCTGAGGCCTCCGGGCAGCAGGGAGAGAGAGAGAGAGGGAGAGAGAGAGAGAGATAGGGAGAGAGAGAGAGAGAGAGAGAGAGAGAGAGGGAGAGAGAGAGAGAGAGAGAGGGCCATGACGAAAATGGGATGCCTGAGAATTTCGGGAGAACATCTGGTTCTCGTGAACGCAGAGAGAGGTCATTCCCAGATAGCTCTGCTCTGCTCCATCTCCACCTCTCTTTCCCCTCCTCTCCTCCTCTCTCCCCTCTCTCCTCTCCTCTCTCCTCCTCTCTTCTCTCACTTCTCTCCTCTCCTCCTCTCTCCCCTCTCTCCTCCTCTCTTCACTCACTTCTCTTCTCTCCTTTCCACTTCTCTCCTCTCCCCTCTCTTCTCTCCTTTCCACTTCTCTGTTCTCTGAGGGAGAGCCAGCTACTGTGAGACACATTATCCACGGCTCGACCCGAGTGGTGAAAACGGACTTCTCGTGATTCAGTTGTTTTAGCAAAGCAATAAACTTGCTGGGATCAGCCCTCAGTGCTGCCAATATCCTTCCGCACCGAATGTGTACGCACGTACACACACGCACACACACGCGCACACACACACACACACACACACACACACACACACACACACACACACACACACACACACACACACACACACACACACACGTACACACACTGAACAGAACAGCAGGGAAATCATGGAAAAACAATAGTCCTCCAGCACAGTGACTCGGGGGAATCGCAAGCCATGAGAAACTGAGCACAGATTGTTTACTCAGTAAGCCCACTTACTCTGAGAGAGAGAGAGAGAGAGAGAGAGAGAGAGGGAAAAGAGGATGGAAGTCCTGAGTATGACATCAGTGAATTGAACCATGCTCTACAGAAATGATCGGATGTGATCTGTGTCTTTTATCAGTGGACTGGTTCCCATTAAACCTTTTCATGTCAAGGACCCCCAAATTGACACTAATTATCCCCACGGACCCCCCATTTGAAAAGATATGCCAGGGACCCCCCATAATAAGAGAAGATGTTTATGGCTCTAGCAGTGATTCTTAACCCGATTCATTTCAAGGACCCCCCAGTTTGACATGCATTAGTCTATACGGACCCCCCATTTAACGGCATTTCTATCTCTGGGACCCCCAATTTATATTGTAAAATCTGAGAGTGTACCTAATGGAACCAAACCGTTTGGTTCCATTTGTACACTCTCCGAGTTACAGACCCATGAGGGTCCATTTTGGTTCCAAACTATATAATTTAGCTGGGTAGGGACCCCCTGGAACTCCCTCAAGGACCCCTGGGGGTCCCTCAAGGACCCCACTTTGGGAGAGCCATGGTGAACCGATTCACACTGATCTGTGTTGTCTTGTATATAGCCCAGCCGAGTCAAGATGATTGGCGGCCAGCCATCCGGTCATCACGACACCTACCATGACATTTGACCTCCGGGTCGCCCCAGAAGAGCTCCCTGCACTCCTGACACGTCCTCCCTCCGAAACCGGGCCGACACGTGCACCGCCCCGAGACCTGCAGACACCGGGAGACCAGAAACACATCAACACCAGGTCAGCTCTTACAATAATAATAATAAAACTTTATTTGTATAGCACCTTTCATGACATGAAATGCAGCTCAAAGTGCTTTACAGAGGGGTGCAGTACTTAGTTTAGACAGTTTTTGGTTTAGACTAGTCATTGGTTAGACCAGTCATTAGTCCTACAACTACAACCTATCTCAAACCCTCACCCTAAACCTAACCTCCCACGGGGCAGCACACCTAAACCTAACCTTAACCCATGTCTAACCAATGACTAGTCTAAACCTAACCTCCCACGGGGCAGCACACCTAAACCTAACCTTAACCCGTGTCTAAACTAAGTATGCACCCCTTACAGAGCAATGGAGAAAAAAAGAAAAGAAAAGCAAGGCATAAACATTAAAAAACAAGAGCAGTAATGCAATACAGCGAGGACATGAATAACAAAAATAACAAAAGCTCAATTAAAAGCAAGGGTGTAGAAGTGGGTCTTGAGCTGTGCTTTTAAAAAATGTCTACAGAGGCTGCCTGACGAAGGTACAGTGGGAGTTTGTTCCACGCCGTCGGCCCGTAGAAGCAAAAAGCTGCTTCCCCGTATTTTTTAGTTGCCATTTATTTAGGCAAAGCGAGCAGGCCAGCAGTGGAAGACCTTAGGGCCTCTGAGCCACGGCCCAGGCCTCATTCATTCAAAGCCACATTTCTTACAATGAAGAACGTGTGTGGGAAGGGGAGACAGGATATTTCCCTGCTGTGTCAATCAGTTCAGTAGTGATCGCAACTGTCCACGGGATCTAAATGTCTCGATACAAGAGCGGTTCGACCAACTGCAAACCACCGCAATTGTGTTTTTATTCACTAACAACAATGTATGCAGATTGAATGTGTTGTGGACTGTTAATGGCCGTTAACCCATTCAGACCGGGCACCCATTTTGGTGTTGGCATCATGTTATGCTTTAGCTATTGAAAAATAGCAGATCTACAAGCTCATATCGCGCCACCGAGTGGCGCGATACGAGCTTGTAGGTCTGCTATTTTTGAAAAATCGAAGAACGACTGACATTTTTAGAATCTGATCTCAGGTCAGAATGGGGTTAATCAGACCAGTGTGTGTCCAGTGGAAACCTCGTACGAATCTGATCTCAGGTCAGAATGGGTTAACAGTTTGAAGGGGTTTCCTCCTCCAGTCGGTGAAAGAATGTGTGTTCAGTACTAAATCCCACAGTGTATTCCGAGACTTCCTTCCTGGAATGGAGCGCCTGCCAGTAAACACAGAAACCCAAGTGTCTCTGCATATATACAGTATACAGTAACACCGTTAAAACACTGAGCGTTATTAGGGGTCCATTTGGTTACTCTTCTACACTCTCAAGAATTACAGATGGATGAATTAACACTGAGGGTTTTTACCATGCATGATTACAGCAGTGGTTCGTAACCTTTACAGGCTGTGAAAATAGTATATTATATTGTATATTATTTGACAACTTGGCCAATGTTTGACTAGTTTTTGAGGGGTGCTAGCCCCTCCTATATCCAGCTTTTGGTGTATGTGTGTGTGTGTGTGTGTGTGTGTGTGTGTGTGTGTGTGTGTGTGTGTGTGTGTGTGCACAAACTTAGTCCTACACAAACTATAAAATTCCCATTGACAATGACATGGACAATTTGACGTCATAGTGTCTGAGCAAATAGTCTAGTCACTTCATTTTTATTTTTATATCGTAGTTTGTTGATTACTTTTTATGCAGTAAGTAATGGTCTTTGTCTTTTTTTATGTATTAGATAGGTTACCCCCCCAAATGAAATAAATAAATACAAATAAAATAAAATCTCCTTAGAGTCCCGACCCACAGGCTGAGAACCAGTGGAAGAATCCAGTGCGTTGGAGTGTGTTTGCAGGGCAGCTGCATAATGGCCGTCTGCATAATGCAACACTCTCCGAGTCCAGACAGCTGAGGTCTGTATGGTATCAACCGTCTATAAATCAACACCAGAACAGGGCCTGGATCAGTACATGAGTTAGAGAACTGTATCGCTGTTTGCCATACCGCAATTATTACAAGACCTAATGGAAATATCTGGATGCCAGTCAATAGACTAGAGACTGAGAATATCACTGTGGGAGATGGAAATATTGTCACGGTCACTAATGAAGATAGTTTAGGTTGATCAGTCCAGGATGGTGTGGGCAGAGCCATCTAATAGAAGAGTTACGATATAGAGCGCTGTTCATGCAACCTGAACTGAGACAAGCTGGAGTTGGAAATACATTGTTTTCAACGTTTCAAACGAGAGCTATTTTAAGCATGTGTGCAACATGGCAACTGTTTTAAAAGTATTGTACAGTGACAACTAAAGTCTCTGTAATGTTTATCTTGTACGATTACTTCAAAACAATCTAAAATAAAGGGATTTAAGATCATTAAAGCTGGGCTGTTGCCGCCTGGGTCCAATGCATTTATGCTTACTTCCAGTCCAGGACTTAATTGTCCCAGTTGGTTGTCCCCTTTCTCAACCATTTTGGGCGTGAACCCCTTTTGGTCTTTTAAACATTGTTATAATTTAGCTATTGAAAAATAGCAGATCTACAAGCTCGTAGATCTGCTATTTTTGAAAGATCATGAAAATGTGGCGCAAATCTTTGAATATATATTCTTTCAAAGTGAATGTTTTTTAACTCGGGTCTAAATGGGATATAATTCTCTAATATGTAGATTGTAGAAGAGCCGCCATTGGACTAGAAGCCCCCATGAAGTGAACGGAGTTGTGGTAACTCTGTCTTTACTCTATGGCTCTGGGTGTGGTTACCTGGGCAACCTGGTATAGGTTCCCATCCCCCGGGAGGAGATAGGAATCAGGTGATCATCACTGATTAGCAGAGAGGGACGCAGCTTAGTGGAGGAAAAACATGAACACACACACACAAGACTGTTTGTTTGTGTTTGGAGAACGCCACCGTGTCTTGACTTTACCTAACCATTTCTCCCTGTACCCCTTTAGTTTGTGTAGCCTTAAGTCTGTCCTATACCCCAAAAAAATTTAAGATTTCCAAGGAGCAAGGATTTGAACATTTGAGTCGAATTAAGGCAGTGCTGGCCTAGTCGGTCTATATATAGTCTCCTTATGCTGGATTACTTTCCCACATGTAGATTACAGTCATGCTCCCGTTATGTGGATTTACCGTCAATTTTACCAGATGTGGATTTACCGAAGCTCGATTGGGACACCAGGCAAGTACCCACCAATGAGAATTGAATTGTGCTATACTTGACTATACTGTATATGCTCACGGCTGAGTTGTACTGATTTAAAAGTCCTAGATATGGGTTCTGATTATTCCGGCAGCAGTTTGATCCTTTTAAATCAAATCAAATTAACCCATTCTGGGTTTAAGCATTATGTTATGCTTTAGCTGTTGACAAATAGCAGATCAACTAAGTTTATAGCGTGGCGAGCTTGTAGGTCTGCTATTTTTTGAAAAAATCGTGAAAATGTGGCGCAAATCTTTGGATATATATTCTTTCAGAGCGAGTGTTTTTTACTAAAACACCCAGGACACCCAGGACTTCCACCGCGTGGAGTTGAATTCCCAGCATGCCTCTCTCTCTCGCTCTCTCTCTCTCACCCACTCACCTCGTTGCATGTGGACCCAAAGGAGTGGCTGGGGTCGCAGAGGCAGGCCTTGCAGCCCGCTCCGCTGGCGAGGTCCCAGGTGTCCGGGGCGCAGCGGTCACAGTTCTGCCCCACCACGTTGGGCTGGCACGCACACTGCCCGCTGTGCAGGTTGCACTGGCAGTCGTTGGGCGCCGGGCACGCCTGGGGCACGGTGCCCACCGAGTAGCACATGCACCCTGCGGGTATAAAGAGACGCATGTTGGTACCGTTTAGCCTGGCTGGCGCGCGCGGTGCACGTGTCGTTGTATACCAGAGTAATATAGTAAGAGAGTGGCGACACTAGCGTTGACTCCCATTGGAACAATGGAATGCGGAAGTGCTCATTCTATCTCGATGAGATAGTTCCAATGTGTGGAACCATAGCCCAACTATAGCCCATAGCACCCCGCTTTGTCTCAATGGGATAGTTCCAATGTTTTGGAACTATAGCCCATAGCACCCCGCATAGTCTCAATGGGATAGTTCCAATGTTCGGAACTATAGCCCAACTTTAGCCCATAGCACCCCGCTTTGTCTCAATGGGATAGTTCCAAAGTTTTGGAACTATAGCCCGTAGCACCCCGCTTTGTCTCAATGGGATAGTTCCAATGTTTGGAACTATATTTTGGAACTATAGTTCCAATGTGTGGAACTATAGCCCATAGGCACCCCGCTTTGTCTCAATGGGATATTTCCTAATGTGTGGAACTATAGCCCATAGCACCCCGCTTTGTCTCAATGGGATAGTTCCTAATGTTTGGAACTATAGCCCATAGCACCCCGCTTTGTCTCAATGGGATAGTTCCAATGTTTTGGAACTATAGCCCATAGCACCCCGCTTTGTCTCAATGGGATAGTTCCAATGTTTTGGAACTATAGCCCATAGCACCCCGCTTTGTCTCAATGGGATAGTTCCAATGTTTTGGAACTATAGCCCATAGCACCCCGCTTTGTCTCAATGGGATAGTTCCTAATGTGTGGAACTATAGCCCATAGGCACCCCGGTTTGTCTCAATGGGATAGTTTGAAAAACGATACATCGTTACATGCCTAGTGGTTAGTAGTGGACTCGTATATTCTACTCACTCCTGCAGGTCTGGTTGAACACTGGTTATACTAGTTAGTACTAGTGAGACTTGGTATATATTCTACTCACTCCTGCAGGTCTGGTTGCCGGCGTTGCCGTAGTATCCCAGCCTGCACTGCTGGCAGCGCTCTCCCTCCGTGTGGAACAGGCACTGGACGCAGGCGCCCGTGGCGGCGTGGCAGGACCCCGGGTCGTGCATGTCGATGTTGCCGTTGCACTGGCACGGCGCGCAGCGGCCGCCGGGCACCTGGGGGTTGCCGTAGTGACCGGGGGCGCACTGGTCACACCTGGCACCTGGAGGAGAGTAATGAACAGGTTAACACTGGTCACACCTGGCACCTGGAGGAGAGTAATGAACAGGTTAACACTGGTCACACCTGGCACCTGGAGGAGAGTAATGAACAGGTTAACACTGGTCACACCTGGCACCTGGAGGAGAGTAATGAACAGGTTAACACTGGTCACACCTGGCACCTAGATGAGAGTAATGGAACAACAGAACCGTTATAGGTGAAGGTAGCGCTCTACTCAGGGAGTCATGTTGATAGTCTCTGTAGCCGATGGGTGCAGATTATCGATGCTGAATATGAAATGTATTATATTGTATGAACTATGAGTGAAATCAATTTACTCAGTTAATACATTTCATCTCACAAATGAGACCCAGCTGTGATCTGTCGCTTAGCTGGCCTATATGTGACACAGGCCAGCACTTTGGTCCTCAACTCGCCAGAATGAAATGGTCGAAATGGTCTAAATAAAATCGTTTTTTTTTTTAATGTGATTTTCTTTTTTTTTCATATTAACATAGTTTGAATGTTGAAGAAGGTTTTTATTCCAACAGATTGTTCATTTGGGCAAATTAAACGTATACATTTATATGTCAAAGTAGGCTTGTTTTTTAACAATGTTTTGGGGCCAGGGAAGCGCAGTTCTGAGATTTGCATGTTGTTTTCGATTGTGTAACTGTCCCAGAATGAGAGACAGTGGTTTCAGGTATAAACTTCAATTATATAAAATATGGTTTTTATGACGATCATACTTGGATAAAAAGGTTGATTTCATTATGAATAAATAGAATTTAAGAATGGCAACAAATATGTCAAAGGGTTATATTACAAGGTAAAAATGCACCCTAAGCAAGGGAGTCACATGATCAGAGTTATCATGTCATTCACATGACGTCACCTGTCAGTAAGGGTCAGAGGTTGAGCGGACTTCCTGGAGAAAAGTTATATGTTTTGGGAACGTCTGAGAGAGAGACGATATTAATCAATCTGCACATGGTTCAAAGGCGCACACGGTACATATTCTTTGTGATTTCATTGTGATGTGTTGTGGATTGTTCCATATTTCTGTAATGTAGAACTATGGACTTTGTTTGATCAATTGAATGCACATGTGTAAGGACTCAAAACTGAACAAAATGTAATTGTTTCCTTATTATAGTTTTCACGGTGTCTTGGTGACTGGAGGAGTTGAAAGTCGCAACACAAATAAAACCAATATCAGACATCTGTATGATGCGTGGACATACTTGAACCTGTACAGTTACAGTGAAAACGTAACGCCCAGCGTGGTTCACCAGAGAAAACGGCATGCCCAGCGTGGTCCCAGAGGGATTGAGAGAATGTAACACGGCACGCCAAAATTGTGGAAAAGAGACTGACATAAGTGGAACATTACTAACGTGTCGCTGGCTCGCGGACGCAGAGAGAACGTCCAACGAGAGGAAGTAATAAGTATGCCTTGAACAACTGAAGCAGTGGCGCGGTGTTACCAAGAGAGGGCAGCATCGATCCAGCGTACACTACAGCTCCACAAGAGACTTTGTTATCCAAGCGCAAGAACGTGTCGTTGTCTCGCGGACGCAGAGAGGACGTCCAACGAGAGAAAAGACAGTACGCTTTGAACAACTGAAGCAGTGGCGCGGTGTCACCAAGAGAGTGCAGCGTCGATCCAGCGTGCACTACATCTCCACAAGAGACTTTGTTATCCAAGCAAGATTGCATCATCATTCTAGACGTCAAGGTTTGACAGTAAACAATAAATAAATATATATAGTTAAACTATTGACAAGAAAATTAAACAAACAAAAAGGTTATAAAAGAAATGTATGCATAAGAAGAAAAAGAAAGAAAAAAAAGATTGCTATGCATACTTTCTATTTTTGTATGTGTTTAACAGTTAATTATAGCATTGATAATGGGAAATGGCTGTGACCAGAGAGCACACAAGGTTTATTTTGAGTAAGGTATATACAGTTTTAGTTCAATTTGTACTAAGTTGCACTTAAGAGTTTGAGTATTTACTATAAGTTAATGGTATATACAGCAGGTTATAAAACAGAATTATGCCTGGCCAAGAAGATGAGAAAGAAATTGAGCCCCTTCAAATAGAATATAACAAACTAAAAGAACAACAAGAGGTTTCCAGAATGGAGAATAGATTTAGCGCTCTGTATCACAATTGGAAGGGTTATGTGAAATTGGCACGTACAAATCTGAAATTTGAGTGCCTGGACAGTGACTTGACCGAAATGATGGACCGGGTTGAAGCGTCCGAAACAAAATTGAAAGATGCGTATAATAACATACGAGCACAGTCAACACCTTCTACTGAGATTAGGAGAAAAATAGATGGCTGTGTAGCCCTAACAGGAGAGCTGATGGAGCTCTTGAAATTACGCCAGGGAAAAGAAGGATTGGAGTTTAATGTTGAGGAAGAAATGACAAGACTCGATGCAGTGTTTGACCAAGATTATGCCCAGTCCTTAATAGAGACTATATCAACTCAATCTGATGGGAGACAACACTCAAAACATGGATCAGAACACTCAAATGCTTCAGCAAAAATTGCGGAATGTACAGCAGAATTGGCTGCGAAACAAGCAGAAATGGACATGGCGGATGTTATTGCTGCACAAAAACAAGCTATGGCGGCACAGCAACAAACTATGGAAGCAGACATGGCAGCACAGCAACAAGCTATGGCAGCGCAGCAACGTGCTATGCAAGCAGATATGGCAGCACAGCAACAAGCTATGGCAGCAGACATGGCAGCACAGCAACAAGCTATGGCAGCACAGCAACGTGCTATGCAAGCAGATATGGCAACAAAGCTCAAAAAGCTAGAAAATCAGAGGGACATTAAAGTACTAACTGCCAAGCTTAAGGCATACTCGGAAGTAGACTCAAGCGAGGGCTCTGAGAGATCAGTTCGTAGCAAAATGGCCATTCATCAGCCAGTACCAAAAAATGAAAGAACAATAAAAAGCGAAAACAAGACAGACATACAAAGTGCAAGCAAGAAAGAAATAAAAAGTGAAGGAACGTGTAAGGACTATGTACAGTCAAACAGTACAAACAATGAAGTGTCATTAGTTCAAGCCCTTCATGACACAATGGTGCTTACCAGACTACCTGCACCTGAGCCCTCCATCTTTACAGGCGACCCACTGAACTTCTTAGAGTGGAGCACGAGCTTCAAGGCATTAATTGAACGCCGCTGCACAAACACAGCAGACAGGCTCTTTTACTTGCAAAAATATGTCGGAGGAGAGGCACGTTCTGTGTTGGAGGGAAGCTTCTTCAGGAAGGATGAAGAAGCCTATGATCAGGCATGGGAGGCACTGAATGAACGCTATGGCCATCCCTTTATAATCCAGCGTGCCTTTAGAGATAAACTGAAGAACTGGCCAAAGATTGGTTCGCGAGAGTCAATTAAACTAAGACAGTTTGGTGATTTTCTTAAAGCTTGCAGCAATGCCATACCACATGTGAAGGGGCTTCAATCGTTGAACGACTGGGAAAAGAATCAAGAGATGCTCCACAAACTCCCTGACTGGGTGACCTCTCGGTGGAATCGCATAGTCTCAAAATGCCTGAAAGAAAATGAGGATTACCCTAGTTTCAAAGAATTTGCAGAGTTTATAGCACAAGAAGCATATATTGCATGCAATCCAGTGAGCTCCTTGCATGCGCTGAAACATATGGAAGAGAGGCAATCCAAAGACATTACGCATCCAAAGGCAAACGTGTTGGTCACAAACTTAAGTACCAGAGATGAGCCAAAAACGGTGGCAAAGACACACAGTGCAAGAGGGAGTAGTTCGGAGGACACTTCTGAAGACGAGGAAGTAAAATCTCCCTCAGCCTCCTCAAACACAGTCAAATGTATATGCTGTGGAGAGAACCACTTCATCTACAAATGCAAGACGTTCTGTGACAAGACTCTTGAGGATAAGAAAAAGTTCATATTCGAAAATAACCTATGTTTTGGATGTCTTCGAAGAGGACATGTATCGAAAACCTGCAAGCAAAAGGCCACTTGCAACATATGTAAGAAATACCATCCGACACCCCTTCATGAAAACCGTCCGGTTGGAGATGAATCATCTTCTCAGCTTGAGCAAGTAGAAGAAAGCACCTCATCCCTTTCATGTTGTGTAAACAGAGGTGATGGTGGGAGCACATCCATGATAGTGCCTGTATGGCTTTCTTCGACCACCACCCCTGAAGCAAGGCCGCTCCTAGTGTATGCCCTATTGGACACCCAGAGTAGCAACACCTTTGTAGACAAGGAGGTGTGTGAGAGAATGGGGGAAGTTATGGAACCAGTTAAGTTAAGGCTTACCACTATGATGGGAAAAGACTCCATTGTTAATAGTGGAAAAGTTAGTGGGCTAAGAGTTAGAGGAGTTGACTCAGAAAGTCATGTTGACTTGCCACCAGCCTATACCAGGGATTTTATCCCACATGAGCGTTCACAAATTCCCACTTCAGAGACGGCCAAAGGGTGGAAGCATCTGGAAGGCATAGCATACGAAATGACAGGGCTGATGGATTGCAAAGTAGGGTTACTAATTGGGTTTGACTGCGCAAAAGCATTGGCACCACGGAGAGTTATCACAGGAGGTGACTACGAGCCGTATGCTATAAAGACTGACTTAGGATGGAGCATCGTTGGCAGCATACCACAGAAAGTAAAGAAGACGGAGGCGACTGTTCTGTGTCATCGGATATCAGTCAAGGAACTTCTGCCAATGACACCAGCTGCTGTCATCAGAACCCTTGAAGCAGTCAACAAAATAGAGACAGTGGAAGACAGAGACATGAAGGAGACACCTGAGAGAAGGAGATTACATGTTCACAAGTTCATATCCAACAACAGAGAAGTGTTGGAGTCAAGTCCTGACAGTAAGCAAGCCAGTGGAGTTACAGAGGGGGATCCTGGCAAGCTCCCAACCAAGCCAGTGGTGGGAGTACATTGGAATGTGACCAGTCGCATTCACCATCTTAGAGAGGTGCCAAATGGGCATTATAATACCTGTGTGGATGTGGAGGGAAGAAAAGGGAAAAGTGTTTCATTTTTACCTATGAGGGTTAAAGGTCTTGACCTAAGAGTTAAGAGGTCGGTTCAGGAAATTACTGAATGTGTTACAAATATGTAAACCCTAAATTGCAGTAATTGGTGGGAGTGTAACTGTCCCAGAATGAGAGACAGTGGTTTCAGGTATAAACTTCAATTATATAAAATATGGTTTTTATGACGATCATACTTGGATAAAAAGGTTGATTTCATTATGAATAAATAGAATTTAAGAATGGCAACAAATATGTCAAAGGGTTATATTACAAGGTAAAAATGCACCCTAAGCAAGGGAGTCACATGATCAGAGTTATCATGTCATTCACATGACGTCACCTGTCAGTAAGGGTCAGAGGTTGAACGGACTTCCTGGAGAAAAGTTATATGTTTTGGGAACGTCTGAGAGAGAGACGATATTAATCAATCTGCACATGGTTCAAAGGCGCACACGGTACATATTCTTTGTGATTTCATTGTGATGTGTTGTGGATTGTTCCATATTTCTGTAATGTAGAACTATGGACTTTGTTTGATCAATTGAATGCACATGTGTAAGGACTCAAAACTGAACAAAATGTAATTGTTTCCTTATTATAGTTTTCACGGTGTCTTGGTGACTGGAGGAGTTGAAAGTCGCAACACAAATAAAACCAATATCAGACATCTGTATGATGCGTGGACATACTTGAACCTGTACAGTTACAGATTGGTCTGGGATCTCTTTGTCCTGAGGTTTCACGCTCTGGTCACCGCCCATTAGCGTGCTTCTGTGTTTGTAAACATGGCTATAGTATGAAGGAGCTTTTGGGTTATACTTTACAGGAAAATAAACAAAACCACGTAGCTACTCAAATACGCTTCCCAGCCTGGAGAATAGACTTCCACCATCACACAACAACAGGCTAACAGCTAGCTAGCCTAGTTAGCTAGCTGTCTGTGTGTTGTGTGTTACTAAACACATGTTTTCACTCCTAAAATGTATAAAACTAATGAAACGTTGCCCGTTAGTATTGCTTCATAGCCATGGAAGAGTGTTGCGCGTTGCTTCTTTTTTTTCTCCTCCACACGCAAAGAGCCAAAACCACTCTTTTCTTTAAATCATAACGTCAAAATATGGCCGTTAGTACTGTTAATTCAACATCCGGTGAGGGGAGGATACGGATTGTGTATGGAAATCAGCGCATACAGTGGGTGGGCTTTAGACCGGATGTAAGCCTTGCACACTAAATAGAAACCAGGCATGTGAACGGATGTTTATTAAAAATAGCAAATCTACAAGCGCACAACGCATCATAGCCTGATGCGTCGGTTTTATTTATCTAAAATACTGGGTCAATTGTCTGACTTTGATTGCTTAAAGTATATAAAATGGTGTAGCCTACTGCAGCTATTTACAACACAATGTAAAAGCATTGGTCTAAAACTACATAGCCTATATCCATTGAAAACTCAGTTAGCCTACTAGTTACTTTTTAGATTGTATTATTACAAAACATACACTAAACAACTTAGTACTACATTTCTTTACTTTAACTCAAGTAAAACAGTGTGTCCACTCAACTGTCATTGACAGGTAACCTAGTGGGGGAGTGATTAGTGGGTGGGGGAGTGATTATGCAAGACATTAGGGGTGTGGACAAGCATCTATTGTCACACCCATTCCAGAGGTGCTAAAATCTGAAGAATCTTTGAAGGGAAATTTCTCTACTTTGCATCTGTATCTTTTATCTGTTTCAACAAGTTTTAGATGGTCATATCTCCTTCAATTATTGTCCAATTTCATTGAATGATACATCATATGAAAGCTTACATTCTGTACTTTAATAATCTGTAATAATCTGTAATCTGTAAAAATCGAGTTGAGGACCAAAGTGCTGGCCTGTGTCACATATATGTGTATGTCTTCTCTGTGAGACATAACTCTAGTTTGAAACGTGTCGGAAGGCCTGCGTGCGTTTCCCTATGGGTGGAGCTGCTGCTGGTTGTGTTTTCATGAAATAAAGACACTCAAAGAGTGCAGATATTCCCTTTTATTACCTAAACGGTAATAAAACAGGACAACGCACTGCTTCAAAACCTTGCATTCATAGACGGTCATGTACATGTATGTGCATCTCCACCTATAGCGTGCTCTGATTCACTGTAGTAATTTGTCACTTCAACATGTTATGTTATGTATTAGTAACTTGTGTGTGTGTGTGTGTGTGTGTGTGTGTGTGTATGCGTGCATGCGCACGCACGTGTGCATGTGTGTGTGTGTGTGTGTGTGTGTGCGCATGTGTGTGCGCAAACAGAATGCACTTTGTAATTTGTACTTTTGAAAACTTTTTTTTTTTAAGTACGTACTCCGGTACTTTAACTCTAGTACAAATGTAACAGCAACATTCACCTGTGTGATTGAGTACTATTTCAGCAGGAGTATCTATACTTTAATTAGGGTTGAGTACCACTGGTAATAGGTATACCTTTATATCCAGGAGTATCTATACTTTAGGGTTGAGTACCTTTATATCCCGGGCTGCAGACACAGACCAGCTGCTGGGTTAAGGTTAGGGTTAGGGTACCACTGCTATACCTTTATATCCCGGGCTGCAGACACAGACCAGCTGCTGGTTTCTCTGCAGCTCGTAACATTTCTCAGCGAACTGCCGCCCGCTCCTCGGCCCGTCTGGACACATGCAGGGCCGGCACTGCCCGCCCGAACCCAGCTCTGGGTCGCCGTGGTAACCGTCCAGGCACCTGTGAGAGAGAGAGGGGGGAGTGGTTCAACATAAAAACATACAGAACGGTCACACAGTCCCATTCTGACCTGAGATCAGATTCTAAAAATGTCTTCTACATCCTGACAGTTTTCTGAAAAAGCTATGTTTCTATGTCAGTAGTTCTTCGATTTTTTTTTTAAATAGCAGACCTACAAGTGGCGCGCTATGAGCTTGTAGATCTGCTATTTTTCAATAGCTAAAGCATAACATAATGCTAACACCAAAAGGTGTTCCGCCCAAAATGGGTTAACACACACACACACACACACACACACACACACACACACACACACACACACACACCTGGCACCGGTACTTTGAGGAATGCGTCTACTCAAGTAGCAGTAGCACCAGCTGTTACCTCACCATGTGTACACAATGTGGAATTCTTTATAGTTTCCACATATTTGGTGTTTAAATCTGATTTAATTGTGCACACATGAGGTAACAGACTAGTGTTTTTCTGTTACCTACCTTGTAGCACTGTAGCAGCACGTTCACAATTTTAACCTTTTTATATTTCGTTGACATGGTGTCCCCCAGTAGTCCGGCAGCCGAGGGTGTGGAGTGGGATTTTTATTTTTTTTTATTTTTTGGCCTAGAATATTGTCTATATACATACATACAGTATACATCCACCTCCTGACCGGCTGTCTGTATTGAGCAATTTGTTTTATAGGGGTTTCTTGTGAAGCTACCATTAACATGCAATATAAGGCAAAAATGTAAAATTACAAAATGTCATCATGCTTTAAGTGCTTTGAATTTTCGTTTTTTCATGTCATGTGAAAGCAGGGAATCATAGTTTCAAATTGACATATTGGTTTGTTCAGTTTGACTCGCCAGTTTTGGAGATATGGCTTATAGAGTAATGTCTTGCAGAGAAACAGCGAGTTGAGAAAACAGGCTTGAAAAGGTTCACTTCTCTGGTCTCTTAACATTACACCTAGCTACAGTACATGTTTAAGCATTTATTTCATATGTCGATTTCAGCTCCGACACTTATTTCAGACATGCTCTAGACATGCTCTAGTCTGCCTGTGCTATTAACTCATTTTAGATTAAAAAAAATAAGTTTTTGCGAGGTTGCGCGATGGTATAGGCTCTCAGTCAAATCTGGTCACAAGCGGTTCCGGTCTATAGCGTAGAACCCACTCTCCTCCTCCGTCCGTACCTCTCACAGCTGCGTCCCGTGGTGTAGTCTCTGCAGCCCTGGCACTCCCCCGTCTGCGGGTGGCAGTACTCGCTGTGTCCGTTGCAGTGGCAGGGCCGGCACGCCGGGAAGCCCCAGAACCCGGGCAGGCAGTGGGAACACCGGCGCTCCGTGGCGCCCGGCACGCACGGACACTGGCCCGTGGCCTCGTGGCAGAAGGCGTTGAGCGAGCCGCGCGGGTCGCAGTCACAAGCTGTGTGTCAATGAATGAATGAATGAAATATTTATTTTCGTGTCATGCAGTGTTTTTTTTTTGGCAGCAAATTTCTATTTTAGTTTTAGTCACATTTTAGTCACCCGGAATGTTTTAGTGTTAGTCGACTAAATGTCATATTTTATTGTTATACTCTAGCTATTGAAGAAATAGCAGATCTACAAGCTCACAACGCGTCACAGCGTGACGCGTTGTGAGCTTGTAGATCAGCTAGTAGATCAGCAAGTGTAAAACCAGCCATTACGACGATGGCATCAAGGCCCCGCCTAAACACATTTTGTTTAGACTAAATCAACTGTAGATTTTAGTCGACTAAAATCTTATGACGTTTAGTCGACTCAAACTTTACTTTAACACTAAAACATTCCAGGTGACTAAAATGTGACTAAAACTAAATGAAAACTATTCAAGAGACTAAATCAAAATGTCTGTACTCACGTCTGCAGCCGGCCGGGCTGAACAGGAAGGTGGACGGAGCGCAGTGCTCGCAGTTCCTGCCGACCACGTTGGGACGACAGCGGCACTGACCGCCGCTCGCCTCGCACACCGCACTGAGGGACCCCTGGGGGTCGCACTGGCACGCTGGAGGGGAGGGAGAAGGGACGGAGTTAGGGCTTTAAACACATCGCACTGAGGGACCCCTGGGGGTCTAGTCTAGTCGACTAGTAGCCTGGGCACCATTTAATTTAGGGTATATGATCCTGTCGGGAGTGGATGATATTGTTACGTCATGTTGTAGTATTGTTTTGTAGTCATCAGGATGATATCGTTACGTCATGTTGTAGTATTGTTTTGTAGTCATCAGGATGATATCGTTACGTCATGTTGTAGTATTGTTTTGTAGTCATCAGGATGATATTGTTACGTCATGTTGTAGTATTGTTTTGTAGTCATCAGGATGATATCGTTACGTCATGTTGTAGTATTGTTTTGTAGTCATCAGGATGATATCGTTACGTCATGTTGTAGTATTGTTTTGTAGTCATCAGGATGATATCGTTGCGTCATGATGTAGTATTGTTTTGTAGTCATCAGGATGATATCGTTACGTCATGTTGTAGTATTGTTTTGTAGTCATCAGGATGATATCGTTACGTCATGTTGTAGTATTGTTTTATAGTCATCAGGATGATATCGTTACGTCATGTTGTAGTATTGTTTTGTAGTCATCAGGATGATATCGTTACGTCATGTTGTAGTATTGTTTTGTAGTCATCAGGATGATATCGTTACGTCATGTTGTAGTATTGTTTTGTAGTCATCAGGATGATATCGTTACGTCATGTTGTAGTATTGTTTTGTAGTCATCAGGATGATATCGTTACGTCATGTTGTAGTATTGTTTTGTAGTCATCAGGATGATATCGTTACGTCATGTTGTAGTATTGTTTTGTAGTCATCAGGATGATATTGTTACGTCATGTTGTAGTATTGTTTTGTAGTCATCAGGATGATATCGTTACGTCATGTTGTAGTATTGTTTTGTAGTCATCAGGATGATATCGTTACGTCATGTTGTAGTATTGTTTTGTAGTCATCAGGATGATATCGTTACGTCATGTTGTAGTATTGTTTTGTAGTCATCAGGATGATATCGTTACGTCAAGTTGTAGTATTGTTTTGTAGTCGACAGGCAGGAACAACAGGCGGCAACTTTATTGAGGGAAAAGGAAGGTTCCTTCCTTTTTTCTCAATAAAAGCTACAGGCTACGAGAGCTTTTATTGAGAATAGGGAAAAGGAAGTTGCCGCCTGTTGTTCCTGCCTGTCGACTACAAAACAATACTACAACATGACGTAACGATATCATCCGCTCCCGAACAGGATCATACGGACTTTTGAAACAGAGACCAGGCTTTCCTCCGAGGTGGTGGAAAGCCTGGTGAGGCCAGGTTAGTCGACTAGTAAATCCACTAGTTGAGGAGAAGAACATTCTTTTCCCGTTTTTGTAAGCCTCATGAAGATCAGCTAGAATGCTAAATTAGTTACCCATGAATGTACACAGTTTTTAAGGGAAATTGAGTCCCTATTGTTTACAATGGAGAAGCTGCCAGAGCGCTGCCAGCCGCTGCCAGACCGCTTCCCGGTCTGCGCCGCTGTTTCAGATAAACATGTGGTTCTGTTGTATACAGTCGTTCAAGGACACAATAAATCCAGCAAGCAGACTCTGTCAGGGACAAACACACACGGGTGCAAGTGCTGTACGTACCCATGGTGTATACAGGGTTATTGCGAATGCAGTGAGCACTTACTATGAGACCTAGCAGATCATGTCTGTCTGTGTGTCCCCCCTTTGTGCCCATATACAGTATGGAGCTGAGTGATTTGTTTGTGATTGATGCAACACACTCCATATTTGGACGTATAGCTGCTTTGGGGACTCCTTATATGGTTATGGCTAAGTTAAAAACGTAACTTAAAAAAACAATAACTTAAAAATAAATCTTAAAAAACCCAAATATGTACGAGCTGCGTTCGCTTCCCGCGTTTGCGCGTCTTACTGGTACTACGTACCCATGGCGCCCTGGTGTATACAGGTTTCTACTACGTACCCATGGTGTATACAGGTCTATACTACGTAGTACGTACCCATGGTGTATACTGTATACAGGTTTCTACTACGTACCCATGGCGCCCTGGTGTGTACAGGTTTCTACTACGTACCCATGGCGCCCTGGTGGAGCAGCGCGGAGGCGCTGAAGATGTAGTCGTTGCAGATGTCCGTCATGGGGCTCTTGACCACGCTCTGGCTGCTCTCCAGACAGCGGTAGCGTTGGAACGTGTCCCACGCGCCCTCGCTGTCCACGTCGTGGAACAGTTTCAGCTCCCTGACGCGCGGCATCAGGACCAGCTAGCAGAGGGTTCATATATAAACACCACATTCTATAAACAGTTTCAGCTCCCTGACGCGCGGCATCAGGACCAGCTAGCAGAGGGTTCATATATAAACACCACATTCTATAAACAGTTTCAGCTCCCTGACGCGCGGCATCAGGACCAGCTAGCAGAGGGTTCATATATAAACACCACATTCTATAAACAGTTTCAGCTCCCTGACGCGCGGCATCAGGACCAGCTAGCAGAGGGTTCATATATAAACACCACATTCTATAAACAGTTTCAGCTCCCTGACGCGCGGCATCAGGACCAGCTAGCAGAGGGTTCATATATAAACACCACATTCTATAAACAGTTTCAGCTCCCTGACGCGCGGCATCAGGACCAGCTAGCAGAGGGTTCATATATAAACACCACATTCTATAAACAGTTTCAGCTCCCTGACGCGCGGCATCAGGACCAGCTAGCAGAGGGTTCATATATAAACACCACGTTCTATAAACACAGACTCTCTTTCCCTCAATAACAAACACAGTCGAACTGAGGAATCCGTAATGATCTCGATGGATTTATAAGTGTGTGTATCGTGCGTGCGTCAGTCGATCTATTTGCTGAACAAGAGCTAGGACTGGTGACGCCACACATACTGAACTGAATTGGTCTCCTTTAGTAGAGACTACTCTGTATATACAGTTATACACATAGGCTACATCACTTTATTTAATTATTTTATATGCATACATATTGTACCATGTAGATTAGTCATGTACTATGCACTTTCTTTTAACTGCAATGATGAGCCTGCACAAACAAGAATTTCACCCATGTTACTTGTTATGTGATGTGACAAAGTTTGATTCTGATTCTGGAGGAGAAGTTGGTTTCTTTACCGCTGATGTTTCTCTGGTGTCGGTGGTAATATGACAGACTGAAGTGTGTGACCAAAGTTGACTGTGAAGTTTCATGTGTTGCTTCTTACATCCTGTACATTCCGGGCTTTGTTTGGATTCAAGCACTGAGACGCATGTTGTTTGGAGTGTGTGGGACATTGAAACATATTTGTGCCCTTTTTGATAACGTGTTTTATGGATTCAAATAGAGAAATTGAAATGTGTGCGTTAAGCCTACCGAGTCGATGAGTGTGTAGGGGCTCTGGGGTTAAGCTTACCGAGTCCAGGAGTGTGTAGGGGCTCTGGGTTTAAGCTTACCGAGTCCAGGAGCGTGTAGGGGCTCTGGGTTTAAGCTTACCGAGTCCAGGAGCGTGTAGGGGCTCTGGGTTTAAGCTTACCGAGTCCAGGAGTGTGTAGGGGCTCTGGGTTTCGCTGACCGAGGAGTAGAGCGGCAGACTGACGCGTACGGTGTAGTTCAGGCCTTTCTCCAAACACACGGACGTCGGCAGCACCACATGTCTGAAACAGAAAAGCTCATTACAAAGGGGTGTTTGTGTGTGTGTGTGTGTGTGTGTGTGTGTGTGTGTGTGTGTGTGTGTATACAGCATGTGGTGTGTGTGTTGCCACAAGTTTGTGAAAGAGAAAGGCAGGTTTACATCTACACTCTCCAAAGTGTCTTTGACGAGAGGCCTGGTTGTCACAGAGTGTTGCAAAGCATCGCAACCGTATGGTTAAAACAAAGGATGGTCTCTCTAAACACTGGTGAACTTTGTTTACAGAGAACGGAACTAGATCAGTGGTTCCCGAAGTGGGGTCCGGTGACCCCCAGGGGTCCTTGAGGGACTTCCAGGGGGTCCCCAGATAAATGTGAAACGAATGGGCCCTTATGGGTCTGTAACTCAGAGTGTACAAATGGAACCAAAGTTCCAGTTAAATTAACAGTGATTTTACAATATAAATCAGGGTCGCAGATATTAGGTCTGTGGCCTAATGCATGTCACACTGGCCACTAGATCCTGGTGGTAGGGAGACTGAAGCCCATCGCACACCGTCTGCAACCGTCTGCGACCGTCTGTGTTCTATCGGCGCGCCGGGCGGCGCGGCGCGACGCGGCGGACGGAGCCGGTGTGCGATAGCTTCATTGAAAATAATGGACGCAGCCGGTGTGTGGTGGGCTTGACTGGTGGTCTCCATGGTTACTGACCTAGATCCCGGTGGCAGGGAGACTGACTGGTGGTCTCCATGGTTACAGACCTATATATCCCGGTGGCAGGGAGACTGACTGGTGGTCTCCATGGTTACTGACCTAGATCCCGGTGGCAGGGAGACTGACTGGTGGTCTCCATGGTTACTGACCTAGATCCCGGTGGCAGGGAGACTGACTGGTGGTCTCCATGGTTACTGACCTAGATCCCGGTGGCAGGGAGACTGACTGGTGGTCTCCATGGTTACTGACCTAGATCCCGGTGGCAGGGAGACTGACTGATGGTCTCCATGGTTACTGACCTATATATCCCGGTGGCAGGGAGACCGACTGGAGGTCTCCATGGTTACTGACCTAGATCCCGGTGGCAGGGAGACTAACTGGTGGTCTCCATGGTTACTGACCTAGATCCCGGTGGCAGGGAGACTGACTGGTGGTCTCCATGGTTACTGACCTAGATCCCGGTGGCAGGGAGACCGACTGATGGTCTCCATGGTTACTGACCTAGATCCCGGTGGCAGGGAGACCGACTGGTGGTCTCCATGGTTACTGACCTAGATCCCGGTGGCAGGGAGACTGACTGGTGGTCTCCATGGTTACTGACCTAGATCCCGGTGGCAGGGAGACTGACTGGTGGTCTCCATGGTTACTGACCTAGATCCCGGTGGCAGGGAGACTGACTGGAGGTCTCCACTCTGTATGGAGTTGCTGCAGTGGCTGTAGTAGTTGGGAGGGTTGTAGACGGGGCGGTCCACTTGGAACGTCACCTGTTCCCATTGCTCAGGAAGCTGCAGGCAGGCGACACAAACACAGCAGTTGTTGTTTTTGGCAGAACATTTCGATTTTAGTTTTAGTCGTAGTCTCTTGAATAGTTTTCATTTCGTTTTAGTCACATTTTAAAGTCACCTTGAATGTTAGTGTTAGTCGACTAAATATCATAACATTTTAGTCGACTAAATCTACTTGATTTAGTCGAACAAAATGTGTTTTGGCTGGCCTTGATGCCGTCGTAATCATAGTTTATTTTTTTCACTTGCTGAAAATCGGCTATTCTATGGGGGCCACAGTCCAAAGGACCCCCATGGGCCCTATAGGGGTTCCATAGAACCTTCTTAACTCAAATCTTTGCTTCTGGAGGGTCCCTCATGGAACAACATATTTTCAGATGAGGGTCGGTGGTCAATTTCATATATTTTTTTGGGGGTCCTTGACATGAAAATGTTTGAGCACCACTGACATATAGAAACATGGGGTTTTAACCCTGTGAGAACCACTGACATATAGAAACATGGGGTTTTTCATAAAACTCGTCCTCAGGTCTAAATAGGTTAAAGTATTTAAAACAGTCAGTCAACCTGTGGCTCGTAGCGGATCAGTAGATTGGTGTGGTGCGGTGCGGTGCGTGTGTGTGTGTGTGTGTGTGTGTGTGTGTGTGTGTGTGTGTGTGTGTGTGTGTGTGTGTGTGTGTGTGTGTGTGTGTGTGTGTGTGTGTGTGTGTGTGTGTGTGTGTGTGTGTGTGTGTGTGTGTGTGTGTGTGTGTGTGTGTGTGTGTGTGTGTGTGTGTGTGTGTGTGTACCTGTGGCTCGTAGCGGATCAGCAGGTCGTAGTCCATGGACTCGGGGATGTCGTTGATGGTGAACTCCAGGTGGGCTCCCTCTGGGACGTTGACGAAGCCCATGCCGGTCCAGGTGGGGCTTCGGTCCAGGGGGTAGGGTCTCTGGACCACGGTCACGCCCTGGGAAACATTGATTGATTGATTGATTAACAGTTTGCAGAGTTCCAGTACATTTCAAGTAACCTCGCCTCACCAGGCTTTCCACCAACTCGGAGGAAAGTCTGGTCTCTGTTTCAAAAGTCCTTATGATCCTGTTGGGAGCGGATGATATCGTTACGTAATGTTGTAGTATTGTTTTGTAGTTGACAGGCAGGAACAACAAACACGCCCCTCGGGGCACAGGTCTCCACCAGGGCAGGGCAGGTTGTGGCCTCCTGGTGGCGCTATAATAGGCCAATGTGAAAAGGGTGGGATATATTCCTCAGCCTAGTAGGAAAGTCTGTGAAAGGTTTCACGTGAATTGCACGCTGCGTTCCTCCACTGCGTTCATGATTTGAGGCTTTTTGTTAAAATCGGTGCCAATCCTGCAAACTTTGAAAGCCAATGTTAGCCAATTAGGATGGAATATGAAATAGACAGATTCATCATGAACACATGACTATAGTGTGTAACGTGTGACACACAGACACACCCAGACAGACACAGACAGACAGACAGACAGACAGACAGACAGACAGACAGACAGACAGACTCACCGGTCCATGCTTGGCGTCCTCTGCTTCGTAGGTGTAGTGGTCGAGGGCGATGAAATAGAAGCCGGACTGGACCTCCGTACAGCTCCGTCCAAACATGTGGTCTCTACAGACACACTGACCCGTGTGGGGGTCACAGCTACAGACAGAGGACAGACAGGAGACTATAGGTCAACATGTGGTCTCTACACAGACACACTGACCCGTGTTGGGGTCACAGCTACAGACAGAGGACAGACAGGAGAGACTAGGTCAACATGTGGTCTCTATACAGACACACTGACCTGTGTGGGGGTCACAGCTACAGACAGAGGACAGACAGGAGAGACTAGGTCAACATGTGGTCTCTGTATACAGACACACTGACCCGTGTGGGGGTCACAGCTACAGACAGAGGACAGACAGGAGAGACTAGGTCAACATGTGGTCTCTACAGACACACTGACCCGTGTGGGGGTCACAGCTACAGACAGAGGACAGACAGGAGAGACTAGGTCAACATGTGGTCTCCACTACAGACAGCTACAGACAGAGGACAGACAGGAGAGACTATAGGTCAACATGTGGTCCCTACTACAGACACACTGACCCGTGTGGGGGTCACAGCTACAGACAGGAGAGACTAGGTCAACATGTGGTCCCTACTACAGACACACTGACCCGTGTGGGGGTCACAGCTACAGACAGAGGACAGACAGGAGACCCGTGTGGGGGTCACAGCTACAGACAGAGGACAGACAGGAGACCCGTGTGGGGGTCACAGCTACAGACAGAGGACAGACAGGAGAGACTAGGTCAACATGTGGTCTCTATACAGACACACTGACCCGTGTGGGGGTCACAGCTACAGACAGGGGAGACTACGTCAACCTGTTGTATATTTGTTGGAAGTGATGCTGGTGTAAAATATAGCATATTGAAAGCGAGGGGAGATAGGGTTAAGCACATAAGCTCCTATTTTCAGTTAATGACATGCCCAAACATATGAACGCCATGTCACTCAGAAGTGGTTATTGTTTAGTTTTTCGGGTTTTTTTTTTAATAGTTTCAAGTGAAGACTGACAGGAATCTTCCGTCGTAGTCTGAAAAGCCAACCTTTTCAGACTCCATCATGGCCCGTAACACTTATGTAGACTTAGATAGCATTTTTATACAGACTTATAGCATGTATCGTAGACATATTATTATTATTATGTATCGTAGACGGCACTAGAACTTTGAGTATATAGCACTTTATAGTATATAGTATAGTAGTTTATATGTATAGTTTCATCATATAGATATTCCACTGTTACGTTCTTAGCTTACTACTTTTTATTATGATGTATTGCCATGCTTTTTGTTCTTGCTTATTGTAAGTCACTCTGTCGGGATTAAGAGCGTCTGATAAATGCCTATAAATTGTGATTGGATATGAAGTCATACTTGTTGTCGATGGCTCCGCCCAGGTCGCAGTCACATGGTCTGCAGCCGTCCATGTCATTGGACAGACCCCAGTGCTGAGGCTGCAGAGGAAAGAGAACGATAGAAGTTATACAGATGAACATACTCGGTATAGAAGCGCACGCACGCACGCACACACGCACACACACACACACACACACGCACACACACACACACACACACTAGGGCATTAAGCAACTAGTCTACTATTCAACTAGTCGACTAGTCCACCTTGTTGGTACTAGTTGACTAGTTGATAAGAAAAAAAATGTACAAATATTTATTTCCTAAAAAATAAAAATAAAGAAAATATATTTTTTACATAATAGTTAGTTAAACAACTAGTCGACTAGTAAACTAGTCAACTAGTAAAAATGACACACACACACACACACACACACACACACACACACACACACACACACACTACACACATAAACGTGTCACGGAACAGATCCTCACCATGCACTGGTCACAGTTGTGTCCGTCCACGAGGCGTTTGCAGAAACACTTCCCTGTGTCGGAGTCGCACGGACTTCCTCCGGGCAGCGTTCCCAGCGGGTTGCAGGGACACGCTGTGCCGAAAACACACCGTAACGGAACGATAGACAGACATTAAACACACCGTAACGGAACGGAAGACAAGCATTATAAGAATGAAAACACACCGTAACGGAACGGAAGACAAGCATTATAAGAATGAAAACACACCGTAACGGAACGGAAGACAAGCATTATAAGAATGAAAACACACCGTAACGGAACGGAAGACAAGCATTAAAGAATGAAAACACACCGTAACGGAACGCAAGACAAGCATTAAAGAATGCAGATCTATTTCTATTCTATGGCTCATTTTACACTTGCTGAAAATGCGACGCATTGTGAACTTTTTCAGCATGCAAAATGACTCTTGTCCACTAGTCCCTTCCTAACATTTGAGTCTAGATTTTTTATCTTCGTAGCATAGTTTTCATTTAGTTTCCATTTAGTTTTCGTCAGTGAAAAAAGGTAGTCGACGAACATTTTAGGGCCGAATAAAAGTCGGTTCGGCTCTGTAGAGCCTACAATGTGACGTCATTTGGCTCTGTAGAGCCTACAATGTGACGTCATTTGAGGTTCGGGGGGGGGGGTACCGTCCTAAAGTCTGCTCTTCTGTGCTACTGAAAATTTCTGACGAGCCGAAATCATTTCGGCACTACAGCGCCGAAACAGCTGTAAAATAGGAGTATGAATCGGCCCCAAGTCGACAAAAACAACGGTGTACTTACGCAGACAGCCGTGCGGTCCCTGTCCCAGGCCGTAGTGACCCTGTCAGTGTACTTACGCAGACAGCCGTGCGGTCCCTGTCCCAGGCCGTAGTGACCCTGTCAGTGTACTTACGCAGACAGCCGTGCGGGCCCTGTCAGTGTACTTACGCAGACAGCCGTGCGGTCCCTGTCCCAGGCCGTAGTGACCCTGTCTGCAGTTGTCGCATCGCTCTCCCTCCACCCAGGCCTTGCAGCGACACTGACCCGAGATCAGCCCCGCCGCCACGTCGGTCCTCGAGTCGCACGCTCCGCCCTGGAGGGAACCGGCCGGGTCGCAGTTACACGCTGGAGGAGAGGAGACGAAACCAGGGGAGAAATTAGATTAGATTAAATTAGAAAGAACCACATAGCAGTGGCCTGGCATGGTCTTCAGTCATCAGTATACCGTTTACTTACAACTCTACTACTTGAAACATTTTCTAAAGTTGGTCTGGAAATTTCATTTGAGTACGATATGAAAATCAACTTGTAGACTTGAGAAACTCGCTTCAGATACAGTAGATAATCCAGCAGTGAACTTCGTTGCTCGGTAATTTATTTTGTCGAATTCATTTTCGGTGTACATTATACAAAATGTCCTGGTTCTTTAAAAGAAACCAACATTTAGTTGAGTTTTGTGTGTGTTTTATGTACGATGCTCTTATCTACAGTATGTATATGAACTTTATGAAGACAATGACGTCTAATGACGGTACGGTCCTTTAAGCACTTAAACCCTATATAGTTAGTTGACCTTTGACCCTAGTCCCCCAGGGGTCTAAACTAGCCCCCCTCCTTTTCCCCCAGAGAATCCCGGCGGAGTGTGTGTGTGTAGAAATCAGCAGAGAGTGATCGACGTTTGCGCGTAAAAGAGGGAGAGCCAGGCCTAGAGCAGGTGGTTTTCATGTCAAGGTCCATTATTTATTTTGGCATTCGAGCCTCCATTTGACGGCATTTATTTAGCCTCGCAGACCCAACGACTAAAGAATAATGTAGTTGTTCGTTCCATAAGATTTTGTACCACAGCATTGGCATGCTGTGTGTATTGATGTTGGTACCATTAGGAGAGAGGCATTCTTGAAGGTGAAGCAATGCAGATGTTTAACAATAATTTAACTCTCGAGAGCGTGAAATGAAACCAACGGGTCCATTTGGTTTCATTTCACGCTCTCAAGAGTTTTAAGATCTACCGTATAGAGGGTATTAGAGGGAAGTTATGCAGGAACTGGCTCCAAAACTGTGGAATGCACTTCCCATTGCAGTCAGAACTGCAGCATCACTCCCAATCTTCCGCCGTAGTCCGAAAACCCACCTTTTCAGACTCCATCATGGCCCATAGCACTTACCCCACCCCCTTAGATAGCAATTCTGTAGACTTAGATAGCATTTGATACAGACTTATAGCATGTTATGTAGACAGCATAAGTGCATTGTATGTAGTCATAGCACGTCATAGTACATATGTGTAGCATAGTAGTATAGATGTATAGCTTATATGTATAGTTTCATTATAGATATTCCACTGTTACTTTCTTAGCTTACGCATGTTTCATGATAAATGTCTTTATGTGATGTATTCCCATGCTTTTTTGTTCTTGCTTAATGTAAGTCGCTCTGGATTAAGAGCGTCTGCTAAATGCCTAAATTGTAAATTGTAAAATTGGAACGTCCACTGAGTGGCAAAAAACTACTTTCTGGCCTCGACAGCCCAGACATCCACACAGAAAAGTCCTGTCTGATTGCATTAAACAACGTTATACTATGTTAAACTCACTTTGCATGTTGCTTTGCCACTCGATGTGCCATTCACTGTAAGTATGCGCATACCCTCTATAGATTCTAAGTGTCCATTTGGTTACAAATTCTCCCAACATTTAGCTGTATGGGAACCACTGGTTGGAGAACCACTGTCCCAGAGGGAGGAGAGTAAGTAAGAGAGAGAGAGAGAGAGAGAGGTTGCACTTCATTTTATTAGCCCCATTTCCACCTCGCTCTGCCCACTACTTAAAGAGACCAATCATTGTCCACTACTTAAAGAGGCTAATCATTGTCATGCTGTAAAACAATGGCTATATACTTTCTGCCAGTCACTTCAAAGGCCGTTGGTGACCTGACCTCAACAACCAGGTGCTTGTTTCTGTTTCGGAGTTCCTAAAGCACTGTCGTACGTTTTCAACAAGCTGTTCACTGTTCACACACAGCCCCGTTAAGGTCGGAAACACCGTAATATAAAACTATAATTATACCACAGGCCGTTTCGAGGAAGCAATCCGATTGGTTGAAACGGCCTTCTATAGCCGTGGGTTAAACCAGCACCGTTCACCACCTAATCAAAACAAAGAATTCAAGCTGCTCTGTTCTCCCGGAGCGCTAGCATACTGTGGCTATATAGGCTAGCTAGTTTCGTGGGACATTTGTGGTCGTATAGTGAGTATAGTGACTACATCTGTCCTTTCAGCGATTTTCTTAGTTTTAAGGGTAACTGTTGTATAATTGCAATATTGCACGACTTCAGTGATGCTTGCTGAACTCGACTATACGTCTGGTTCCTGACCGCATCACTGTCGTGGCAATAATCACGTTAAACCAACACCCTCTGGTGTAATATTGCTTAAGTATAGTGGTTGAGGAGAGAGAGAGAGAGAGAGAAGGTTTCAGAGGTCATGTCGGGGTGACAGACGTACGTTTCACGTTACATTCAATTCTCAACTAGAGAACTTCTCTAGAACCTGCTGGGACCCTTTTTTCTTTTATATACTGTATTCATTCTTTAACTGCAATTGATTAATTCCAGTTTTCAGAAAACTGTCAGGATTTAGAAGACATTTTGTAGAGTCGAGCTCAGGTCTACATGGGTTAAAAACGGGGGAAAAAACCCCCAATAAAACATGAATTAATAAAAAAGCCGGCGTACGTTCGCAGACGTTGGGGTCCCTCAGGTCCCGGGTGGGGTGCTGGTAGAAGAAGGGCCGGCACTGCTCGCACTGGCGCCCCATGGCGTTGTGTCGGCAGTCGTCGCACACGCCCCCGCTGGCGTTGCCCGTGGACTCGTAGACCGCCATGTCGAAGTGGCACGCGTCGGAATGCTGGTTACACTCACATCCTGGGGGGGAGTGAGGAGGGGAGAGGTTTGTTACATGGTGCACCTTTTAGCCATTTGGGGCGGAATACCCCTTTTGGTGTTAGCATTATGCTATGCTTTAGCTATTGAAAAACAGCAGATCTACAAGCTCGTAGCACGCCACCGAGTGGCGCGCTACGAGCTTGTAGGTCTGCTGTTTTTTTTTAAAATGGAAGAACGACTGACATAGAAACATATAGCTTTTTCAGAAAAGTGTCAGGATCTTAGAAGAACATTTTTAGAATCTGATCTCAGGTCAGAATGGGTAAAGCCGTGGGAAATCAAGAGACACTCTGGACAGCTATTGGGAGACTATTGCGTGCGTGGGAGTGTGTGTGTGTGTGTGTGTACGTGCGTGTGTGTGTGTGTATGTGTGTGTGTGTGTGTGTGTGTGTGCGTGCGCCTCTCACTCTTGCAGGCGTTAGAGTTCCTCCCCTCAGCGGGTCTCCAGGGCAGGTCGTGGTAGAAGTCCAGACAGCGCTCACAGTTCAGCCCCTCTGTGTTGTGGGTGCACATGCAGTAGCCGTGCACCTACACACACACATACACACACACGCGCGAGCGCACACACACACACACACACACACACACACACACACACATAGAAACATTACAAGGTATTTATGGGTCACTCCGCACACATAATGTGATTATAATGGTGATTTATTGTTATACTTTCATGTTGAAAGTCTTGTGATTCTTGTTTGTTTTTTATCCTGTCGTTTATTCACTCCAATAGAATGTTGGCATTGTTCTGTTTTCACGTGGCGGGTGAATGTGAGCGCCCCACAGTGGGTGAATGTGAGCGCCCCACAGCGGGTGAATGTGAGCAGCCCACAGCGGGTGAATGTGAGCAGCCCGCAGCGGGTGAATGTGAGCAGCCCGCAGCGGGTGAATGTGACGCCCCACAGCGGGTGAATGTGAGCGCCCCGCAGCGGGTGAATGTGAGCGCCCCACAGCGGGTGAATGTGAGCGCCCCGCAGCGGGTGAATGTGAGCGCCCCACAGCGGGTGAATGTGAGCGCCCCACGGCGGGTGAATGTGAGCAGCCTGCGGCGGGTAAATGTGAGCGCCCGCGGCGGGTGAATGTGAGCAGCCCGCGGCGGGTAAATGTGAGCGCCCCACAGCGGGTGAATGTGACGCCCCACAGCGGGTGAATGTGAGCGCCCCACAGCGGGTGAATGTGACGCCCCACAGTGGGTGAATGTGAGCGCCCCGCGGCGGGTGAATGTGAGCGCCCACAGCGGGTGAATGTGAGCGCCCACAGCGGGTGAATGTGAGCGCCCCACAGCGGGTGAATGTGAGCGCCCCACAGCGGGTGAATGTGAGCGCCCCACAGCGGGTGAATGTGAGCGCCCACAGCGGGTGAATGTGAGCGCCCCACAGCGGGTGAATGTGAGCGCCCACAGCGGGTGAATGTGAGCGCCCCACAGCGGGTGAATGTGAGCGCCCACGGCGGGTGAATGTGAGCGCCCACGGCGGGTGAATGTGAGCGCCCGCAGCGGCCATCATGAAAACCGCCATGTAGTGTAATTAATTAATTAATTGCAACAAGATGTGTCTCTAATTCTGCCGTGGCTTCCATGTGGATCTCAGACGCCGTGTGCCCAGACTATGACATCATTACTACTATCAGTACTGTGATGTCAGTTATATCTGCATAGTTGGGCGTTATTGGTTAGGCAGCACAGCCGCTGCCTAATCAATAACGGTCTGTCATCTCTCCCGCAGGCTGCCTAACCAATACTTAACCCCTTTTGGTGTTAGCATTATGTTATGCTTTAGCTATTGTAAAATAGCAGATCTACAAGCTTGTAGCGCGCCACCGAGTGGCGCGCTACGAGCTTGTAGGTCTGCTATTTTTTGAAAAATCGAAGAACGACTGACATAGAAACATGGCTTTTTCAGAAAACTGTCAGGATGTAGAAGACATTTTTAGAATCTGATCTCAGGTCAGAATGGGTTAATTAATTAACGGTCTGTCATCTCTCTCTCCCTCAGGCTGACAACGTCGCCCGGCCGTGTCCCCGCCCGTTACGTACCATGCCCTCGGCGTTCTCCGGCGCCCCGTCCACCGGGGCGCACTTGGAGGCGTGGCCGTAGCAGAAGCAGTTCCCGCGGACGACCATGTCGTAGAGGGCGTAGTAGTACTTCTCCGTCACCTCGTCCCGGGAGTCCAGCAGGTTGTCTCCCAGGGTGTGGAGACGCGTGAACGCCACGCGCAGGTTGGTGATCTTCAGCATGTCTACGCACGCGTGCACACACAGACACGCATAAGCACACACACACACACACACACATTATTATTAACAGGGGTTTTCAACCCTTTTCATTTGAAGGCCCGTTATTTATTTGGCATTTGAGCCTCTCGGACCCATTTGAGCCACAGAACCACCGTTTGATGACATTTAGCCTCTCAGACCTGAAGTAATGCAAGAGCGTAAAATGAAACCAAATTTTTTCATTTTACCATCTCTCCATCACTTAGCTGGGGACCACCTGGAACCCCCCCAAGGACCACTGGTGGTCCCCGGACCACTGGTTGGTCATTATCAACCTGAGATCTGACAGTATTCAGTATTCACGACGTATCTGTGCTTTGATGAGTCGGTTTTTGTCGCGCTCAGGCGAAAACATTCCGTGCGTTTGGTTCAAACGGTTCATCTACGGTGTCTACATCGCTGTGGTTCAAACGGTTCATCTATACTATAGATGAACCGTTTCAACCAGACACTATAGATTCTATAGTGTCTACATCGCTGTGGACGCCAGAACTTTCTGTAAACATTCTCCACAACGCGGAGTATTTGTGTCTATGGTGATTCTCGAAGCCTTTGACCTCGAGGATGTGGCAAGCCTCGCTTTCAAGACAGACACTGCACACACACACACACACACACACACCACTTTCACCACATACTTAAAAATGAGGCCCCCGCGTGTGTGTGTGTGTGTGTGTGTGTGTGTGTGTGTCTTCCACATGTGAAATTCCGTCTCTCTGACCCCTCCCCCTCCAGCTCTCTGCTCTGTAAAGACGTTACCCAGACCACAGATGAAATTAATGTAATATTTATAAACGCTTTTTTGTTACAGTAATGAGGGGTTTCCCAAACTGTGGTTCGTGCTCCCTTTGTGGTGCGTGAAAGCCCTCTAGGTGTGTGGGGGGGGGGGGGTGGGGGGGGGGGGGTTGCGTGACATGAAAACGGTAATGGAGGTTTTATGGTGATATTTAACACACAACGGCAAAAATCCTATAAACCACTGTTGTAAGGAGATGCATAGAGCAGCTGCGGGAGGATACAGCAGCTGCATGTCTACTGTACTGTACTGTACTGTACTGTACATCGCACTATAAGACAAGTGAAACATTTGGTGAATGCAGAGCTAAATGAATGCATTTTCCCCCAGTAAGATTTTGGCAAGTGCATGAGTACGGTGAACACCGCGTGAAAAGAGGAGTTAACGGGCAATTAGTTTAGCGGGCATAATATACAGTTAATATACGGTAATATACAGTTAATATACGGTAATATACAGTTAATATACGGTAACATACAGTTAATATACGGTTAATATACGGTAATATACGGTAATATACAGTTAATATACGGTTAATATACGGTAATATACAGTTAATATACGGTTAATATACGGTAATATACAGTTAATATACGGTAATATACGGTAATATACAGTTAATATACGGTAATATACAGTTAATATACGGTTAATATACGGTAATATACAGTTAATATACGGTTAATATACGGTAATATACAGTTAATATACGGTAATATACAGTTAATATACGGTAATATACAGTTAATATACGGTAATATACAGGTGTGATGGTATACAATTCGGGAGTTTATACCAGGAGTTTGTTGGAAAGTTTTAACGGGAGTTTCCTGTAATAATATACACACATCCACATTCCATGCTTTTTGCGCTGCAGTGGAACTATAGCCTGGACTCAAAGTCACCTGTACAGCCAGGTGTGTTTCTGTCCCTGACTGTACAACATTACTGTACAACATTACTGTACAACATTTATACCATTTTAATATTCAGATCATAACTGGAGCTTACTCTGTATCCTGCGGCTGTAGGGGTCATCGATGTCGAAGGCAGGATCCAACACCCGAAATATCACCTGTGACGAGAGAGAGAGAGAGAGAGAGAGAGACAGAGAGAGAGAGAGAGAGAGAGACAGAGAGAGAGAGAGAGAGAGACAGAGAGAGAGAGAGAGAGACAGAGAGAGAGAGACAGAGAGAGAGAGAGACAGAGAGAGAGAGAAAGGTAAGGAAACCTTATTTTGTTGTTGTCATAAATAAGTGTCCCTTTACCAACAAATTTGGGGATCGCACGCACGCACGCACACACACACACACGCGCGCACATGCACACACACACACACACACACAGGCACGTGCAGAGAGTGTTACATGAGGCAGGGGCTCAAATCCCATAAGAGGGCACTTTTGGACCAAAAATAGCCGATCTACAAGCTCTCAACGCGTCGCAGCGCGACGCGTTGAGAGCTTGTAGATCGGCTATTTTTGGGGCGGACAACCCATCCCTCTTTAGCTAGCGGAGATACGCTCACACACGCGCACATACGCGCACGCACACACACACACACACACACACACACACACCTCTCCCTCCGTGGAGGGCTCTATCTCGGAGTAGCGCTGGTCGCAGATGATGTCGTCCACCTTGACGAGGGGCCCCGGGGACACCTGGGGGAAGGCGTCGGCGCAGTTGTAGGCGTAGTGGCGGTACGTCTGCCACGTCTTGCCGAAGTCCATGGAGCGCTCGATGACCATGGCGGCGGGACGGAACGTCTGTTAAACCAACACCACACAAATTCAAATTCAAATTCAAAGGGCTTTATTGGCATGAGAAAACGTACGTTTACATTGCCAAAGCAGAAAGAACAATACAGCAATACAATCAAAACAAAAATGATGTACATTTGAAGGTCAGAATCTTCAATAGATCAACTTCTATG
>NC_137884.1:25768733-25836233 GCF_963924005.1 Protomyctophum bolini | reverse complement strand
CATTTTGGACTTTTACTTGTAACAGTCAAAGTCAAAGTCGTACGATTTGTCACACACGTTACCGCAGTGAAATTTGTTCTCCGCATTTGACCCATCTCTTGGAGCGGTGAGCCGCAGCCGTGCCGCGCTCGGGAATCATTTGATTAGTTGATTTGACCCCCCAATCCAACCCTTGATGCTGAGTGTCAAGCAGGGAAGCATTGGGTCCCATTGTTACAGTCTTTGGTATGACCCGGCCGGGGATCGAACCCCCGACCTCCCAGTCTCAGGGCGGACACTCTAACCACAATGCCACTGAGCTGGTCAGAGTGTTTCTATCTTGTGTGTCTCACCGTTCTGGGACCCTAACCCTCACCGTTCTGGGACCCTAACCCTCACCGTTCTGGGACCCTAACCCTAACCGTTCTGGGACCCTAACCCTAACCCTCTCCTCTCCGCTGTGTGTCTCACCGTTCTGGGACCCTAACCCTAACCCTCTCCTCTCCGCTGTGTGTCTCACCGTTCTGGGACTGCCACCAGGTCTTGAGGCGGTTGTGGGCGAAGGTGGTGACCAGGTTCTCCACCGTGTGGCTGCTGGGGTTCCTCAGCTCGTCGTACATCCTCTTGGAGTCGCACAGGAAGCACTTCTTCTCCTCCTGGTGGCGCCGAGAGGGAGCAGAGGACATGTGAGTTAAAAAACGTTCTCTCTGAAGGAATAAATAAATAAATAAATAAATAAATGATAAATGTTAATATAGGAATGAGCCAATAGATGCTTATTGCGAACGCAGTGAGCACTTACTATGAGACCTAGCAGATCATGTCTGTCTGTCTGTGTGTGTGTCTGTCTGTGTGTGTGTCTGTCTGTGTGTGTGTCTGTCTGTGTGTGTGTCTGTCCCGCTATCCAAATATGGAGTGTGTTGCATCAGCAATCACTCAGCTCAATATATGGGCACAAAAGGGGCCAGGTCCACTCAGCTCCATATATGGGCACAAAAGGGGCCATGCAGGTCCACATATACAGTAACAGCGGGACAGACACACAGACAGACAGACAGACAGACATGATCTGCAGGGTCTCAGCTGCGTTCGCTTCCCGCGTTTGCGCGTCTTACTGGTATCTAAAGGCCTCTTCATAGTCTGGATTTTCGGTGGTGAGGTGAACACCGCTCCGGTGGTGAGGTGACCACCGGAGCTGAAATAACGTTGAGCGGTGGTGAGTAAAAACGGAACAGAGAAGGGCTGGAGCGGTCAGGTGGCGGTGGTTTGCTCTTCACCGCGGCTCGTGACGTCACGTTGTAGTTCGGTGGTCACCTCGCCACCGAAAATCCAGACTATGTATGAGCCTTAATATGGCCCATTGTGTGACCTGTAAAGTAGGACCAGGTGTTATGTTAGGGCGATGTACTGCGCGCGTGGCATCTTTAAAACGGTGTCCCACCGAAGATAAAAACAGCAATGAAACAACAAACTGCAAATCAAGCCACGGTATAAAGGTGTGTTGTTCCATTCGGTTTATCCCCAAATCAAGTTATCCCAACTATGCTTTCACTTTGTGAAAGGAAAGGGTGGGCGTTTGTGAGTTATAGCTTCATTTACTGACTCCATGTAAACAGCAGAACCAGGCCAACTTTGGCTGTGTTGGAATGGCTGGAGTGTCCATAAAATATGTGTAATATTCTGTTTCCACCCCCCACCCCCTTACTCATGGCCTCCCGGCTCCTTCCTTCGGTTCTGTTCTGTTCAGCCCGTCCCGGTCTAAACCAGAACCCCATCATGACATCACATATAGCCCTCTGTTTGATAAGGCCACCACCATTCACACAAACCCATTTAACCCATTCTGGGCGGGAACCCCTTTTGGCGTTAGCATTATGTTACGCTTTAGCTATTGAAAAACAGCAGATCTACAAGCTCATAGCGCGCCACCGAGTGGCGCGCTACGAGCTTGTAGATCTGCCATTTTTTGAAGAATCGTGAAAAGTGACACGAAAGTGTTTGAGAACGACTCACATAGAAAAACAGCTTTTTCAAGAAAACAGTCAGGATTTAGAGAAGACATTTGTAGAATCGTTCCCAGGTCTGAATGGGTTAATAGCCGAACTTTGCCCCGAGGGGTCTTTGATACGAGAGGATACCCCCCCCCCCCCCCCCCATCGTCCAACACCCTAATCACAGGGACAACAGGGCAGCAATTGTGTCGTCGACACACAGTGCTTATTGTGGAGGAGAATGCCAGCAGAACTCTCCCACACAAGAAGGACGGCATCATGGAGACTTTTTCTCACTTAGCGCCTGTGCAGACACGCACGCACTCACACACGCACGCACTCACGCACACACACGCACGCACACGCACAGCATACCGTATACACTGTGGTTCATTTACAGCATGCTGAAAAGCTGGCCGTGTGGTGTGGGATAGATGCTCATGTACTGTACAGAGAGTTATAGTTTATTGCTTTCGCGCAAGCAGAGCGTGCAAGTATAGTACTGTGGTCGCTGCGTATGTATGGTTATGGTATATATGTACGGTATGTACAGTAGGCCTGTCCTCAGTGGTCCATGATTGGTTGTTGATGGTGACGTAATTAAGATATGTTTCAGTGTTGGCTGGGTAAATGTACTGCGATCGGCTGGGTATGTATGTATGTATGTATGTATGTAATAATAATAATGAATTGCATTTTTATAACGCATTTCCAAGTGCTCAAAGTGCTTTACAATGGTTCATTCATTCATACATTGGGAGGTGAAGCGGCGAACAGTCGACGCCAGCGTCCTCACTTCCCCACATTCACACACCGACGGTGGCGAGCTCACGCCGACCGACTCATTGGAGGCAATGTAGGGTAGACACTTCCACATGTGGACAGGAGGAGCCGGGATTCGAACCGCCGACCCAGGTGTTGTCCACCGGACAATAAAGTCCCTTATTGGCTGTTGGATGGTGACGTAACTAACATTATTTAGTAGCAGTTAGTAGTTTAGTTTAGTTTAGTTTATTAAGGATCCCCATTAGTCTACACCGTAGTTGAGACTAGTCTTCCTGGGGTCCAGGAATAGTTTTGAGTAGCAGTTGTTTGTGTTCAAGGTGCAAGTTGTAGTTGACTATGAAATGATCCTGGTTGGCTGTGCTTTACTGCTCCGTTTCATCAGGTTCAGCCCGACTGGAGGTCAGGGTTAGGGTCTTACGGTCAGGGTTAGGGTCTTACGGTTAGGGTTAGGGTCTTACCTCCAGGTGTCTGGAGGTTAGGGGTCAGGGTTAGGGTCTTACGGTTTAGGGTTAGGGTCTTACGGTTAGGGTTAGGGTCTTACGGTTAGGGTTAGGGTCTTACCTCGATGTGTCTGGAGGTTAGGGGTCAGGGTTAGGGTCTTACCTCCAGGTGTCCCACGATGCAGAAGTGTTGGGGTTTCTTCAGGCCGCAGGTGGAGGAGGCGGTGAGCTTGTGCGCGCGGCCGATCAGGAGGTCTCCGGTGGCGGGGTAGCAGCTCCCCTCGGTGCAGAGGTCCCCAAACTCTGGCACCTGCAGCGCCTGCAGCGCCCCGGCCTGCAGCCAGGCCAGGGCTGAGGGGCACAACACAATAATGTTCAGTGGGAATAGAGGGTATGCGCGTGACATCATCGTACCTGGAAGTTATGTGGGAACGCCCACTGAGTGGCAAAAAACTACTTTCTGGCCAAGACAGCCCATTCATCCAAACAGAAAAGTCCTGTCTGATTGCATTAAACAATGTTAAACTCACCAACATTGCAGCATGTACGAAAAGCTTGAAAAGCTGAATTATCCTCTATCCTCTATTCAAAAACTTCTGCAAAGTTTTTGTTTCATGAAAATCCACCAAAGTTATGCGCTACTTTCTGTCAAGAAATGCCCTGCGTTTGATTATTTTTGTCAGAGTTTGGAAGTGCTTGTTTTCAACAACACAATAACATGTTGCTGCCTCCTGCATCATGTGACATTTAGAAACAGGTGGTACGGCAGGACGGTTGAGTGATTTCCAACGAGCGCTTCCAAACTCCAACACTCCAACAGGCTGCTCAATGTGTTGCCACTCAGTCTAGATGAGGGGGGCGTGTCCTGATGGGAAAATCATGCATGCATGTGCATACTCTATATACTGATTATTATTATTATAGCATGCAGACCCGGAGCTTTAACCCATTCTGACCTGAGATCAGATTCATACGAGGTTTCCACTGGACACACACTGGTCTGATGAACCCATTCTGACCTGAGATCAGATTCTAAAAATGTCAGTCGTTCTTCGAATTCTTCAAAAATAGCAGACCTACAAGCTCGTATCGCGCCACTCGGTGGCGCGATATGAGCTTGTAGATCTGCTATTTTTCAATAGGTAAAGCATAACATGATGCTAACACCAAAATGGGTGCCCGGTCAGAATGGGTTAATAACACTAGACGGGGTAGACGGACTAGACTTTTGCAACCAATCTTATTTTAATGATGTTTGGGAGACGAGAAACACGTTCCTGAGGTTTTTATGTGTGTATACCCTGTATTTTTTTTTTAGATATATTAGTATTTCAAAGTGTCCATGATGATGTCATGGACACTTCATTCCTGGACTACAATTCCCATAATGCTTTGGTGCACTGCTACTCCTTGTGGATATCCACACTTTTCCTGGGCTATGTGTGCTCCAGTCGATTTGATCCAATGAAAGCCAATGGAACTGGTCAGATGACCAATGATATCCAATTAAATCAACAGGAGCTGGAGCACACGCAGCCCAGGAAAAGTGTGGATAGGCGGAGGGCTGTCTTACTGAGACAACATGTAGTCCAGGAAGTATGAGTGAGCCCAGTGTCCATGACATCATGGACACTTTGAAATACTAAAATATCTAAAAAACACATTTTATTACCCACATAAAAAACCCCCAGGAAAGTGTTTCTTGTCTCCCAAACATCCTTAAAATAAGATCTGGTTGCAAAAGCGGTGAAGTGTCCCTTTAATTTAGACAAAGACTTGTGCCACCAAAACTGTGGAATGCCCTATACTACGCCCTACCAACAGCCATAATGTTATATAATAAGTGTGAATCCCTATTCTCTTTCAAAACGTCACTGAGACCCCTTTTCCACCGGTTGGGAACCGGGTTGAGTTCAGAACCAGTTCTTATAGTCCATGAGCCAGACCTCCAAAATGGGAACGTTAATTATGAATTGAGTGGGCAAAACCATAACCTATATTAGATTGCCAAAATATAAGTAAATTATATGATAACCCCTTTCCACAGTATATAGTAGCTTTTTCATATTTTCTATGTTTTGCATATTTTCCTACATAATGCTAATTTGCATATTTAAATTGGTTACTGTACATATCTTTGTTTCCTACTCATTTATATGATGTTTTTTGCATAGTATCGCAAATGTAGTATTTCACAACCATACCCTAGGATTGGGCAAGGGCTAAACGGGACTATTCCCAATATACATTTTCCATAAATTATGAAAATGAATTATGAAAATATTACAATATAATTAAATGATATTGTTCACGTCACTGTAACATAACGTGAGTTTTTCCTACATAATGCTTAATTTGCATATTTAAATGTACAGTAACCAAATTGGTTACTGCACATATTTTTGTTTCCTATACTCATTTATATATATTTTTTTGCATAGTATCGCAAACAAGCCAATTAATGCTTTCATGGATTCATCCTTTAGCAGTAGCCTACTGTAGTTCCCTGTGCTTGTCCAATGTCCATGCAACTGTTAATAAAGTAGTAATCAATCAATCAATCAATTAATCAGTCAGTCAATCAAAGGCTGGCAGCAGTTTGATGGAATCAAAACGGTCCTTTGTCTCTCAAAAGCTTTCCTGGCTGACTGTATCTAAACATGGCATTCATGCTTAAGCAGCTCAATTACTTTAAATTAAAATCACATGGATCCTCTCTCTCTCTCTCTCTCTCTCTCTCTCTCTCTCTCTCTCTCATGAAACCAGGGAGGGGTGGTAGGCTACGGTGGAGCTAAAAAAAACTAACTAAAAAAACAAAACAAACCTAATAGTAGGAATGTGTTTGTTTTTTAGTCTGTAAACATTTAAAAGGCACATCCCTCCAGACAGCAATTAAGGCATAACATGCAGCCAAAGAATATAAACGTTAAAAAAAGAAATAATTTGAGAAACTCTTAATTAATTCTAATTAAGTTCTAGGAAAACGCTAGAAGTGTACAGTGAATATAATGGTTTACATGTGGCTTTCATTACACCAATTTCTGTAGAGAGAGAGAGAGCGAGTTGGCAGACAAACTGTTGACTACAGTACAGAACATGACATTCAATTCAGCAAAACCAGTTTGATCATCATCTTGGAAGGGAAACACCGTATAGTTGTCCCGGATAACTTCCCCCAAGGCTTAACTTATAATAACATCATCATTCATAATAGATAAATCATGCTGTAATTAAATAAACTCACCCAAAATGGTTGTAACGCGAATTAACATCATGTCCAACTAAGAAGAGTTGCACATTATTTGAGAGCGCGTCCTGTGTGTGCTGTGTGTGTGTGTGTGTGTGTGTGTGTGTGACTGTGTGTGTGTGTGTGTGTGTGTGTGTGTGAGAGGAGCAGTAGGCTACTACGCTGGCTCTAGGCTCTAGGGCTGTGAGTTGTGAAGTGTACTGTAGTGTCGGAGAGGGGAGTTGTCTTGTTTGGCAGTAAGTCGATATGCTGCATCTCTCTCTCTCTCTCTCTCTCTCTCTCTCTCTCTCTCACACACACACACACACACACACACACACACACACGCACACACGCACACGCACGCCAGAGCGCAGTTGCGCGCACCCCCTGGTCCGACACATGCACACGCACGCACACATTGTCTTGGATTTTACTCTGAGTCTGTGAGTGCACAAATGTAAAATGCAACAGGTCAGGTTTTTGTATCGAGTTGTGCTTGAAATGCGCGTAGCCTGCCCTACTGTAATTCTCCAATCTGTTAATTAATACTTCAATCAATCAAACGAGTGTATATAATGCTTTATTATTGGGTGGGTCGTCCACTCACAGTCAACAGTTTTTGTATTGAGTCGTGCATGAAATGTACTGTAATTCTCCAATCTGTTAATGAAGCAATACAATTGTGCAACAACAGTAGTTGGGCTAACTTGCTACGCATAGTCGTATATATTGAATTAATTTGGTCGCACTAAAGGACGTATTCTGCCATTTCTTATTCATTTTCAGTATTCCCATCAGCACCCTCTTTTTTGCAACAAGCTCTGACTTCTACCGGACGTCTTATCAACGTCTTTTTGCAAGCAGCTGTGTTCTGACTGGTGCGTTGTATGGACGTTGTATGGACGCAGGACGTCGTATGGACGTCTGGTGCTTAGTGGCAACCATGGGTTACATAGAGGTCTGTCTGGGACGTTGTATGGACGTCGTATGGACGTCTGGTGTCTACGCATATATGTTACATATATGCAGCATATATGTTACATAGAGGTCTGACTGGGACGTTGTATGGACGTTGTATCGACGTCATTTGGACGTCCGCTCACTCCGCTGGTGCTTTTGTGTGGAAATAAGAGATTTCCTCAGTGGGTATAGCCTATAGTGTGATGCACACTTTGCAGTGTTTGCACAGTCAATTTCTGCTTTAATAGCCTATTGTCTGTAGCTACAGGAATACCTGAAGATTGATTGATTGATCATTGATTGATTGAAGTATCTATGCATCGTATTTTTCATGTTATCATGCAGTAGCAGGCCTACATTTCTACTACATTCTTAAATTATCTTTTGGTCATCTTGTTCAACACTTGCCAGGTTGAACACAAACTGAATCTCACTGTCCAGTGTCCATTATTAGAATTAGTAATTCTTTCGTAATTATTGCGTCACGCGCATATTAACGCCACTGTCCTGATTGAATCGTGGACTGGATCTTAAAGAATTGTTTTATTTATTTATTTTACCGTGTGGGTTCAGTTGCTTCCACTTGACCACCTCCCGACCCAGACTGACTGCAGTTATAATCATAGGTAATAACTAGCAGCAGTTTAGAAGACTCGATGTCGCCCTCCAGTGACATTCCGCGGAACTGCAAAAACCCACTGGACACGTGTAGGGTAATAGTTTCTTTGAATATCCTGTTCAGAACTAAAATATGGTTCTTGCATTACACACACAATATTATAATTGATAGAAACAAATAGGCTATTAGGATATTTAAGACACAATGGCCAAGCAGAACACTCTGCTGGCAGCTGGTTCTCAAACCTTTTCATGTCAAGGACCCCCAAATTGACTCTAATTAGCCTGCGTACCCCCATTAGAAAGGATATGCCAGGGACCCCCATAAGAGAAGATCTTTATGGCTCTAGCAGTGATTCTCAAGCCATTGAATTTCACGGATCCCCATTTAATGGCATTTCTATCTCTGAGACCCTGATTTATAATGTTATTTTAACTTTGAGTGGTTCCATTTGTACACTCAGTTACAGACCCATAAAAGGGTCCATTTGGTTACAAACTATCATTTAGCTGGGGACCCCCTGGAACTCCCTCAAGGACCCCTGGGGGAACCACGGTGCTAAAGAGCTTATTTCCTCAAATACAAAAAAGGAAAAAAAAATACAATAAAACATGAACATCATTATTAACTTTTAATCACATACATTAATTTAAGAGATATACATACAATCATAAACACTCTTTTTTAATCAAATAATTTCATACATCATTAATGGCATCTGACACACAGAGCAGCGAGTAAAAGATTCCTCATAAACTTTCATAATATTATAATACAGCTGGTCTGGAGGTCTTTCATTCAAGGAAAAATAATACATTTACATTCTTATATTTATATAAACGGCAGGCCCTTGTGGTAAGGTTAACGTGTGTGTGTGTGTGTGTGTGTCTGTGTGTGTCTTCACAGCTTGGACAGAGGCACAGACACAGGGCTGGGATACAGATGTGTGTGTGTGTGTGTGTGTCCGTGTGTGTCTTCACAGCTTGGACAGAGGCACAGACACAGGGCTGGGATACAGATGCTGTTGCAGAAACGCCAAGATCTTCTCCCAGGAGTCTTCCTGAGCGTCTGCATGAGGTTTGGTCTCTCCGCCCCACAGCATAATCACTGCCAAGCACATAAATACACACTCGTTGATAAGTCGTAAACTAACGCACTCACTCACTCACTCACTCAATTTACAGCTGCTGAATAATGTGACACTGGTCCAACTTAAAAAAACGAAGGCCTCTTTTACACGGCGACCATCTGCAGATAAAACGTCAAAGTCCCGTTGCGTTCTCATTTTTTTTATTGAGGCTTTACACGAGAACGCACACTTTATGAAAACGCTATAACGTCGCTAGGTGGCGGTAACAGGCTGCCAAATAGACCAGGCAGTCACCCAACGTACAAGAAGAAGAACCCCTTCACGCAACCCCCGAGCATGCAGGCAGAGCGCGCCACGGGACGGTTATATATTTTATAATACATTAGGGATTAGGCTACATAGACGCTGCTCACAAGGCTTTTTTATTTACAGTACATCATGGTTTTACATTCATCATCGCTGATGAGCAGCGCTTTGTAGGCGAGGAGGGAGGCTTGTTCAGGAACGCCATTATAATCATATATCTATGTATGGCTCTGCATTAATGTAATAAACATATGCGCTGTGAGCCATGATGTCATAAGTTTTGCGGATTCACCGTTTTGCCTGTTTACACGGAGAAGGGATAAAACGGCGTTCTCAAAGATTTCCACTCTGGAAGGTGGTTTCACTTTGTTGCGTTTTTTTCACCTCCTGAAAACACCCTTCTCGTCTAAACGGACACCTGCAAACGATACTTTATTTTGCCGTTTTCTATGAACACCGTTCTCGTGTAAAGACCACCTAAATTGTGGCCTGGGCTTGTGTGGCTCAATGGTCCAGGCACCTTGCCTGGGTCTGACTCGGGTCAGAATATCAGGGCCGGTACCGAGTACTTGAGGGTGGTATCGGCCCGAGTAACCGATACCATTATCGGTATCAGAACGACTCTAGTCTTTGGTGCATAACTGTGGCCTTCTAAACATGCATGTATAGATCTTCACCCTTCTTCCGCGTGTCCTGCGTTATGAAGTTGGTGGCTCTGAAGTGTGCCGTGTAGGGGGGCTCGATCAGGTGTCCAGCGCCGGGGTAGGTGAGGACGGTCAGCAGGTGCCCGTTGCCCGCTGTGCGCATCATGGTGGTTATCTGAGGAGGAGAAAAGGAAGTGGTGTTCAGTTCCTACTCGGTCATTGTGGGATGGAACTAAAAAGAGATGTGTGAGAGTGGACACTACTGGAGCAGCACGGACAGTTTACGTGTTTTATTTAGGTGCTAGTTTAAGTGACTAAACGTTTCCACCTAAAAGGTCTTCATCAGAGGCATGAGAGTGTTTGGGTGAACTCACATCCTCAGCAGACTAACTAAAAGAGATGTGTGTGAGTGTTTGGGGTGAACTCACATCCTCAGCAGACTAACTAAAAGAGATGTGTGAGAGTGTTTGGGGTGAACTCACATCCTCAGCAGAATAACTAAAAGAGATAATGTGAGAGTGTTTGGGGTGAACTCACATCCTCAGTAGACTAACTAAAAGAGATAATGTGAGAGTGTTTGGGGTGAACTCACATCCTCAGCAGACTAACTAAAAGAGATAATGTGAGAGTGTTTGGGGTGAACTCACATCCTCAGCAGACTCCACTGTGGCCCAGTTCTGATCGTCGTCACCGTTGACCAACAGCACTGGACACCGTATCCTCCCCACCTTCCACAACATTCAACCATGGATTCAGCAGTATTAGTATTCAGCAGTCCAATCTTCCGCCATAGTCTGAAAACCCACCTTTTCAGACTCCATCATGGCCCGCAGCACTTGCCCTAGCCCCTTAGATAGCACTTTATGTAGACTTAGATAGCATTTTCTCTGTGGCCTTCGACAATGCCTGATAATGTCAATGTTATACTACCTTTAGCTCTATTTATTTCTTATTTTCTCTATCTGTTCCTCCATATTGTTGCCATGCACTTTTGTTTATGTTTGCATGTACTGTAACTTTATGTAGACATAGCACTATATACGTATATATGCATAGTTTCATTATATAGATATTCCACTGTTACGTTCTTAGTACATGTATGTGATGTATTGCTATGTTTTTTGTTCTTGCTTAATGTAAATCGCTCTGGTTTAAGAGCGTCTGCTTGAATGCCCTAAATTGTAAATGGATGTACTTACATCCACTTTCTGATTTGGGTCGGTGGGGATCGGTAGAATCATGTCTCTCCAGATTAGGCGGTTCTGTTCATCCACTCTGGCCCTGTTCGCATTCCTGGAAAGAAAACAATTACGTCTCATCATTTCTGCAATAAGGTCAGTCTTCTTAATTTCTTTCAACCAAGGTTCATGTTTTAGGTTATTAGAGAAAGTAAAAGATGAGTAAAAAAAATTCTCCGTTTTAGGTTTTTTAGCTCAATATGTCATTTTGTCACCTCAAAAAAAAAACATATTTAGCCCCATGCTCGAATGCCCCCGCCCCCCTGTCAAAAAAAGGTACAATCTCATTGTTCTTGCCATGTCTTTGTATATGCCATATTTTTATTTACATTAGTGTTGTGCCTGAGCTGTTTTTCTTTCTTTTCTTTTCTTATGTTCTTGTTGTTGCAAAAGCAGTAAATGAGACAAATTTACGCTCATCTTTTACTTTATTTAATAACAACCTAAAACATGAACATTGGTTGAAAAAAAAAAAAAACTAAAGTTGTCCTTTAACAGAGTTAATTGCGGCGTCATGTTAGCAAGAAGCAGGAGAAGACTTACTTGTTCATTTCCATGAACACGTCGTATAGAGACTTGGTGACCGGATGGACGTGGCTGCCACTGATACAGACACAGCATCGAGGCTATAGAACAACAATCATATTTATTATGATTATTATTACACTAGATGGACGTGGCTGCCACTGATACAGACACAGCATCGAGGCTATGGAACAACAATCATATTTATTATGATTATTATTACACTAGATGGACATGGCTGCCACTGATACAGACACAGCATCGAGGCTATAGAACAACAATCATATTTATTATGATTTAATATTACACCTTTTTCTTTCACAGAAAGTTTGTGATCCAACAAACACTCTACTCACACTAATGAACTCGGAGTAAGCTGCCAAGGAGAGGGTCACGGAGGTGCCGAAGGAAAGACCAAACAGCCCGACTCTGTCTTTGATCACCAGAGGATGCTCCTTGATGATGTCAAACGCCGTCTGCAAAGTCAACCGGGTAACAAGAATTGATTGATTGAAATATTTATTAACACTTTGCAGAATTACAGTACATTTCAAGCACAAACTCAATACAAAGACTGTTAACTGTGAGTGGACGACCCATTTAAGCATTACACTTGTTTACAAGAGGGTCCACCATGTTAAATTCATCAAAACATTTAGAGACCCTGTCGGGTGTAAAGGCACAACTTGGACACTCAAGCATGACGGAAGCATGAGTTAAGTCCGTTGCTCTCCCCAGGTTGGCGGAGGGTGTGTAGAGCCCAGGATCACATTAGATGATTGACACAGGGGTGAAAAATGGGTTACAAAATCGTGGGATAAAAAATACATAAAAAAAAAAGAAAACATTTAGAGACGTACAAATAGACACTATATAGTTAAAGAACAGAACAGGAATTCATCATAAAGGAAGCAAAAAATGGAAAGAAACATATACAGTGAGGGGAGGGGGATTCAGATTTAATAAACGTCCTCCATCAGATTATATAATCTCGAAACGTGACACAAACTTACATCCACTGGGTGACAGGGGACTGGGGGACAGTTACATCCACTGGGTGACAGGGGACTGGGGGACAGTTCAAAAAAGCTGAACTTTGTACCCACAAAGCGCTTGCAGGTAATTAGACTTCGTGTTAAGCCCTAATCACACCAAAGGGTCACCACCATGTAACTTCTTGGGTCCAAACGGTTGCAAGGAGTTAACGCTAAAAACCGTCTCGACACCTTTGGTGTGGTTTGGGGCCGTTGAATTCCATGCTTTGAATCACTAGGGTCAATGTGGGTCAACGTGCAACCAGACATATCACTCTTTGGTGTGGTTATTAGGGCTTTACAATACACAAAGTCTGATAGTAAAGGATGAAGAGATGAGGGTGACTGACTAGTGACTACATACATACCTCAAAATAATTGAGCTCAACCGTTTGATTTGTTTTGACCTCCTCTATAGAGAGATACTCCAACGCCATAGAGACGAAACCATGGGACGCCAAGAGGGCAGAGCGGTACTCCACTAGTCCTCCACCCCCTCCCCACATATCCAGCACCCCGGGATACGGTCCTGGACCTGAGAGATGGTAATAAAACAGCCATAAAACTCACTGAATGTGTGATGAAATGAATGAAAGAACAGAGTATTGTGTTTCACAGACTGTTCATATAGAGCGTGAATAAAGCAGAAGTGAATTCCCCGTTCATTTTTCATAGACTTTTCAAAAAGTATTTATTTAAAGATGTTTACGCCGCAGACAAAGCCAAAGCAAAGTTACTATATTTACCCAGGGTAACTGGACTAAGCTCAAGAACTTGTTTACAGCCAGGCCCTGCTCATAGAACATTTCATGGTAGGGGTTCAATGCCTTGCTCAAAGGGCACTTCAGCGGTGGTAATTTCTTACGTGCCGGTCCGGGGATACGAACTAGCGACCTTCCGATATCAAGACCGCTCCGCAAACCGTTCGGCCACCGCCAACTCTTGTTGTGACAAATCATGACAATGAATGAACACAACATTTTGGGCCTAACTGATAATTACGAAGAAGAAAAACAACAAAAAGTGTTTTCTTTCTACTTAATTATTTGTTCGGTCCGGAATTTGTCACAACTCGAGTTGGCTTTGTGCGAGGCTTAAAAAGGTCTTTAAATAAATACTTTTTGAATAGTCTTATGAGGAAAATGAACGGGGAATCATTTCTAGGGGGCGGGACTGCGATGCTCTGTACCTGGAGGTAAGAACAGCGTCCCTCGGACTCCTCTCTCTCGGATGTCTATCCTCTGGACACCTGGTGCCATGTAGGACCTCTCTGTGAGCACCGAGGCCATGGGAGGCTGCTCCCTGAAGCCCTCCACAACATGGCCTTTGTACATGGAGATGAGCAGCGCCATGGGGGTGCGCACGTCCAACTTCCTCAACCTGGGAGAAGAGGGGGAAGAAGAGACAGACTCTGTTTGAGTACCAGAACTGATGATATGCACACGGATATGCACACGAATATACACACACGGATATACACACAGAAGAAAGGGAAGACAAGGCGGAGAGACAGACTGTTTGAATACCAGAACTGATGACATGCACACGGCTGCCATCTTGCCAGCAAGGTGCTACCTAGGTGCAACTTCCCAATGACAGCCCATTCATCCAAACAGAACAGTCCTATCTGATTGTATTAAAAATAACGTCAAACTCACCAACATTGCAGCTGTTACGGAAAGCTTGAATTATCCTCTTTCAATCTGCAAAGTGTTTGTTTCATAAAAATCCACCGTTGACATGTTATGATGATCTACTCCCTGTCAAGAAATTCCTTGCAGATTTTTTTTTTTCTAAGTGCTGGAGTTTGGAAGCGCTCGTTGACTATCACTCAACAGCCTGTGTGTACCAACTGTTTAGAATGTGCACATGATGCAGGAGGCAGCAGGAGGTTTGCTTTACTGAAAACGAGTGCTTCCAAACTCTGACACTTAGAAAATAATCATCTGCAAGGAATTTCTTGACGGGAAGTAACTCATAACATGTCTACGGTGGATTCTTATGAAACAAACACTTTGCAGATAGAGGATAATTCAAGCTTTTCGTGAAGCTGAAATGTCGGTGAGTTTGACGTTGTTTAATACAATTAAATAGGACTTTTCTGTTTGGATGAATGGGCTGTCTATGGGAAGTTGCACCTAGTTAGCACCTTGCTGGCAAGATGGCAGCTGTGTGCATATCGTCAATGAGCAAACTAAAGTATGACGATGCAAATCAGTCTTTGAGAGTCTTCACCTGAGGCCCGTTCGACTCCCAGGGACAGGGCGCATACTCCACAGCAAACCCATGGGCTCTTTTCCTGTGTATGTTCCTCCAACACTGGCATCGTCGGAGACTAGAACACATGGAAACACAATGTGACTTATTCTTCGTCATGGAATTTGGGGATCACTCAGCAATGTCGTTACACCTGCATGATCTCCACTAGCTAAAGAGTGCTGCGTTACGCCCCGAAAATAGCTGATCTACAAGCTCTCAACGCGTTGAGAGCTTGTAGATCTGCTATTTTTGTCCAAAAAGTGCCCCCTCTTACGGGATCTCAGCCCCTGCCCCCTCTAACACTCTCTGCACGTCCCTGCCATGGATGTGTGGTGGATTATTTAGAACTCACATCGGAGTCTTTAAGAAATAATCAAGGTAGAGAGTTGGACTGAAACAATGTCACTGTTAATACAAGAATGATCCGGACCGCCCAGGGAGACTGCACGAATGCATTACCATTATTTATACACTACAGGGGTGCCCTGTAGCCTGGGTAAACCCACTCCCCCTGCTGGACAACATTCTGCAGCTAGGTGCCCTGGGCCAACACAAGTAGAAACTTGAAAAACTAGAAGGAAAACAAACTTTTAAGTTCACCATCGCCACCATATACCTCCTTCCACAGTGACATTGACTCAAGGTAGGCCTATAGAACTTTTTAAGAACTCTTGTGCTACGGTATGATGATGATGATGTCACATAATTCGTCATTCCCAGACAACTGCTAAATCTACAGTTACAGAGAACTTTTCTCATTTTAACTGATTTTCATATTATGAATTTTTTTTTAAAGACACTGAAATTGTTGTTGCATTTATATTATTTTCATTATTTTATTTAAGGCAGTGTCTATTGGTCGTGGGCACCCACAGAGCCCTGGTCATCGCTGTCATAGTGACCATAAGTCTTAACCACCAGCCACAGAGCCCTGGTCATAGTGACCATAAGTCTTACCCACCAGCCACAGAGCCCTGGTCATAATAGTGACCATAAGTCTTACCCACCAGCCACAGTGCCCTGGTCATCGCTGACATAGTGACCATAAGCCTCCCAGTAGTCCTTGTCTTCGGAGTGGTGAAGGGAATGGAGCGTGACTGCAGTCCGCGGTGGAACATTCTTCACCAGCACCCTGAACTTCTCGTCCACCAGAGCCCGCGTGGGGAGAACGGACAGGATGGGAAACACACTCCCGGTCATCATCATAGTGGACGACCACCTACGGGGAGACACCACACCTCTGCACTGAGCCGCGATTATACTCCACGCGAGACGGCTGTGCATGTTATTCTTAACAACTTAAGTTAAACGTTAAGTCTCAAGGTCGGTATTTTCACGTCACTGATCAGGCAGGCTATCTATTTAGTCAAGAAACTATCGCTATCACTATCGGAAATAAACAATGTGCACAACGTTAACTAAAGCGCATACGGTAAGTTCTAATAGTTGGTCCAGTTTCTACCTTTCTGTAGACAGTCCCACTTGTAGAGTTTATAACGACGGTAGTTGTCAGTCGACATTCCGTCTTTCTGCACACAGTCAGCTGAGCTCAGACACACACCCGCCGGAACTAACCGGGTCCGGGTCGATGAGTCTCCTTCAAAATAAAACCTCAAGCAGTGGCTCTCAACCAGTGGTCCGAGGACCACCAGTGGTCCTTGAGGGGTTTCCAGGTGGTCCCCGGCATAAATGTGGAGGGTTGGTAAACCAAATGTACCCTGGTCCCTTATTATAGATCTTTAACTCTAAAATGAAATCAAATGGACCCTTATTTGGTTTTAATGTTATGCCCTCAAGAGTTAAATTATTGTTAAACATCTGCATTCTTGTCAGATGTGCTGCTTCATGTCCCCAATAAAAAACATCTGCATTACGGTAATTCATTTACAAGAAGTCTATACAACATTAGATAATTTAGAATTTAAAATGACTTAAAGTGGATCTCTTGTCCACTAGTCCCTTCCTAACATTTTAGTCTAATTTTTATTTGCTGACAATTATATATATATATATATATATAATATATATATATATATATAATATATTTAGTCATCATAGCTTAGTTTTCATTTAGTTTTCGTCAGTGGAAAAAGGTAGTCGACCAAATCTTTTCGCCTTAGGATTAGTGAAATTCTGTTTCTTGGAATCCCTTGGCTTAAAGGACCACTTTTCAACCTATCTTCATATAATAGGTCCTCACTAATAATCATGTCTGTCTGATACTCTGTCTGTGTCTCATAGGAGGGCTGTGGGCAGTTCAGAAACCGTCCTCCAGTGACATCATCGATGGGGAATACAAGCTAATAGAAACTGCAGGCTTTCTAGTCCTGAAAGGTAGCAATGCGAAAACGGAAGCCGTCGTTCTCACGATAATGGAAATCTAAACCTTTTTGTAAAAAAAAAATCTTGTTTAAAAAGAAAGTCTGCCTAATGATGATGTCACTGGAAGACGGTTTCTAAACTCCCTCCTATGAGACACAGACTGAGTAGGAAAATTTATTAGTTAGGACCTATTATATGAAGATAGGTTGAAAAGTGTTGAAGCTTTAAATGTCCTATAGATCATATATATCTTCCCTCTGAAATAGAATTAACCCATTCTGACCTGAGATCAGATTCATACGAGGTTTCCACGGGACACACACTGGTCTGATTAACCCATTCTGACCTGAGATCAGATTCTAAAAATGTCAGTCGTTCTTCGAATTTTTCAAAAATAGCAGACCTACAAGCTCGTATCGCGCCACTCGGTGGCGCGATACGAGCTTGTAGATCTGCTATTTTTCAATAGGTAAAGCATAACATGATGCTAACACCAAAATGGGTGCCCGGTCAGAATGGGTTAAAATGAACCACTTTAACTTCAGAATTAGACCACATCAGAATGTCTCTCACCAAATACAAGTACATCACTCTTTAAATCAAATAATAGCATACATAATAATAATTGGCACATGATATAAAGAAACAATCCCTTTTAATCACGGCATTGACATTTTCAATCAAATAATTGCATAATATACATTACTGTCAAATGAGATTGTACTGCCCCGGGGGCTTTGAGTGACATTTCTCATCACTGAGGAATAATATTTTACAGCTGTGGCATTAGGCTTGAAAGACAAGCCTCTCATGATTGAAGGAGATGTTAGTCATAATAAATAATACATTTTACATTCAAACCTACAGTAATGTACAGTAGAGGCCCTTCGTGGTTTCCCCTATGATTGATGATACAGTATAGGTTTAACATGGCTGTCTTAGTGGCGTGTGTGTGTCTGTGTCTGTCTGTCTGTGTGTGCGTCTCTCTTCACAGCTTGGACTGAGGGACAGACACAGGGCTGGGATACAGATGTGTGTGTGTGTGTGTGTGTGTGTGTGTGTCTTCACAGCTTGGACTGAGGTACAAACACAGGGCTGGGATACAGATGTGTGTGTGTGTGTGTGTGTGTCTTCACAGCTTGGATTGAGGGACAGACAGGGCTGGGATACAGATGTGTGTGTGTGTGTGTGTGTGTGTGTCTTCACAGCTTGGACTGAGGGACAGACACAGGGCTGGGATACAGATGTGTGTGTCTGTGTGTCTTCACAGCTTGGACGGAGGGACAGACACAGGGCTGGGATACAGATGTGTGTGTGTCTTCACAGCTTGGACAGAGGGACAGACACAGGGCTGGGATACAGATGCTGTTGCAGAAACGCCAAGATCTTCTCCCAGGAGTCTTCCTGAGCGTCTGCATGAGGTTTGGTCTCTCCGCCCCACAGCATAATCACTGCCAAGCACATAAATAGTAAATACACACTCGTTAACCCATTTAGACCTAAGTTCGATTCTACAAAGTTTGTGTGCGTGGATATTTATGGGTGTTCAAAACGTTTATGTTTATGTGGTGTAGATGGTCACCCTTGTCACGCGTGCCATGTAGTATAAAGTTGTTTATGTTTATGTGGTGTAGATGGTCACCCTTGTCACGCGTGCCGTGTAGTATAAAGTTGTTTATGTTTTATGTGGTGTAGATGGTCACCCTTGTCACGCGTGCCATGTAGTATAAAGTTGTTTATGTTTATGTGGTGTAGATGGTCACCCTTGTCACGCGTGCCGTGTAGTATAAAGTTGTTTATGTTTATGTTTCGTGTAGATGGTCACCCTTGTCACGCGTGCCGTGTAGTATAAAGTTGTTTATGTGGTGTAGATGGTCACCCTTGTCACGCGTGCCGTGTAGTATAAAGTTGTTTATGTTTATGTTTCGTGTAGATGGTCACCCTTGTCACGCGTGCCCTGTAGTATAAAGTTGTTTATGTTTATGTTTCGTGTAGATGGTCACCCTTGTCACGCGTGCCCTGTAGTATAAAGTTGTTTATGTTTATGTGGTGTAGATGGTCACCCTTGTCACGCGTGCCGTGTAGTATAAAGTTGTTTATGTTTATGTTTCGTGTAGATGGTCACCCTTGTCACGCGTGCCGTGTAGTATAAAGTTGCTGGCTACGAAGTGCGGCGTGTAGGGGGGCTCGATCAGGTGTCCGGCGCCGCGGTAGGTGAGGACGGTCAGCAGGTGCTCGTTGCCCGCTACGCGCATCATGGCGGTTATCTGAGGAGGAAAAAGGGAGTGATGTCACTTCCTATAGTATACTCACTCATTGTGGGATGGAACTAAAAGACAGCGGATTCGTCCCGTTATCACTGTATTAAATATACGAAATCAACCCGTTATCAGGAACGTTGGAATTATGGCTAATATATATGGCCATACTGGCATACTAGACATTGTGGTGTTTTGGCTGTGTTCACCCAGACTGCACCATGCAGGGTGGTGGTGGTGGTGCAGACACAGCCTGGTCAACGACTCCCCCTGCTGGACGTGTCATTTCCAACTCTATTGTCGGCACATAGAAACTAAGGGCTACTAATATTTACACTATTCTCTGCCTATCGGTGCTGAGTCGGGTCTGGTGGCCGTCGCAACGCTCGGCACGGCGACTCGCTCGGCTAGCGCCTCGCTCGGCGGTGCCTCACGTGCCTCAAGGCCACCAGAGACTCGCACGGCGCGCCTCCGTCATTGGCACAAAAAGCTAAACGCTCCCATAGTTTCAGTCCGGATTTCCCAGTATGTTGATTATCACATACTGGGGGGCATTTCTAAAATGTGCTGATTACAAACATTCTCTTGATTATCGGGTGATAACATCCGAAGCGGGGGCTAAAAGAGATGTGTGTGAGGGTGTTTGGGGTGAACTCACATCCTCAGCAGAATAACTAAAAGAGATGTGTGTGAGAGTGTTTGGGGTGAACTCACATCCTCAGCAGACTAACTAAAAGAGATAATGTGAGAGTGTTTGGGGTGAACTCACATCCTCAGCAGAATAACTAAAAGAGATGTGTGTGAGGGTGTTTGGGGTGAACTCACATCCTCAGCAGACTAACTAAAAGAGATGTGTGTGAGTGTTTGGGGTGAACTCACATCCTCAGCAGACTAACTAAAAGAGATGTGTGAGTGTTTGGGGTGAACTCACATCCTCAGCAGAATAACTAAAAGAGATGTGTGTGAGTGTTTGGGGTGAACTCACATCCTCAGCAGACTAACTAAAAGAGATGTGTGAGTGTTTGGGGTGAACTCACATCCTCAGCAGACTAACTAAAAGAGATGTGTGTGAGTGTTTGGGGTGAACTCACATCCTCAGCAGACTAACTAAAAGAGATGTGTGAGTGTTTGGGGTGAACTCACATCCTCAGCAGACTCCACTGTGGCCCAGTTCTGATCGTCGTCAGCGTTGACCAACAGCACTGGACACCGTATCCTCCCCACCTTCAACCACGGATTAAAAACAGAAACTTTGGATTTAACTCTGTGGTGTCAGTCGTTCTCTACTATTTCATATGAAGAGACCCCCAGAATTATCTGTATTTGGCCGTAGACCCCCATCTGAAAATAAGATTTGAGTTCTGAAAGAATATATATTCAGATTCAGATTTGCGCCACATTTTCACTATTTTTCAGAAAAAGCAGATCTACAAGCTCGTAGCTTGTAGATCTGCTATTTGTCAATAGATAAAGTTTAAAAATAATGGTTAAAACACTAAAAGGGGTTCCAGAATGGGTTAAAATACAAAATGACTATACTTTTGTGTCAGGGCTGGTATGGTAGACGAGTTGAACCGTTTTACACTTTGTTTTCAATATCAATTTGTGGTAATTATGAAGCATTATAATAAGATATACGGTACGGTATGTACTTACATCTACTTTCAGATCGAGGTCAGTCGGGATTGGTAGGATCAAGTCTCTCTGGATTACACGATTCTGCTCATCAAATCTTATCTTGTGCTCATTCCTGACAAGGCAAGGACATGCGTACATCTCAACATTACTGCAGAGTAGTAAGTAAGTAAGTAATGCAAGTCAGGGTCTTATTAACCCATTTAGGCCTGACATTTAAGTCTTCTAAATTCTGACAGTTTTCTGAAATACCTATGTTTCTGTATCAGTGTCAAGGACCCCAGAAATTATATGTAATTGGCCTCCTACCCCATCTGAAAATATGTTGTTCCAGGGACCTCCCCTCAGAAGTAAAGATTTGAGTTAAAAACGTTCGTTCTGAAAAGAATATATATTCCAAATTTGCGCCACATTTTCACGATGTTTCAAAAATAGCAGACCTACAAGCTCGTAGCGCGCCACTCTGAGCTTGTAGATCTGCTATTTTTACAAAAGCTAAATTATAACATAATGTTTAAAACACCAAAATGGGTTAAGAAGGTACAGTATATACCCTGCATTGTATGCATGTTAGCACGAAGCAAGATAGATATGTACCTCTTTATCTCAGCAAACACCTCAAACAGGGACTTGTTGACTGGATGGACGTGGCTTCCACTGATGCAAACACAGCAACGAGGCTAGAAAACAATGATATGCATATGGAAAATGAATGTGCCGTACAGTACAGGCGAACACTGCACGCCTAGGCTCTCATGCCTGCTGTTGTGATTTAGCTGCATAAGCACATTGATAACCATGACATGATTGTCTAGTGTCTACTACTGTATCAGTACTGTACATACAGTATGATATGATATGCAAGCGTGTTCCTGGTCATTCTGTTCTTATCATAGTTTTTATAATCTACTACAGGACGTCATAGATCTACTGTCTATATTACTCTGTGTGTGTGTGTGTGTAATGAACTTCAGAATGCATGGTAAACATATCACTGATGTGTTGGCATGTGTTTTCCGAGCCTGTGACTCGCAATGGAATCTTCACCCACCACCCAAAGGGATTATATGAGACCTCTAGATGCCCTTAGAGATGGTCGCCCTTAAATATCATTACACCTGCTGCCTGAAGCAAAACTATTTAGAAGTACAGAGATAACACAGTAGGTAAATGGCGCCAAAACAACTGGTAAAGGGAACACCTTTTTTTTCAACCGTATCTCAATACAATGGTCCTCAGTGTGATGGTCACTAATAGGACGGTAGCATTGGTGATTGATGAGCGTGGCTGGCCACCATCTTATCGTGCCAATGTTCCAGAAATAAAGCAGAGATTAAAATAGGGTGCATTTTGCATCGCAAAACGCAGTTTATTGCGAACGCAGTGAGCACTTACTATGAGACCTAGCAGATCATGTCTTGTCTGTCTGTGTGTCCCCCTTTTGTGCCCATATATGGAGCTGAGTGATTTGTTTGTGATTGATGCAACACACTCCATATTTGGACATATAGCTGCGTTCGCTTCCCGCGTCTTACTTGTAGTTAAGGGACGCAATAAAACAACGACCTCTGCTGCATCCACAGGATGCACTATACTGTACTACTGTACTTTAATTCTAGTTTATTTTGCTAGCTTTAGTTATAATAATCATTTATTCTTATGTTTTCTGCATGAATATAACCACATTATTTATAACCATAAAATTTGAAATGGGAGTTAAATGCTGCAATTTGTAAAAAATAAAGTGGGACTCATAAAATGTCCCTAGGACTCATTACATTGAAAACCTATTTACTTCACTGATAAAGGCTGCAGTTTCTTTTAAATCCTTGCCAGAGAGGTTAATTCTAACCAGAGCCAGCTACTGAGAACTTTGGAATTAATGACTACCATTAAATGAAGTTACAGTTGAGCAAAGTTGAAGGGTTTCTTTAAACTAGCAATCTAAAACACTTTTCTCGTGTCTTAATATTTCTTTATATCATCCTGCCTAAAAGCAGAAGAATATGGTAAAAGTTGGGATGTCTAATTTATAATCTGTGGAACGACAATGTTGCTCATTAAAAATAACAATACATGAATTAATACTACAAATGAGTGGAAACCCAGCTTTAGATTGCATTCAATCTGTCAAGTTAGCATGGGACACCTTCCATTAGTGTGAAGTTTATAAGTGCAAGATCCTTGGTTTATGATTCTCAAAAAATAATGTTTTTTGTCAAAGGTTAACAGCATCAGTCACAGCACGTTTGTGATCCATGCGACAAACAAAACTGTTTTCTTATAAATGATTGGCAGCCAGGCTACGAAAAGGTTTGTAAAAGTTTGTTTCCCTTTGCTTTGACATCAGTGTTGTTTTTGGCAGCACATTTAGATTTTAGTTTTAGTCATAGTCTCTTGAATAGTTTTCATTCATAGTTTTAGTCACCTGGAATGTTTTGTGTTATTTTTCACTTGCTGAAAATAGACGATCTACAAGCCCACAACGCGTCGCAACTAATTGTAAAATGACTTATCCTGGATCTCTTTCCACTAGTCCACTTAGTCCCTAACATTTAGGTCTAGTTTTTATTTGTTGACGAAAATTGTCAGTATATTTAGTCTTAGTTTTAGTCACCATAGCTTAGTTTTCATTTAGTTTCCATTTAGGTTTTAGTGGACGAAAACAACACTGCTTGACCTCTCAGAAAGTATTCATGTATTTATGTTTACCGTGACTGTAAACCGTGACGACCAAATACTCACACTAACAACCTTGGAGTGACCTGCCAAGGAGAGGGCCACGGAGGTGCCGAAGGAAAGGCCAAACAGCCCGACTCTGTCTTTGATCACCAGAGGATGCTCCTTGATGATGTCAAACGCCGTCTGCAAAGTTAACCAGATAACGGTGGTTCCACCGGACGAGAAAAGAAAACGTGCATCAGATTATATAATCTCCAAACGTGACACAGACTTAGGTACATCTCCAACTGGGTGACAGTTCAAAATCCTGGACTTTGTACCCACAAAGCGCTTGCAGGTAATTAGTCGTGTTTACAATACACAACGTCTGAGAGGAGAGGATGACGTAGAGATGAGGGTGACTGACTATAGTGACTACATCCATACCTCAAAATAGTTGAACTCAACATCCGCTGTTCTGAGCTTGTCAACAGAGAGATACTCCAACGCCATAGAGACGAAACCATGGGACGCCAAGAGGGCAGAGCGGTACTCCACCAGTCCTCCACCCCCTCCCCACATATCCAGCACCCCAGGGTACGGCCCTGGACCTGAGAGATGGTAATAAAACAGCCATAAAACTCTCTGTTCTTTCATTCATTTCATCACACATTCAGAGTGATGTGTTCCACAGACTGCTGCTCTATACCTGGAGGTAAGAACAGCGTCCCTCTGACTCCTCTCTCTCGGATGTCTATCCTCTGGACACCTGGAGCCATGTAGGACCTCTCTGTGAGCACCGAGGCCATGGGAGGCTGCTCCCTGAAGCCCTCCACGACATGGCCTTTGTACATGGAGATGAGCAGCGCCATGGGGGTGCGCACGTCCAACTTCCTCAACCTGGGAGAAGAAAGGGAAGAAGAGACGACGAGGAGGAGAGACGGGCTCTGTTTGAGTACCAGAATGAGCAAACTAAAGTATGACGATGCAAATCAGTCTTAGTGAGTCTTCTTCACCTGAGGCCCGTTCGACTCCCAGGGACAGGACGCATACTCCACAGCAAACCCATGGGCTCCTTTCCTGTGTATGTTCCTCCAACACTGGCATCGTCGGAGACTAGAACACATGGAAACAAAATGTGACTCGCAGTCGCAACAACAGCCCTTTTGTAATATATGCTGTCGAGCACGACGGCATATTACATATTGTATTAACCCATTCTGACCGGGCACCCATTTTGGTGTTAGCATCATGTTATGCTTTACCTATTGAAAAATAGCAGATCTACAAGCTCATATCGCGCCACCGAGTGGCGCGCTACGAGCTTGTAGGTCTGCTATTTTTGAAAAATTCGAAGAACGACTGACATTTTTAGAATCTGATCTCAGGTCAGAATGGGTTCATCAGACCAGTGTGTGTCCAGTGGAAACCTCGTATGAATCTGATCTCAGGTCAGAATGGGTTAAAAGAAAAACAGATAGAAAAGGCTATACTCTGCATGCAGAACTATAGCTTAGTTTACTGATTTGAAGGAATGAAATCGAAAAAAAAAAAAAAAAAAAATCCGAGGGGAAATTCAGATGGTCCCACAGCTCATACAATAAGGTTAAAAATACAGCACAAAAAAGGGGGGGCACGGGTTACGCAACTCCGTGTGGCACACGGAGTTGCACCACTCACTTCACACGGGTGTGATTTTTGACATTTAAATGCCAAACCATCAAAGCATGTTGTGGGCACGTTGTATCAGGGAAAACAACCCAAACTACTAAGTCATGAGTCTTCCAGTTCAATTCATTTAAATTCTATTCAATTCAATTCAATATATAGGAGCTTTATTGGCATGAAAAAACGTATATGAGCCCCGGTCATCGCTGACATAGTGACCATAAGTCTTACCCCCCAGCCACAGAGCTCTTACCCACCAGCCACGGAGCCCTGGTCATCATAGTGACCATAAGTCTTACCCACCAGCCACAGAGCCCTGGTCATAGTGACCATAAGTCTTACCCACCAGCCACAGAGCCCTGGTCATAGTGACCATAAGTCTTACCCACCAGCCACAGAGCCCTGGTCATATAGTGACCATAAGTCTTACCCACCAGCCACAGAGCCCTGGTCATAGTGACCATAAGTCTTACCCACCAGCCACAGAGCCCTGGTCATAGTGACCATAAGTCTTACCCACCAGTCACAGAGCCCTGGTCATCATAGTGACCATAAGTCTTACCCACCAGCCACAGAGCCCTGGTCATATAGTGACCATAAGTCTTACCCACCAGCCACAGAGCCCTGGTCATAGTGACCATAAGTCTTACCCACCAGCCACAGAGCCCTGGTCATAGTGACCATAAGTCTTACCCACCAGCCACAGTGCCCTGGTCATCGCTGACATAGTGACCATAAGCCTCCCAGTAGTCCTTGTCTTCGGAGTGGTGAAGGGAATGGAGCGTGACTGCAGTCCGCGGTGGAACATTCTTCACCAGCACCCTGAACTTCTCGTCCACCAGAGCCCGCGTGGGGAGAACGGACAGGATGGGAAACACACTCCCGGTCATCATCATAGTGGACGACCACCTACGGGGAGACACCACACCTCTGCACTGAGCCGCGATTATACTCAACGCGAGACGGCTGTGCATGTTTCTTATCGGTTCCAAACTGTCAAACCGTTATGACATGTTAAAGTCCCAAGGTCGATTTTTGATATTTAATAGCCAAAGTTCTGATAACGCAACTATCAGGACTTGATATGTGCATAAAAGTTATCGCGTTCTCTAAATAACTTTTTCTGTTCTGAGAATACTTTTCTTTTCTTAATCCTGCAGTAGTAGCACTTGTGGGAGTGAGTATTAAAAAGAGAAAGCAAACAAACATTCCGCGGGACCTACAGTCACGTGATCAGAATAATACGTCCGTTTGGTTCCTTCAAAGTAAAGGTTTCAGGATTGGGAATAACGTCCCTGAACCTTCCTTCGGTGGCCGCCGGATGTCGCTGTTAGACTGCAGTCAGTGCTGCAAACATGAGGCGGCGTCATAGTTGCATATGGCGGCGTATACAAACATTTACAATTTGGACATTTATTTAGCAGATGCTCTTAATTCAGAGCGACTTTTTACAGTATAAAACAAGGAAAACACGAGGTAATATATGGCCCTGGGCCTACACCCAATGCACATTATAGTAATCTATAGGATTAGATGCTATCACAATCAGTCACGTAAGACGGCCTCAATGTTTGTTGATTGTTTGTTTAAAGACTAAACATATCTCTTATCTGTACATTGTGTTGTTTCAAGTCATGTTTATTTTTTTAAACATCATTGCATAACCATATGAATTATGTTTAATTACAGTTTGAGACACAAGAGGGCCGCTCTATTAAAAAACAACAAACAATAATCAACTTATCAAACAACGCTAAAAAAAAGTTTCTATTACTTCTGGTAAAGCATGTAGTCGTAGACTACGCTCTCGGGAGGAATTCCATCATGGTGCCTTTTTGTGTATGCTTATTGTGCTTAAATACAGTAGCAAGCACAGCTGTAGCTCTGCGCCAAGACTGTATTATTTAATTTTACACCAATTGTTGCTTTGATAGGTTGTTGTTGTTGGCGAGGCCAGCAGGTGGAAGACTTGAACGCAGATGCTCCTGCATGATATCCCCCTTTCCTATAGTTTCCAGTAGCAAAAAGTAAGTGTTGGAGCCAAAATGCGTTTTGTTTATTTTGTTTTATTTATTTAAACGAATTAATGATGAGTATAATAATAATTAACGTGTCCTTGTTATATCATGACGTCATGGCAAGCAGTCAGTCAGAATGGTGGGTGGTTGGTTGTCATGGAAACCCTTATTACCCGGCTGTCACTGATGGCACGCAGGTGCGACAGGGGAAGACAACACCGTTTTTGACCGTGCGTGGTCGATGCGGTTCAGTTTGTTTGTTTGTAAAGTTTACAGTTTATTTAAAGTTTGAATACTACTGCTCCGACTATGGGTGTTCTCAATAAATGGTTGACATATCCAAAAGATGAGATTCAATGACTGGATATTGAATTAATCACGGCACGCGTCAAACTAAAGTAAAGTTCAACCCATGCCCTGCTGTTTAGCCTAGAAGTAGCTACAGGCTTCACAGTAAGCATTCCGTTCTGTCTTTTCTTTTCTTCCTACCCTCAAATGTATTTACTAAACTGCACAGGAAGCATCAAAACCATTTAAACTCTTAACTAACACACACACACACACACACACACACACACACACACACGTACACCAGTGTTGTTTTCGTCAACTAAAACTATGACAAAACATTTTCGTTGACTACCTTTTTTCACTGACAAACTAAATGGAAACTAAATAAACTAAGCTACGATGACTAAAACTGAGACTAAATATATAGTGACAATTTCGTCAAGAAATAAAAACTAGACTAAAATGTTAGGAGGGGACTAGTGCAACTTGGTTGCATGCTGAAAATAGCAGATTACAAGCTCACAAAACGTTGCGTTGCGACGCTATTTTCAGCAAGTGTAAAATCAGTCATTACGAGGGCATCAAGGCCCACCAAAATACATTTTAGTCGAGTAAATCAGCTGTAGATTTAGTCGACTAAAATCTTAGACTAGACTAAACACAAACATTCCAGGTGACTAAAATGTGACTAAAACTAAATGAAAACTATTGAAGAAACTATGGCTAAAACTAAAATCTAAATGTGCTGCCAAAAACAACACTGACACACACACACACACACACACACACACACACACACACAGAGCACTTGCATTACATACCTAATGCTTTCTGTATGTGGCTGTGGGTTGACATTATATTGCGGCAGCTCCCGAGTATGTTATGTGTTGTTTGTTTATGTGTTCCGGTGCATGGCATTTATGTAACATTTGTTATGCATGGCATTTATGTAAGCATTTGCATCCTCAAGGACCTCATCAACATCATCATTCGAGTGGACCTCGAGTCAACCTCTGTAGCCGCCATTTGAAACTCTAGATTATCTTTTTAATAATGAGATGAATCTTTGCAATTATACCCTAGCCTGGCTAATGAGCCAGACCGAATCAGCCGACAGTGTGATTTGTTTTTTTAAATATATATTTTTTATCCCACGATTTTTGTAACCCATTTTTCACCCCTGTGTCAATCATCTAATGCGATCCTGGGCTCCACACACCCTCCACCAACCTTGTCCCCATATATGGGGGACAAGGGGAGAGCAACGGACTTGAACTCACGCTTCCTTCATGCCTGAGTGTCCAAGTTGCTCCTTTCCACCTGACAGGGGGGAGTTTCCCTGGTTGGACGTAGCGCGTGGAAGGAACACGTTATTCCAACCAGTTCCTTTCCCCTCCATCAGGCGCCCCGGCTGGCCAGGGGGAGGCAGTTTAGTGACCAGGATTACTGCATGTTTTTTGTGAGGTTACCTAGTACCCTAGGGGACACGGGGAGAACATGCAAACTCCACACATAAAGGCCCTTTCGTGACAGTGTGATTTGAGTCTGGCTTATTAGCCAGGCTAATGCCAGGGACCCCCATAATAAGAGAATATCATTATGGCTCTAGCAGTGATTCTCAACCCGTTTAATTTCAAGGACCCCCAGATTGACATGCAGTCTACAGTCTACAGACTTTAATGATAACGGGTGTGATTTTTCTTTGATAGGTTGTTGACGAGTCATCAGGTGCCAAAGAGTTGAACACACTGATCCTCTCCATCCACGCATCGCCTTATCCTGGGTTCCAGTGGCAAAAAGTAAGCACCCCTCTGATTGATTGATTGATTGTATTGTATGTATTAAGGACACCCAGTTTGACATGCATTTAATGGCATTTCTATCTCTGCAGGGACCCCCAATTTATATTGTAAAAAAATCAATGTTAATTTAACTCTGAGAGTGTACAAATGGAACCAAATGGTTCAATTTGTGTACACTCTCAGAGTTCAGTTATTGCGGCATAGGTTATTTTTTAATGGCATTTTACATAACATTACATAACATTTATTTCTGCAATTGGCTTGCTTATCGCTGGGAGCTAATTATCGAACAAGTGGTATATACCCCCGAGGAGTGCATAGCCTGCAGTCCCTTTTAACCCATTCTGACCTGAGATCAGATTCTATAAAAATGTCTTCTACATCCTGACAGTTTTCCATTCTGACCTGAGATCAGATTCTAAAAATGTCTTCTACATCCTGACAGTTTTCCATTCTGACCTGAGATCAGATTCTAAAAATGTCTTCTACATCCTGACAGTTTTCCATTCTGACCTGAGATCAGATTCTAAAAAATGTCTTCTACGTTAGTCGTTCTTCGATTTTTCAAAAAATAGCAGACCTACGAGTACGAGCTTGTAGATCTGCTATTTTTCAATAGCTAAAGCACGACATGATGCTTTATACACCAAAAGGGTTTCCCGCGCAAAATGGGTTAATGTTGGTCGCCCACACAGGATGCAGTCGTCCCGAATAATCTCGATCTGATCAGATTATGCGTGCCTTTTTTCCCCCTGGACTCTGCAAAATTAGTTCCTACGGCAGATAGGATGACCTTACTGTACACTGCACTCATTTCATTATGTCATAACTCATACTCGAGTAGTCCTGTCTGTCATGAGAGCAAACATGCATGTCCACCACCAGAACCTGCAGGAGTTTCTTCATCTGTCTTCACTTCACTACTCCATGTGTGACTGTAATTTGCCATACTGTACACATGTGTTGTACACTATGATGTCTTCACTATTCCATGTGCGACTGTAATCTGCCATGTGTTCATGTGTGTACTCTTGAACTTGGCTCTGCTAAAAGCAGCGCTGGTTCTGATCATCACCTCCTCTTCGCCGTTTTCTCACGAATCTACACAGCTTTGCTGAGTCCATTATACCAGATCTATAGTCTGTGTTGGACAAAATGCTATCCACATTTTTGAGGGGGGACAAATATATATATATATATATATATATATATATATATATATATATATATACAGCTTTTGTCCCCACAAAACGTCCGCAACACAAACATTCATTCATTCATTCAAGTTTTATTTATTCTCGAAATTACACTCATTAAACTCATTTTAGAACGAAGAACGGAAATGCATCGCATTTTCACTGTCGTCGAGTAATACAATACTATCATATAGAAAAACATCACAGTACATCAGAAGATCAGGAAAAGGAAAACAAAAGGTATACTGTACATGTGAATTACATGTACATGTGAATTACATGTACATGTGAATGTACATGCATTGATTGAAAACTTTATTTCAGACACAATGTGTCCATATACAAACAACAGGGAAAAAACAAGACGCAGTAAAAACAAAACAAAACAAAACACAGAGATAGCCTACAGTATGTACCAGAGACCAGACAGTCCTTATCAAATAATTGCCTCCAGTGTTTCCAGAAACATGAGGAAAAGATGAAATGCCATTGACTGACAACGGAGGGAAAATGTACGTCATCTTGTCCCCATGCACACGTCTCATATTTGCCATCGACAACGAAAGGAGAGATTAGGTCAAATATGACGTAAAATGTGTGGCAACGGGCATTCTGATTGGCCAGCATGAGATGATGCATGGTGATGCACTATGATAACGGGTGTGATTTTTCTTTGATAGGTTGTTGACGAGTCATCAGGTGCCAAAGAGTTGAACACACAGATCCTCTCCATCCACGCATCGCCTTATCCTGGGTTCCAGTGGCAAAAAGTAAGCACCCCTCTGATTGTATTGTATGTATTAACAGTTTTATTAGAATTACATTACAGCATAATTACATTACATTTCAAGCACAACTCATGACTAAGCTCAATAACTTGTTTACAGCCAGACCCTGCTCATAGAACATTTCATGGTAGGGGTTCAATGCCTTGCTCAAGGGCACTTCAGCGGTGGTAATTTTAACGTACCGGTCCGGGGATACGAACTAGCGACCTTCCGATATCAAGACCGCTCCGCAAACCGTTCAGCCACCTCTGCCCCAAAGGCTGAGGAGGTATAGAGCAGGTCGTCCAATGATACATGGGTCAGCGGTTCGAATCCCGGCTCCTCCTGTCTACATGTCGAAGTGTCCTTGGGCAAGACACTGAACCCCTAATTGCTCCCAATGTGCTGGTTGGTACCTTGCATGGCTTCGACACATTCATACAATCGGTGTATGAATGTGTATGAATGGGTGAATGTAATGCACAATATATGTAAAGCGCCTTGGATAAAGGCTATATATAAATGCACCATTTACCATTTAACTTTTGCCATTTTGGTGGCATAGGAGCGACATGAATTTAGTCCCTTGTTTGTGCCAAATCTGGGTTGTACATGGTTTGTTGAGCTCCCTCTGGTGTTGCGGTTGTGGACTTCGTTGACATTAAGGAAGTATTTAGACAGGTACATGAGTATCTTAGTGACGTATTTAGACAGGTACATGGGTATCTTGGTGAAGTATTTAGACAGGTACATGGGTATCTTAGTGAAGTATTTGGTATTTAGTACATGGGTGTCTTGTATGTGGAGGGTTTTCCAGGTTATGCCTAGAAGCAACTTTCATTAAATCATTACAGCATCAGTAGATGTTGCTGTTGTAGAACAGTCAGTATTTATTGTACCGTATATGTTTTCTCAGAGTACTTGCTGTACCCGTTCTGTGGGTACCTGCAGCACATAAAGGTCACCGACGACATTCACTGCCCTGTCCTGAAAAACATTATACCTCTCCGATCAGCAACAATATTGATCTCCAATCAATAACTGCAACTCATGCTCTGTCCCAGTTACCCCACGGCAGTGTTGCTTTTGTTGTGTGTGTGAAGCCTTTTATCCATTGTGTGAATTTGTGTCTGTTTGGTCATGCATAGTATAGCCTAGGGGACATCAGTAGAGAACGTGTATGTATGTGTGTGTGTGTGGGCGTGTGGGAGCGCGCGCGTGTGTGAGAGTGCGCAAGTGCATGTACTCGTGTGTTCGTCTTTGTGTATAGTATGTGTATATGCCAACATCTGTGTGTGCATTTATACTCGTATCATGTCTGTGCGTGTGTGTGTGTGTGTGTGTGTGTGTGCGTGCGCGCGCGCGTCTCAAAAATGGTGAGCCTAAATACACTGTACTGTACTACATCAGTGAGTGTGCGGTCCAACTAGACCGGACATAAGAGGGAGAAACCTTGAATGTCCAAAGCTGTAGAAAGAATATCTGTAAAAGATTGACTGTTTGTTACAAGCTTGTATAGATCGACAATTTCCACGTCGTGCGTCACATGCATAATACAACATAAAATATGACATTCATTCATTCATGAAAATCACACTTTTGTGCCCGGCGACAGCGGCCATAATATTGGCCATGCATTCAGGTTCTGCAAACCTCTCTCTCTCTACACCTAACCATGCTGATCACCTCTCCTGTATGTATACAGTACTGTATGGCACGCATACCAATGTAATTTAATTTATTTAACCGACTGTAATTTATGCTCCTCATCCTTCCTCCCCCTGAGCTCCAAGCCCATGCAGGGCTCATCCTTTTTGATTGATTGAAGTATTTATTAACAGTTTGCAGAATTACAGTACATTTCTAGCACAACTCGATGCAAAAAAAAATGTTAACTGTGAGTGGGGGGACCCAATAAAGCACTAGACTTGTTTACAAGAGGGTCCACCTTTCATTCAATTCATCATAACATTTAGAGACGTGCAAATATACACTTCTATAATAGTGAAGAAATAAACAGGAAATCATCATCATAAAGGAGGTAAAAAGGGGAAATAAAACCTATACAGTGAGGGGGGGAAAAGGGGTGGGTTCCCCCTGAGATCCAAGCGCGTGCACGCACACGCGCACACGCACACACGCACGCACACACACACACACACACACACACACACACACACACACACACACACACGGCCAGTATATGCCAGCCAGCATACACATACCTCGATGCATGTCATTTGTAGTGGGAGGGGATTTATCTTAGCTTGAGATCTGTTTTGGTCAACAAAGAGAGTTGAATGACATTCCTGTTCTCCGTGGCTCATTTCCACCACGTCTGTGTAATCCTCAAGGATACTTTATTCTCCAGTTAGATTCAGTGTTGTTTTTGGCAGAAGATTCAGGTTTTAGTTTATAGTCTTTTGAATAGTTCTCATTTAGTTTTAGGCACGTTATATCACTGTAAATCCCTGGAACATGTGACGCGTTTAAAACCTAAACACCAGTGTGTAATAATAATAATAAAATGCTTATTAATGGTCATAAAATACAGTAGAAACACGAGTTCACTCAAACGCCTCACGAGAACACCCAGGGCTGTATTTTGCTTGTCTTAAGTACCAGGTCTTATTACCTAACTTGAGTAAACTAAAGACCTGGAGGCGTGGTCAATGCTCTTTGGCCACTCAGAATAGCCAAAATATGGCATTGATCACGCCTCCAGGTCTTTAGTTTACTCAAGTTAGGTAATAAGACCTGGTACTTAAGACACGCAAAATACAGCCCCCAGTGTTTGAATTCTAAACGCCTATATGACTGACTTTGATTGTAAAAACTAAACACGTTCATGTGTTTAAAAAGCGTTACTGGCGATTAAACATGTTCTTCTGTTTATAATCTAAACACTGTGACACGTTTAAAAATATGTTAGAAATAAGTGTTTACAACCTAAACGCTTGGGTTTAGTGTGTTAGTCACCTGGAATGTTTTAGTGTCTAGTCTAGTTTTAGTCGACTAAATGTCATAAGGTTTTAGTCGACAAAATCTACGGTTGATTTAGTCGACTAAAATGCGTTTCGGCGGGCCTTGATGCCGCCGTAATGACTTATAATGGATCTCTTGTCCACTAGTCCCTTCCTAACGTTTTAGTCTAGTTTTATTTGTTGACGAAATTGTCAGTATATTTAGTCTTATAGTTTGTCATCATAGTTTGATATGATATAGTACTTTATTATCAGTTCACACTGAAATGTGTCTTGCGACCCAGCAGCCAAGTATGCAGAACACATATACACACATTTGCCATAACACAAATAACAAGACAATTTACATACATAAAGACATGAAGACAAGAGCAATATCCACCGCTTAGATTACCCCGTGGCTTCTACTACAACTCCTGATTAAGCCTCAAGGTCGACTGGTGGACAAAGGACCTCTTTAGTCTGACCTTATTGTATGCTTGTACACCATATCTCCTTCCTGAAGGTAGCAACCTATATATTCTCCATACAACACATGCTTACACCATATCTCCTTCCTGAAGGTAGAAACCTATATTCTCCATACAACACATGCCTTACACCATATCTCCTTCCTGAAGGTAGAAAGTTAGAAACCTATATTCTCCATACAACACATGCTTACACCATATCTCCTTCCTGAAGGTAGAAAGTTAGAAACCTATATATTCTCCATACAACACATGCTTAGTATTAGAGGTGTAGTTTTCATCTATCAGTGAAATAAGGTGTAGTCGCCGAACATCTTTCTACACGCATGCATCCACGCTCCCCCGCATCAATGGCACATTGATCCAGCCATATGTCCAGCAGATGTGAGGATCTTTCACCCATAATCCCAGCTATCGGTGTGCGTATACTGTACGACTCCTCACCTTTCCTTAGATGGAAAAAGGTCTCCTTTAAGCAAACAGTGCTGTGGTTTATGGCTGTTTCTGGAGGCTTTATTTATGAGCCTTGGCACTAATTGCTCTGATCATATTATACAGTAGTGTTTAAGACCATGCCCGAGTCAAACACTTTGTCTAAAAGGGAGGGAGGGAGGGATGGATAGCATCCATTCGGGCCTGGGTGGGTGTTTGTTTTGGAAAAGCATGAAACACGGACGGAACAGAGCATGTCTGTCTAACTGTCTGAGGAGAGAGAGAGAGAGAGAGAGAGAGAGAGAGACTCTCTCTAGTCTAGAATGATATATAGTGCGATATAGAGCACTTAAATCCTTGGCACAGGATGGAACTCCACCCAAAGGTCTTTAAGATGAAAGCGTGTCCATCCACACATTCATCTGCACTTCCTCCCTTAAACAATTGCACATCCTCTCTTGTTTGGGGAGAGCAACAATGCACCGTATACCAGTAAAAACAAATACCGGTAGCATGCATTTCCGCGAACTCATGCAGTAAGACTTCCGAACTCTGTCTGTAGTTCCATTTATTCATTCACGTCCGTTGGAGAAAGTATACGGTTTGACACCTTTTGACCCGAACTTGCCATTCTGAGAGCTCCCAATTAACTGTCATCCTTAGCATCGTATTACAAAGAGCATATAGGTGGCCTTGAAGGCCTACTGATGCTGTGTGCATCATATTTTGACCTGAAGACCTCCCCTCCCATGAAGTGGCTCATATTTTTGGTCAAGAAAGACAGCAGGGAAGATTATAATGGAGTGTTGTGGCACAATGCGCCATATTGTCCACTCTCACTCACACTTTTACATTTCCAGTGGTTCCGTAGACACCTGAGCCAACCTGCGCTTCGTGGTGGTAAACCTGTACAGTGTACTGTACCATATTAATTACTGCATGTTTCAAGGAATTACAGTATATCATTATTCACGCATCAGCATATGTATATACATATACAAGCTTGTATAGCGCGGCGCCGCGGTCTGCTATTTTTGAAAAATTATGAAAATGTAGTGCAGAGCCGTAGTAATGACTGATTTTACACTTGCTGAAAATAGCCGATCTACAAGCTCACAATACGTCGCAGCGTGACGCATTGTGAGCTTGTAGATCTGCTATTTTCAGCATGCAACAAAGTGTAAAATGACTTATACTGGATTTATTTCTTCTTCTTTTTTTCTAACATTTTAGTCTAGTTTTTATTTGTTGACAATTGTCAGTAGATTTAGTCTTAGTTTTTAGTCATCATAGCTTAGTTTTAATTTAGTTTCCATTTAGTTTTCCTCAGTGAAAAAAGGCAGTCGACGAAAACAACACTGGATGTAACAAAGTGTTACTCTTATGCACCTAGTGTACACGAGATGTAATCAATGTTCACAACCTTGAACATTGATTCACACACTGCCGTTGTCACTGCACATGTTTCTAGCCCATTCTGAACATGAACCCATTCTGGTGTTGGCATCATGTTATGCTTTAGCTGTTGAAAAATAGCAGATCTACAAGCTCGTAGCGCGCCACCGAGTGGCGCGCTACGAGCTTGTAGGTCTGCTATTTTTCAAAAAATCGAAGAACGACTGACATTTTTAGAATCTGATCTCAGGTCAGAATGGGTTAATCAGACCAGTGTGTGTCCAGTGGAAACCTCGTATGAATCTGATCTCAGGTCAGAATGGGTTAATCAGACCAGTGTGTGTCCAGTGGAAACCTCGTATGAATCTGATCTCGGGTCAGAATGGGTTAATCAGACCGGTGTGTGTCCAGTGGAAACCTCGTATGAATCTGATCTCAGGTCAGAATGGGCTAGAGATGCTATAACATGTGGTTGCGCGCCAGGAACATGATGACAACAATGTGTTTCTGTTCAGATTCCCACTGGAGGAATCAGACACCTCTCATGAGTGGTGTTAGGAAGCAGGATATGGTTCTTATCACCTCACACATGCTCACTCTCACTTTCACACATGCTTCCACACGCATGGATGCACGGCACACACGCATGCACGCACAACCGCACGACGCACACATCACAGAGTCACTCAAACACATGATGCAAACATTCCCTTGGTGTAAAGGCAGGGGTGCCCAAACTGTGGTTCGTGCACCCCTTGTGGTGCCGTGAAAAGCGTAATGGCGGTTTTATGGTGTTATTTAGCACAGATATTTACCACTGTTGTACGGAGATGTATAGAGCAGCGGTGGGAGGATACAGCAGCTGCATGTCTCTCAATGCAGTGACATTCTGTGATTATTTGCCATAATCATATTAAAGAAATAATATCATTTTTCGGCCAAGCACGACGAGACTGAGCGCTGAGGGGGGTGTGTCAGCGGGGTCAGGAGGTAACGGGGGAGTGCACGGCCAAAACGGCAGAAAACGGCAGATCTACAAGCTCATAGCGTGGCACCGAGTGCCGCACTACAAGCTTGTAAATTCTTGAAAATGTGGCACATCTTTGAATACATATTCTTTCAGAGTGTGAACGTTTTTAACTCAAATCTTTGCTTCTGCCAAATACGGATAATTCTGGGGGTCCTTGACATGAAAAAGGTTGAGTGCCACTGACGTAGAAACATAGGGTTTTAACCCTTTCAGAACCACTGACGTAGAAACATAGGGTTTTAACCCTGTGAGAACCACTGACGTAGAAACATAGGGTTTTTCAGAAAACTGTTAGGATTTAGAGGCCCTTTTTTCAATCGTCATCAGGTCTAAATGGTTAATGCATTATTCAGGAGTTTTGACTTTACTGATAAAAGTAAGACATAAACAAAGAAAAATGATACCAGTGTTGTTTTCGTCGACTAAAACTAAGACGAAAAATGTTCGTCGACTATACCTTTTTCCACTGACGAAAACTAAATGGAAACTGAATGAAAACGAAGATATGACGACTAAATATACTGAAAATTTCGTCAACAAATAAAAACAAGACTAAAATGTCAGGAAGGGACTAGTGGACAAGATATCCAGCATAAGTCATTTTACACTTGGTTGCATGCTGAAAATAGCTGATCTACAAGCTCACAACGTGTCGTGCTGCGACGCGTTGTGAGCTTGTAGATCGGCTATTTTCAGCAAGTGAAAAAAACTGTCATTACGACATCAAGGCCCGCCAAAACACATTTGGTTCGACTAAATCAACTGTAGATTTAGTCCACTAAAATCTTTCGATGTTTAGTCGACTAAAACTAGACTAACACTAAGACATTCTAGGTGACTGAAACTAAATAAACTATGCAAGATGACTAAAACTAAAATCTAAATTTGCTCCCAAAACCAACACTGCTACTGGACCTACAGTACCAGAGCATGCAAAAAGACATATACAGGATAGTGAAATGTATCATTTATTAATTTATACAAAAACAAAAAACAAAGTTTTATATTTACAAGTTGTATTTCTATTTCTTTGCAATCTATATCATACAGCATAATTTTAGCATGAAATAGAAAAACAATAAGCATTGCAGGGATCAGTCAGTGACTCTTTTAGATGGATGGGAGGAGCTCTTTGGTGATTATAAGTATAAGATTATAGACAAAATGAATGTTTTTTTTTTCTCCCTTTAAAGTAGTACTGCTTAATTCCAAAAATGTGAAATGCAGACGTGCAAAGAAAAAGATTCCTTTAACCCATTTAGACCTGAAGACGATTCCACAAATGTATGAAATTGTTCCCCCCAGAAGCAAATCTTTGAGTTAAAAACGTTCACTCTTGCCTCCCCCTGGACAGCCGGGGCGCCTGATGGAGGGGAAAGGAACTGGTTGGAATAACGTGTTCCTTCCATGCGCTACGTCCAACCAGGGAAACTCCCCCTGTCAGGTGTAAAGGAGCAACTTGGACACTCAGCCATGAAGGAAGCATGAGTTCAAGTCCGTTGCTCTCCCCTTGTCTCCCATATATATGGGGACTAGGTTGGTGGAGGGTGTGTAGAGCCCAGGATCACATTAGATGATTGACACAGGGGTGAAAAATGGGTTACAAAATCGTGGGATAAAAAATATATATAAAAAAAAAAAAAAAAAAAGTCGCTCTGAAAGAATATATATTCAAAGATTTGCGACATTTTTAATATTTTTCAACAGTTAAAGTAAAACATAATGCTTAAAACACAAAAAGGGGTTCCCGTCTAGAATGGATTAAGGCACTCAACAGACCAACGCGCTTCGACCTGCAAGGTCTTGGTCAGAGTCTGTCTAACATTTTGGCTAGTATTCGGTCATACTTAAATGCAGCCAGCAGGCGATGTTCCAATCAGGTCCTTATGCTTTTAGGTCATCATATCATTTAATTTCAATGACAAATTATAGGTTATATTTCATATGACCTATTTTGTCATTGAAATGAAATGATATGATGTAATGGCATAAGGACATGATTGGAACATCGTCTGGCTGTACTCAGGGGGGGGGTCAGGGGGGGTCAGTCCCTGCTTGGCACTCAGCATCATCGCAAGACTTTTGACTTTTTAAGTGTGACTGATTAGCCAAAATGTTAGATAGACCCAGACGAAGACCTTGTAGGTCGAAATGCGTTGGTCTGTTTCTCCTGCCTTGGAATCTTTTTCTGCATTTTACACCTTTATGGAAATAAGCATACTACTTTGAAGGATACAAAAAAACAGTTTTTGTCCACAACATAGTATTTTAGCACAGTATACAGAGGGTTATAGTCTTGTGTATAGCCACTAGCTATAGGATATAAGAGATTACTGCATGCTGACACGTCTGAGGAAATCGAAATGGCCTTGAATGGTGGATAAGAGACAGCGCCAACAAACCTGGCACCCGCTGCTTTACGTCCCATAGCTGAAGGACCGTCCCCGAAGTCTTTACGTCCCATAGCTGAAGGACCGTCCCCGAAGTCTTTACGTCCCATAGCTGAAGGACCGTCCCTGAGGCCATTGGCTGAATTTATAATATGTCCTCCCAGGTGTATCAGTAAGCGGAGAACTCTGATTATCTACAACCCATTCTGAACGGGAACCCCTTTTGGTGTTTTAAGCATTATGTTATACTTTAGCCACATTTTCACCATTTTTCTAAAATAGCAGATCTACAAGCTCGTAGCGTGGCACAGAGTGCCACGCTACGAGCTTGTAGATCTGCTATTTTTTTTAAATCGTGAAAGTGTGGAGCAAATCTTTGAATATGTATATTCTTTCAGAGCGAACGTTTTCAACTCAAATCTTTGCTTCTGGGAGAGGTCCCTCCCTGTAACAACATATTTTCAGATGGGGGGGTCGGCGGCCAATTACATATCATTTTTGGGGGTCCTTGACATGAAATATTGAGCACCAATGATATAGAAACATGAGGTATTTCAGAAAACCATCAAGATTTCGAAGACATTGTTTAATGTCTTCTAAATGGGATAAGGCCCAAATTGTATAAGCAAGACTATAGGGAGTGCAGAAACTACTGTAACACTTTAAAATGACCATAATGCAGTGGTTCTCAACCAGTGGTCCGGGGACCAACCAGAGGTCCTTGAGAAGGTTCCAGGTGGTCCCCATGCATGTAGCTAAGAGTTGGTAACCAAAAAGGACCCTTATAGGTTAAAATGAAACCAAATTCTGGTCCATTTGATTTCATTTTACGCTCCCAAGAGTTAGATCATAATTGTCAAACATCTGAATTACTTAATTTTCAAGAAGTCGATCTACACAATTAGAAAATGTAGAAATGTTATCTCTCTCCTAAATACAGCATGGAACAAAAATGATCTTTAGTTAATGGTCTGAGAGGCCAAACCTCGTCAAATAGTGGTTCCGTGGCTCAAATACAGAATAAATAGTTGGCCCTGGTATTAACCCGTTCTGACCTGAGATCAGATTCATACGAGGTTTCCCACTGGACACACACACTGGTCTGATTAACCCATTCTGACCTGAGATCAGATTCTAAAAATGTCAGTCGTTCTCTTTCGATTAAAAAAAAAAATAGCAGATCTACAAGCTCGTAGCGCGCCACTCACTTCCAAACTCCAGGACTTAGAAGAAAAAAAAAATCACCTGCAAGGAAGGACACAAAGTATAGCTCATAACATGTCTACTGTGGATTTTTATGAAACAAACACTTTGTTTGAGGATATAGAAAGAGGATAATTCAAGCTTTCCGTAACAGCTGCAATGTTGGTGAGTTTGATGTTGTTTAATACAATCAGAGAGGACTTTTCTGTTTGGATGAATGGGCTGTCAGTGGAAGTTGCACCTATAGGTAGCACCTTGCTGCCATTAACGCATTCTGACCTGAGATCAGATTCTAAAAATGTCTTCTACATCCTGACAGTTTTCATTCTGACCTGCAGATCAGATTAAAAAAAAATGTCTTCTATGTCAGTCGCTCTTCGATTTTTAAATAGCTAAAGCATAACGTAATGCTACTGTACTTAAGTTCAATTTGGAGGTATTTATTTTCTTTCTTAGGTATTTACACATTTTAAATACTTTTACTTCTACCCCATTCGGAGGAAAATATTGCACTTTTTACTTTACACTACAATTGAAAACTTTAGTTGCCTTATAGTAGCCTCGGAAAGTAGCGCAAACGTCGCTCACTCTCTGCTGATTTCTGATCGTCTGCACCTTTGTTAAATTCACGCACACACACCTGCCTATGCCATAGGCCGTGGCGCGTTCGGGAATACCGCACCGGAGCGCGCTCTCCGAACGCGCCCATATAGAAAGCATATGTGGTTCCAGTCTAAGTTATACTATAGTTACTTTGTATAGATTTTGAATTATTCCAAAACACACCTGCACCAACCACTTCAACCACTTCAGTTTTGTCCAGTTGAAAATAGCAGACCTATACGTAAAAGCTCACAGTGTGTCGTATAATCGCATCGATCAGCCATTTTTGTTTGTTGTTGTCGTTTGTTTTTAACACATTGTGAAATGGGACATTATTCTGCACGATGAGTACTTTCACTTTATAAGTATATTTTGATGCCAATACTTTTGTACTCTCTCACTCAAGTGGGCTACATTTTGAATATGGGATTTATACTACTTGTAACAGACTATACCGTAATTTCCGGACTATAAAGCACACCTGAATATAAGCTGCACCAGCAAAGTTTAGGGAATAAAATGGAATACCAGAAGACTCGCCCCGGTGCTTGCCCGTTTTTCCTCCCGGAATTTTCCCCAGTGAGGGGGATAACTTTGTAATATGCTATTGGCTGTTTGTATTCTTTTTGGAAAAATATAAAACGATACTCCTGTGGAAAGGCTATATTATTTTACTTATATTGACCCTATAAACTATTTAGTATTATTTAGTATATGTAAGGTTTTGCACACTCAAATGGTACCTCGTCAGATAATCCCCACATAGCCTACATTACAACAACTTCTGTGAACAGACTTCAATGTAGTAGCTTTTCATAAATTATATTTGTACTTAGGCTGTCATGAAAGTTTATAGTTAGAGAAATTCAAAGTCCAGCCGTCTGCTGTCCAGCCTCTCCCACCCCTCACTGGGGAAAATTCTGGGAGGAAAACAGAAACGGGGCGAGTCTTCTTGTTACCATAAAATGAATGTGTACATACAGTATACAAGGCAAGCTGCACTGAACTATAAGCCGCAGGTGTTTTAACCCATTTTGGACGGGAACCCCTTTTGGTGTTTTAAACATTATGTATGTTATAATTTAGCTATTGAAAAAGAGCAGACCTACAAGCTCCTACGAGCTTGTAGGTCTGCTATTTTTGAAAAATCGTGAAAATATTCTTTTCAGAAAACTGGAGGATTTAGAAGATTATTTTTTACATTTTGAGGTCAGGCCTCAGGGTTAAGGGTTTGATTATTTTAGAAGGTCCCGTAGTGGCCGTTAACTGTAAAAACTCCATAGATTAGCCGCACCGTTAAATTAGGATGCATGGGGGAAAGAAGTAGCGGCTTATAGTCCGGGAATTACGGTACATATATATATATATACATATATATATATCCACATTTCAGTATTGATACTTTTGCTTCTTCCATCACTGAACTCTCAGTGTTCACATGAGGAAATTGATGAGGAAATTGTGGATCCAATATTTTTTTTATTTTTAGTCATCTTATTTATACATCATTGTCCTGTAATGTCATCCATGTGGAATGTCCTGTTTTTATGTTCTGTGTGGACCCCAGGAAGATTAGCTGCTGCTACTGTATGCACCATGGCTAATGGGGATCCTAATAGAACTCCATGTTGACAGGGCTGGACTGGCCACAGGTCATACCGGGCATATTCCCGTAGGAAAAAAAATAGGCAGGCAGGCAGGCCAACAGGCGTGCTGCCATTCTGCCAGTGCCATCATGATAATGTCACTGTACCTGTATCAGTGAGTGACAAATAAACCCTCTACGAAGGGTTGTGTAGTTAGTTGTCTGTTGGTTTGTATCATTTATGTTGTTCTGTAAAAGTAGTGAGATTAGGGCTTGTTTGTTTATGTGTGCCGCGACGGAGCGGGCGGTAGAGTTTCTGCTACGTGTGTGCTGGTTGTGGTTTGGCCGGTCTGGGCCAAATTCACGCGAAAATGACCGGGCCGAATTTTCGTCCCAGTCCAGTCCAGCCCTGCATGTTGATATCAAACACCACTGACTACACACAGGTCCGGGCTGTTGGTTGGGAATCATACTGCGCACACTTTATAGTAGGACGTTATTTAGAGGGAAAAAAATGTGTGTGTTTGTGTGTCACATTTGGAAATGTTCACACCATTATATACAACATGCCCGGGCCTGGTGCATGTCAGTCCATGGTCAGTCCATGGTCAGTCCATGGTCAGTCTGTCTGCAGCCACCTTGCAGCAGGAAAACCTGAGCCTGTTCACATTGTTCATTTATATTTTACAGACGGCTAAAAAAACGTCACACCATTATAGTTTTTGCCATTTTTGGCAAGCGATGCTGTCACATACGACAAGGTGTCAATTAGTCCTGTCCTGTCATAGGACAGCACTTTTCATGGAGGTGGACGTCACGGACGTTCATGACGTCACGTGCGTCAGTCATCCCCGGACCGCTAGGCTAAACTTCCGCTCGCTCGAGCCATTGAGTTATAATTGTACTTCCGCGCAGTTCCCGGGTGCTTCAAAACGCCGCTTCGCTCTCTATCCTTGTATTACTCTATGGTCAGGACACGTACAGGACGGACTGGCTCTCTATCCCTGTATTACTCTATGGTCAGGACACGTACAGGACGGACTGGCTCTCTATCCCTGTATTACTCTATGGTCAGGACACGTACAGGACGGACTGGCGGTGTTTGAGCGAGGCGGGCACGGCGGAGGGTATGTTGACGGACGTCCGCGGCGTCTGCAGACGGGTGGACGTGGTGGAGCGGCTGCGCTGCATGCTGCTGTCCGAGTCCTGGTGGCGCAGCGCCAGGCGGCTGCGCAGACGGCCGCCGCAGCAGCAGAAACAGGGCAGGCAGGTCAGGAAGTCGGACAGCAGGTGGCCGCTGAACACCATGTAGATCCACGGGTTACAGCAGCTGTTCAGGCTGGCCAGCAGCGCAGAGAGAGTGACTACCGTGTTCTCTGAGTCTGGAGGGAGAGAGAGAGAGAGAGGGAGAGTGACTACCGTGTTCTCTGAGTCTGGAGGGAGAGAGAGAGAGAGAGAGAGAGAGAGAGAGAGAGAGAGAGTGAGTGACTACCGTGTTCTCTGAGTCTGGAGGGAGAGAGAGAGAGAGAGAGAAAAACCTGAGAAAGACTTTGACAATGTACAGACTGAGTGATCATAGTCTGGCAATAGAGAAGGGCAGACACAGACAGACCTGGCTGCCCAGAGAGGAGAGGCTGTGCTGTCACTGTGATGACGGAGCTATAGAGACAGAGTTACACTTTTTAACACAATGTAAAAACTACACAAATATTAGAGAGGAGTTCTTCCCAAAATTTGAAACAAATTTCCCAGAATTCAGTATGACAGAAAGGGAAAGATTACCAGTCCTTCTGGGGGAACAGAAATAATGTGCAGTTTTGGCTGCAAAATATGTCAATTCCTGTCACAAGAAAAGGGACAACCAGTAGGACACACATACAGTATGCCATGTTTTATTTTCTGCACCACCTGCTTTATTTTATATTATTTTAATTTATTTTGTCATGTCATTGATATTATGTTGTTATGATGTTGTTTGTAATATCTGTGATTGTGCTTTGGCAACACTTGTAAAACGTCATGCCAATAAAGCCTGTTGAATTGAATTGAAATTGAGAGGGAGAGGGAGAGGGAGAGTGACTACCGTGTTCTCTGAGTCTGGAGGGAGAGAGAGAGAGGGAGAGAGTGACTACCGTGTTCTCTGAGTCTGGAGGGAGAGAGAGAGAGGGAGAGTGACTACCGTGTTCTCTGAGTCTGGAGAGAGAGAGAGAGAGAGAGAGAGAGAGAGGCTCTATCAGTGATTCTCAAACATTTTCATTTCAAGGGCCCCCGGTTTGACCTGCATTAGGCTACGGACCCCCCCAAGGGCCCCCGGTTTGACCTGCATTAGGCTACAGACCCCCATTTAATGGAAGTTCTCAAAGTATATTGTGAAATCACTGTTAATTTAACTCTGAGAGTATAACGGGTCCATTTGGTTCCATATGTACACTCTCTGAGTTCCAGACCCATAAGGGTCCATTTGGTTCCGAACTATCATTTAGCTGGGGACATATTTTGTATTACCATGTGTTCTTGCTTACTGTAAATCGCTCTGGATTAAGAGCATCTGCTAAATTACTAAATTGTTGTACTGCGGACTCTTGGATTTCTTTGAATTTTCGGCTTATAGAGTAATGTCTTGCAGAGAAACAGCGAATTGAGAAAACGGGCTTGAAAGGTTCACTTCTGTGGACTCTAACATTACACCTATCTACATGTTTAAGCATTTATGTCATATTTTCACGTCTATTTCAGCTCTGATATTTATTTCAGACATACGCTAGTATGTGAAGAGTCTGCCTGTGCTATTAACTCATTTTGTGAAAAGCTGGAGGTTCTGCGATGGTAGGCTCTCAGTCAAACATGATTCCCACTTCAACTACGTCAGAGTACAGTACTAGTAGTACAGAGTACAGAGTAAAGTAATAGGGGTGAGCATAGTGACGCGTTCGGTTAGAGTATAAAAACGGACAGGGCAGACCCATTACTGTTGTGGATCAAGGTTATGTTATTTTGTCATCTGACACCCAAACCATACAGTGTTTATTTAATTTTATATCTACAATGGTATAATATATGTCTCCACAGTGAGGCTGGGAAATATAGCCTAGTAGCCTACTACTATAGCCTACTGGTAGGCTAGGAGGAATAGGAGTGAAACTCTTCCCTATGCACTGGTCTGGCCCTATTGCATGCCAGGACCCCATTTAGTGAGTCTTAGCAAGGATGCAGGATGCAGGCTATTCGCAACACTGCACCTCTCTGTTTTTTTACTAAGCACCCAAACGGTGGTCACCTTATCGCCTACAACTGGAGTATGTGTGGGCCTTGACACAAAATGTGGTCTCACTTCCTTCCTGGACTACATTTTGTCTCCGTAAGACATGAGTGTGTCTCCCAACCTCAAGTGCACCAAAGCATTAAAAGGATCCCTGGCTAATGAGACAAATATGCCTTAAAACATTATACTTGCACAACTAAAATAAAATATAAACACTTCAGATATTGTATTTTCTTTTATGTCATTATGTCCATGTGGTCTAGCCCTATGGAATGTATGGAATGCATAATGCTAATAAAAACCAACTTTATGCTTCCTAAGGATAATATGAGCATCAAAGCAATATTTTGAATACTTTGTATTAGGACGTGCATTCCATTATATTCCATAGGGCTGGACCACACATAGACATATGACATCATCAACTTGCAGGAGCTACAGGAGCATTTCCTATTGAGTGAAAGATTCTCTATTTATGAAAGAAATAGAATATTTAAAGTGTTTTTAATGTTGGTTATAGAGGGAAAGTATAATGTTTTAAGGCACATTTGTCATATTAGCCAGGGTTCCTTTTAAGGTCATTGTAGGAATTCAACGATCCAGTCAAACCCTAGTCAGACACACAGACTTCATAATTTGTTTTGGCAAAAAAAAGTGCACATTTCAAATTGTGCTATACTGTTAACATTTGTTTGTTTGTTTGTCATGTTTATTTCGAATATGACAATAAAACATTGAGTGATTGCAGTGGTGGGCCTGACGTCGACATTTAAAAAAATGTCTTCTAAATAATGACAGTTTTCTGAAAAACCTCATGTTTTCTGAAAAGTTTTTTTGACTGGATTTTGACTGCTCAATATTTCATGTCAAAGAGCCCAACAATTATATGTAATTGGCTGCCGACCCCCATCTGAAAATATTTAGTTCCAGGGACCTCCCCAGAAATCAAAGATTTGAGTTCAAAACGTTCGCTCTGAAAGAATATATATTCAAAGATTTGAGGCACATTTTCAGCAGACCTATAATGTTTGTAGCGCGGCACCATAACTTAATGCTTAAAACACCAAAAGGGGTTCCCTTCCAGAATGGGTTAAGTCTTCTTTCATCCCCAGACAGACAGTTTTGTAATCGTCTGATAAACCTTCTGCTCCAAAGCCTGAATTATCTGTTTTATTTGTTTTGTTTTGGGTCAAATAGATTATAGTAATATAATAATAAGAAGCTCTAATCTTGGTAAAACAAAAGGCCATGAAGGGTTTGAACAATAAAATATGACATTATCAGTTATCACCCATGATGATGATAATGTATACGTCATATAAATAAGAATACATTTATTGAATAAACAATAACACTACGTTTCAACTGGCTCAAGGCAGTGTTTATTTCTGTCGACTGACAAAAACTAAATAAAAACGAAAGATGGACATAAACTGTGACTACATACAGTATACTGACAAAAGTCATTTTATTTTATGTTCTGCCTTTTTCTCATGCCATCTTTTCATTCATATCCTTGACAATGTGGATACAGAAACGAGAGATATTAACCCATTCTGGGCGGGAACCCTTTTGGATATTTTAAGCATTATGTTTATACTTTAGCCATTGAAAAATAGCAGATCTACAAGCTTGTACATGAGCTTGTAGATCTGCTATTTTTCAATGGCTAAAGTATAACATGGGTCTGCTTTTTTCTTTTTTTTTTGTGAAAATGCGGCACAAATCTTTGAATATATATTCTTTCAGAGCGAACGTTTTAACTCAAATCTTTGCTTCTGGGAGGGTTCCTGGAACAACATATATTCAGATGGGGGGTCGGTGGCCAAATACATATCATTTTTCGGGGTCCTTGACATGAAATATTGAGCACCACTGATATAGAAACATGAGGTATTTCAGAAAACTGTCAGGATTTAGAAGACCTTTTTTTAAATAATTTCGACATCAGAAACAAATTGCAACATCTGAAAAGATATTGTGCCAGGAGGAACCCCCATGAAATATGGAATAATGCAACAACATATTTTTACATAATTTACATTAGAAGCTCACAGTGTGCATTGTGAGCTTGTATATCGATTGTTTTCAATATTGGGCTTAAACCACCCATGGAACCCCCTTGAGGACCCCCCCCCCGGACCGTAGGCCTACTTTGAGAACCGGTGTCCTACCGGTGCTTACTGTCGATGTCGAGCCACGGAGTCCTGTGTGCATTTGGCTTTGCTTTTGAAAACGTTAAGCAGCGTAAACAAATTGTTTAACGCAGTGGTTCCCAAAGTGGGGTACCGGGGACCCCCAGGGGTCCTTGAGGGACTTCCAGGGGGGTCCCCATGCAGCTAAATGATAGTTTGGAACCAAATGGACCCTTATGGGTCTGTAAGTTACCATCAAAGTTAATTTATATGAGATTGTACAAATGGAACCAGCTACAGACTGTATAATTTGTACACTCTCTTTGATTTTACAATATACATTGTTTGGGGTTCCCAGATATATATATATAAATGCCTATTAAATGGGGGTCCGTAGACTAATGCAGGTCAAACTGGGGGTCCTTGAAATGAAACTGGTTGAGAATCTAGATTCGTAACAATCTTCTTTTATGGGGGGTCCCTGGCATAGATCTTTTCAAACAGGGGCAATTTGGGGGTCCTTGACATGAAAAGGTTTGGGAACCATGTGCTGTAGACTTTATGCGTAACGAGGAAGGTGTGTGTGTGTGTGTGACAACGCGGACCACCTTACCGTCCCACGAGAAGGTCTCGTCCCACACGGACCACATCTGCACGGTGAAGAACGGCGTCCAGCACACCACGTAGGCCAGCACGATGACGAAGGTCATCTTCACCGTGCGCAGCTTGGCGCGGCTGATGCCGCTCACCGAGCTGCGGCCCAGCAGGTCGCTCTTCACGGCGGCGGCGGTGGTCAGCTGCTCGGCCAGGCCCGCCGCGCTGCCCGCCCTGACGCTGCCGCCTCCGGCCCCAGAGGCCCCGGGGCCCCCTCCTCCTCCGCCGCGGGCCTTCTTATTGTACTTGAGGTTCCGCCAGATGGCGTGGCAGATGAAGCCGTAGCAGAGCACCAGCGCGCTCACGGGCACCACGAAGATGCCCGCCGTGATCCACGTGATGTAGGCGCGCACGCCCCACGGCTCCACGAAGTGGCCCCAGCAGTCGTAGACGCGGGAGCCCGGGCGCACCTCGCTCAGCGAGAAGATGCCGTACTGCGGCAGGCTGAGCACCAGGCTGAGCGCCCAGGCGGACGCGATCATGGCGTGGGCGCGGCGCGCCGGCCGCCGCAGCGTCTGCAGCGGGTGGCACACGGCGATGTAGCGGTCCACCGTCATCATCACCATCATGTAGGTGGAGGCGAACATGCCCGCCACCTGCAGGTGCTTCACCACGCGGCACAGCGCGTCGGGCCCGTAGAAGCGGAAGGTCACCTCCCAGCAGAGCTGCGGCAGCACCTGGAAGAACGCCACCACCAGGTCGGCCAGGCTCAGGTGGCGGATGAACAGGTGCATGCGCGACAGCTTGCGGCGCGTCTTGCACAGCGCCAGCAGCACGCCGGCGTTGCTCGCCACGGCCACCAGGAACGTGACGCTCAGCACCGTGATCTCGATCTTGGCGATCTCCTCGTTGCGTCCGAACGGGTCGCCGCTGCCGCCGGTGGCGTTGTTGTTGTAGTTGCCGCCGTGGTGCGCGCCGGTGACGCCGCCGCTGGCGTTCCCGACGCCGGCGTCACCCATTTGCATGAGTTGCTGCTGCTGCTGCCTCAGGTTGAACAACAAGCCCGCTGTAGTCCGGTTGGTATCCGTTGTTGTAAAGTTAGAGAACTCCGCGGGGATCTCCTCCATCTCCCCCCCGGAGAAGAGCATGTTTGTCCCCCAGCCTCCGCTCCACTCCGCTCCGTGCGCACCGCTCGGCTCTGCTCGGCTCTGCCTGCTCGCGTTCGCTTGACAAACTTTGCTTTTAATATTCCAAAAAAAGTATCCTTTAATATGTGTGCGCCTCTCCTCCTCCAAGCTTCATGTGGATGCGCTGATGAGGCAATAATTAAGTATTTAGTGGAGTGATCCATCCATGATGATGTGCATGTTTGCTCTTTTGTTTTGCGCAAAGCAACAGTATTGTTGCTAATGCAGTTGCTAATGCAGAACGGTGTGTAAACAACACTAGATGTGCGATGGCTCTCCCAGTCCTTTATAAAGGACTTAGTTTTACCCCCACGGGACCACTGGCCACCTCCTGGTCCCCTCCCACCAACACCACACACACACACACACGCACACGCACACACAGCACAACACAGAAAAGGAACGCCTGGCCAAGTGTCCCAAAACCAATTAGCCTATTAAAATGAATTATATTTGAATATATAAATATTGACATTCCATTATAGCTGTCATAAATATTGATATTGAATAATTCAATTTTCAGTTTCATATCTCTGCTGCTGTCCGGAGAAAACCTCATAACTCCAAAATGTTCATTTTTCAGAAATATATAATTTTTTTAAGAACATGAATAAAACTTTTTTTTTTTTAACGATGCAATACTGCCTCATCAAAGTTGGTGTTGTGACTTTAGATATTGTCATTTACTTGCATGAGAAGGAGAGAGGTGGTGGAGTTAGCTGCTTTAGCAGACAGTTTGAGGGTCAAATGGAGTTGAGAGGTTTTGTCCAAAACTTTCCATTGGTTCAATATTTTCGAAACAACACAGATGGAAAAAACCCGTCAAAAATGGAGTTATGAGGTTTCCTCCCGACAGCAACGAATAGAAAAACTTGCTCCACTGAGCGCATATCTCCGCCTGGCAGGGTTGCCTATATATGGACCGATTCCGTAACGGGTCTCATGGTCGCAGCCCACGTATTTCCTGTAGGCGGAGACGACATATCTGCGGATAGTCACTGGAAAAGTGACTGATGTTAGTCTGCCTCAAACGTTACTCTTTTACCTGCTTTTTACTAACACTAACATTATACAAAGATGCTCCAGAACATCGGGATCAACCTGTGTGTAGTTTATGGCTGCTCCAACAGTAGAGATGAACCTGTGTAGTTTATGGCTGCTCCAGCAGTAGAGATGAACCTGTGTAGTTTATGGCTGCTCCAGCAGTAGAGATGAACCTGTGTAGTTTATGGCTGCTCCAACAGTAGTAGAGATGAACCTGTGTAGTTTATGGCTGCTCCAACAGTAGTAGAGATGAACCTGTGTAGTTTATGGCTGCTCCAACAGTAGAGATGAACCTGTGTATAGTTTATGGCTGCTCCAACAGTAGTAGAGATGAACCTGTGTAGTTTATGGCTGCTCCAACAGTAGTAGAGATGAACCTGTGTAGTTTATGGCTGCTCCAACAGTAGTAGAGATGAACCTGTGTAGTTTATGGCTGCTCCAGCAGTAGAGATGAACCTGTGTAGTTTATGGCTGCTCCAACAGTAGAGATGAACCTGTGTCGTTTATGGCTGCTCCAACAGTAGAGATGAACCTGTGTAGTTTATGGCTGCTCCAACAGTAGAGATGAACCTGTGTAGTTTATGGCTGCTCCAACAGTAGTAGAGATGAACCTGTGTAGTTTATGGCTGCTCCAACAGTAGTAGAGATGAACCTGTGTAGTTTATGGCTGCTCCAACAGTAGTAGAGATGAACCTGTGTAGTTTATGTCTGCTCCAACAGTAGTAGAGATGAACCTGTGTAGTTTATGGCTGCTCCAACAGTAGTAGAGATGAACCTGTGTAGTTTATGGCTGCTCCAACAGTAGAGATGAACCTGTGTAGTTTATGGCTGCTCCAACAGTAGAGATGAACCTGTGTAGTTTATGGCTGCTCCAACAGTAGAGATGAACCTGTGTAGTTTATGGCTGCTCCAACAGTAGAGATGAACCTGTGTAGTTTATGGCTGCTCCAACAGTAGAGATGAACCTGTGTAGTTTATGGCTGCTCCAGCAGTAGAGATGAACCTGTGTAGTTTATGGCTGCTCCAACAGTAGAGATGAACCTGTGTAGTTTATGGCTGCTCCAACAGTAGAGATGAACCTGTGTAGTTTATGGCTGCTCCAACAGTAGAGATGAACCTGTGTAGTTTATGGCTGCTCCAACAGTAGAGATGAACCTGTGTAGTTTATGGCTGCTCCAACAGTAGTGGCAACATAAAAAATAAAAAAACTGAATGTCAAAACACAAGGTTTTCTTATTTATTTATGTATTTATTTATTATTTTATAGAATCGGCCTCAGTTCACTTGCACACACGCATTTTACAACTCTGCACCACTTGGAAATAGTTTTTTTTCTTGTAATTTTAAAACCTTCAAAATTAATGATGATAAAAAAAACACCCGAGTGAACTGAGTGGTGCAACTCCCCTCTCCCCCTGTCATGTCATATGTCATAATATTCTTTTTGGAAAATTATGGTCATTTATTTAAAAAAACGACGATAAAGTTGCGTATGTTCTGAGGGGCGTGGCTACCGTTACAGTCTATGATCGGGATCCCCCACCCACTCGAGTCAAAATAAAAACCAACGGAGAAGAAGAAGGGGGGGGGAAGTCCCGCCTCGTTGTCTGGGCCAGCCAATGGCTCAGCTGGGCCCAAACGGATCTAGAAAGATGGCGATGTACAATTCAAGGACTGACAGGCTTTATTTTACGTTCATGTTAGACCCGCGGGAACGCTTTGTCCATATTTTTACAGTCTATGGTTAACACACACATAGGTTAACAGTTTAAAACGGACATTGCTATTCCTTGTTGTGGTTGCACCACTCAAAAAGAATGGGCCTCAGGGCTAAATGGGTTTAGTACGGTATATATATATATATATATAGTATACTGTGTGTATTCTTTCTCCATTATTTATGATATTGTGAAGTGTGGCATGCCTGGAGATGAAGTGACATCCAGGTGTCTCCGACGGTTTGGTTCACCTTGCGGTCCGTAGACATTCCCCAGTCCCTGCACACATTCCTCACCGCCCCGTGGGAGATTAACTATACTTCAGAAGCACAAGGACAATTATGGGATTAGAATGACGATGATGACCTACATTTCTATACGGTATATATGTCCGGAGGAAGATATACTTTATAGAAATGTATATAGGTCACCATGGGTCATTATAATCCATACATTATTTTTTGTTTTACCCGATTTACCCCCAAAATTGATTTTAAATAGCAGATCTACAAGCTTAGTAGTTTTTTGCATTGGCTGTTTTTCACGTGATATTGTCGTACGATTAATTATAAAATTGTCTTTTCATTTTTCCCCATATACTTGCAGCCAAAATGATCGTTGCAGCCAAAATGCATGTGTGCAAGTGAACTGAGGCCGATTCTAAAATACACAAATAAGTCTGTTTTCTGAAAACCTTATGTTTCTATGTCAACCTTTTTCATGTCAAGGACCCCCAGAATGATCTGTATTTGGCCGTGTCTCAGCGGTCCATCCTGGGCCGTGTCTCAGCGGTCCATCCTGGGCCGTGGCTCAGAGGTCCATCCTGGGCCCTGGGGCTCAGAGGTCCATCCTGGGCCGTGGCTCAGAGGTCCATCCTGGGCCCTGGGGCTCAGAGGTCCATCCTGGGCCGTGGGGCTCAGAGGTCCATCCTGGGCCATGGCTCAGAGGTCCATCCTGGGCCGTGGGGCTCAGAGGTCCATCCTGGGCCGTGGGGCTCAGAGGTCCATCCTGGGCCGTGTCTCAGAGGTCCATCCTGGGCCCTGGGGCTCAGAGGTCCATCCTGGGCCGTGGGGCTCAGAGGTCCATCCTGGGCCGTGGGGCTCAGAGGTCCATCCTGGGCCGTGGGGCTCAGAGGTCCATCCTGGGCCGTGGGGCTCAGAGGTCCATCCTGGGCCGTGGCTCAGAGGTCCATCCTGGGCCCTGGGGCTCAGAGGTCCATCCTGGGCCGTGGCTCAGAGGTCCATCCTGGGCCCTGGGGCTCAGAGGTCCATCCTGGGCCGTGGCTCAGAGGTCCATCCTGGGCCCTGGGGCTCAGAGGTCCATCCTGGGCCGTGGGGCTCAGAGGTCCATCCTGGGCCGTGGGGCTCAGAGGTCCATCCTGGGCCGTGTCTCAGAGGTCCATCCTGGGCCCTGGGGCTCAGAGGTCCATCCTGGGCCGTGGGGCTCAGAGGTCCATCCTGGGCCGTGGGGCTCAGAGGTCCATCCTGGGCCGTGGCTCAGCGGTCCATCCTGGGCCGTGTCTCAGAGGTCCATCCTGGGCCGTGTCTCAGAGGTCCATCCTGGGCCCTGGGGCTCAGAGGTCCATCCTGGGCCGTGGGGCTCAGAGGTCCATCCTGGGCCCTGGGGCTCAGAGGTCCATCCTGGGCCGTGGGGCTCAGAGGTCCATCCTGGGCCGTGGGGCTCAGAGGTCCATCCTGGGCCGTGGCTCAGCGGTCCAGGCACCTTGGCCCTAAGCCCGAGTCTGGCAGTGTGCCGCGGGTTCGACTCCCGATCCCGACGGCCTTTACTGCATGTCACCCCCCCCCCCCATCCTGTCAGCCTACTGTCTGTCCCTCCATAAAAAAATATATGTAAAATAAAGGCAAAAGCCGCAAACCCATTAAAAAAGATAAGAGCTGATAATTGTGCTACATCAGCCTATAAGTGGATCCCCTGTTCTCTGCCTTCCCGCAACAAATGTAATTAAATGTAATTGAATGTAATTAAAATGCCCGTCACCCCGTTTCGTAATAAAGTCCTTATAGTGTTAACCCATTAACCCCTTTTGGTGTTTTAAGCATTATGTTATACTTTATAGCTATTGAAAAATAGCAGATCTACAAGCTCATAGTTTTTTTTAAATCGTGAAAATGCGGCACAAATCTTTGAATATATTCTTTCAGAGCGAACGTTTTTAACTCAAATCGTTGCTTCTGAGGGGTTCCTGGAACAACATATTTTCAGATGGGGATCCGTGGGAAATTACATGTCATTTTTTGGGGTCCTTGACATGAAATATGGAGTACGACTGATAAAGAAACATGAGGTATTTCAGAAAACTGTCAGAATGTTTCGACGTCAGGCTAAAGGGTCCGATTCTACAAATCAGTAGTTCAATTCAATTCAATTCAATTTTATTATAGTGTCAAATCACAACAAGTTGTCTCAAGACACTTTACAACCAACAAAGATCCACCCAGAGCAAGCAATATTGCCTTAGTGGAGCCTATATAGTGTATATTACAAGTACTGCTGGGAGACAAACCCACACAACAATGTACGACCATGGTATCCAGCTAGACCCGGAGACAAGTCTGGCTTTGTCGTAGAGAAAGGTTTTCAACCTAGTCTTGAATGTGCAGAGCGTGTCAGCCCCACGGACCGAAGCCGGGAGAAGGTTCCACAGCTGCGGTGCCTGGGACCTAAACGCCCTGCCTCCTATTGTAACTTTTGATGTTTTTGGGACAGTAAGCATGTTTGCATACTGTAAACGCACTGCTGTTCTATTTGGTTTGTAGGGATCAATGAGATCCCTGAGATATTGTGGTGCCTGACCATTGAGAGCTTTGTAAGTGAGAAGAAGAACTTTGAACTCTATTCTGTATTTGACCGGGAGCCAGTGTAGGGAGGCCAGTGAAGGAGTGATATGGTCTCTTCTTCTGGTACCTGTCAACACACGCGCCGCAGCATTTTGAACTAACTGTAGGCTTTTCAGAGACTTGCCTGGGCAGCCTGATAATAGCGAGTTGCAGTAGTCCAGCCTTGAGGTAACAAATGCGTGGACAAGTTTTTCTTGTTCTCACACTTCATGTACAAGCTCGTAGTGAGCGTGTACATTGTTGAACAGCCAAGGCTAAAATCTAAAATAACCGATGCTTTACCCAGTTTTAATGGGGAGATAATTTTACTCTTGACAGTGTAAAAAACAAAAGGCTACTGATTAGTATTTTGCTGTGTACTGTACCACCACCACCACCACCACCACCCACTCTTCTTTCCCAGAAATGTAGTTGTGCTTAATAAATACTGGCATTGGCGTAAGCTACTGTATGTACAGTACAGCTATGTACTGTGTATGTGCGAGACAGAACACTCTCTTGTGTCCATGACTGTGTCCGCGGAAGGTGGGGTGGGGTGCGTATGGACAAGATGTCAATGATGAAATATTGTGTGTGCATGTGTGCGCGCTATAGGGTGTGTACGTGTGTTCAAGGTGCAAGTCAATAAAGTGCTTTTGTCAATCCCTGAATCTCTGAGTCAGTAAAGTGCATTCGGCAATCTCTGATTGAGCATTTTGATTGACAGGGGAACAAAAGATGCAAAGGGGTCAGATACAATATTCCGAGCTTGTCTCAACAAAACTGCTTGTTCAAAGATGGCCTATGGGGAGTGATGGGAGGGGGGGTGGACATGCCCATGATCTTCCCAGCCATGTTTGCTAGCCTACTTATTTGAGATTTGTACTTTGCACAGTTAGATTGCCAAACCAGCTGGACATACCGTATCTTAGGATTGACTCTATACTATAGCTCTGTAAAAGGCCAACATGATATTTACACTGACTCCAAAAAGCCTAAGTCTTCTGAGAAAGTATAGACTTAGAACACAGTGTTGTAACATGCGTGTATCTTAGAACACAGTGTTGTAACATGCATGTATCTTAGAACACAGTGTTGTAACATGCGTGTATCTTAGAACACAGTGTTGTAACATGCGTGTATCTTAGAACACAGTGTTGTAACATGCGTGTGCCAGCTCAGGTCCTCGTCGATCTGTACTCCCAGGTATTTATACGAGGGGACCTGTTTGATGTTATGTTCATGGACACTAATCATACTGTAGTCTCCTATGGACCTGGGGTCCAGCTATGACCTCCTCTGTTTTGTTTACATTTATTTTCAGAAGGTGTAGATCACACCACTCTATAAACTTGTCTACTCCCTCTGTATGGCTGAGGATGTTATTATCGCTCTTGAGCAGACTAAGTATATCACGGTGTCATCGGGAAAACTTGATAACAAACTGATTTGGATGTGAGCTGACACAGTCGTCCGTGTACAAGGTAAACAGAAAAGAAGAGCTGACTGTTCCTTTGGGGCACTCCTATATACTACACAGTGTCTCCTCTGAGAACACAGAGTTAAATCTCACCCTCTGTGGTCTACTAGAGAGAAAAGAAAAATTCCATTTTATTATAAAGGGGTTCACATTTAACTGAGCTAATTGTACGCAACAGAATGTCTGGATGTATAGTATTAAAAGTCGATAAAAAGTAATCTGGCATATGCTACCTTACTTTCCAGGTGTTTCAAAGTGAGATGAGCTACTGTAGATATTTATTGAAATTTATTGAAATGTATTGAAAAGATTTCCAGCACAGGATGAAATCCTCTACGCCAGACTCACAACAGACATAATACATATTAAAATTACTACAGTACATACAGTACATACATACAGTACATACATACAGTACATACAGTACATACATACATACATACATTCGTATTCTTTTTTTTTTTACACTTTAAAACCAACCAAGTTCATGTGGACCCGCCCTCTTTGTTTTTTTCTTATATCTTATACATAATACACTTTCAAGTCCCGTATTTACCAGTCTTTGACCTTACAAGCCAGCCCTATAGTTATACAAAAAAACCTTTTGTTGTCCAAAGTTTGTCAAGTCTATTCTTAAAAGTATTGACATGCATCGCATGTACTGCGTTTCTTAGAATAATGCAAATTGATACTGGTCTAGCTGAGGTCCTATACCTCCTTTCGGAGTTCCTCTGTCAGGATCCTCTCCAGTGCTTTTACTACCTTAGATGTTATAGCCACAGGCCTATAATCATTATTCTCTAGTGGACATGCTTTCTCACTGATTTTCTCCAAATCTCAGGCACTACTGTGACCCCTTTTCCACCGGTTGGTTCCCAATAGGAACCGGTTCAGTTCTTTTCCACCGGTTGGTTCCCAGTGGGAACCGGTTCAGTTCTTTTCCACCGGTTGGTTCCCAGTGGGAACCGGTTCAGTTCTTTTCCACCGGTTGGTTCCCAGTGGGAACCGGTTCAGTTCTTTTCCACCGGTTGGTTCCCAGTGGGAACCGGTTCAGTTCTTTTCCACCGGTTGGTTCCCAGTGGGAACCGGTTCAGTTCTTTTCCACCGGTTGGTTCCCAGTGGGAACCGGTTCAGTTCTTTTCCACCGGTTGGTTCCCAATAGGAACCGGTTCAGTTCTTTTCCACCGGTTGGTTCCCAGTGGGAACCGGTTCAGTTCTTTTCCACCGGTTGGTTCCCAATGGGAACCGGTTCAGTTCTTTTCCACCGGTTGGTTCCCAGTGGGAACCGGTTCAGTTCTTTTCCACCGGTTGGTTCCCAATGGGAACCGGTTCAGTTCTTTTCCACCGGTTGGTTCCCAGTGGGAACCGGTTCAGTTCTTTTCCACCGGTTGGTTCCCAGTGGGAACCGGTTCAGTTCTTTTCCACCGGTTGGTTCCCAGTGGGAACCGGTTCAGTTCTTTTCCACCGGTTGGTTCACAATGGGAACCGGTTCAGTTCTTTTCCACCGGTTGGTTCCCAATGGGAACCGGTTCAGTTCTTTTCCACCGGTTGGTTCCCAATGGGAACCGGTTCAGTTCTTTTCCACCGGTTGGTTCCCAATGGGAACCGGTTCAGTTCTTTTTGGTTTTTAGGCCATGAGCCAGAGCTCCAACATTTGTGGATGAACTATACCGTATATTAAATTGTTTAAAAAATAAATAAATACATGATAACCCTTCCACAGTAGTAGCTTTTTCATATTTTCGATTATTTTGCATATTTTCCTACATAATGCCTCATTTGCATATTTAAAAATGTAAAATGTGTAATACAATAAATCATTGTCTTCGTGTAAGTACTCAATTGTGTAGGTTTCATGGTGATAACAATCTGGTTTTGCGACACTCAATTCATAATTAACGTTTCAATTTTGGAGCTCTGGCTCATGGACTAAAAACCAAAAAGAACTGAACCGGTTCCCACTGGGAACCAACCGGTGGCAAAGGGGCCTGTATGTGAGTCTAACTCACTCAGTCAGCTGAGGGGCTAACTCCTCAGCACACGTTTTCAACAGGAAAGCATGCATTCCGTCTGGCCCTGTTGCTTTATCGGTCTGTATGGTTTTAAAAAACACTTTACAGACGGTGTCCTGATCTATTTCCATCCTGTTATTATTAACAGCATCACAGTTCAGTTCATTAATCACCTCGTAGCATCCCTGAGAAGTATCACATTCAAAGCGCCATAAAGAAATGATTAAACTCATTCGCTCTGGCGCTCTCATCTAGAGCAAAGATGGGATTCCTCTCCGACTTCACATTAGTCGTCTCCCTGATGGAGTCCCAGAGTCTTTTTGTGTTCCGCTCGTTCCTTAAACTTCTTTCTGGCTTCTCTCATTTGTATATTCAGTTATAGTTAACGTTAATGTATACACTCCTTGATTTCATTCTTGAGGTATATATGTTCTATTATTATTAAACTTTTAGTTATTACTTTCTGTGGCACTATATCATTTCAACACAAAAATAAATATAAGCTGTAATAGCTGTGTCAATGCTATAGCATCCTCAAAGACAATGTCCCAGTCAGTACACATATAGGAAGCATCCTCAGTTGCGTCCCTAGACCACACATTTACGCGTGTCCGTGTGTGCGTGCGTGCGTGCGGTCTGTGTGTGTCTGTGCGTGCGTGTGTGCTTAAGTTATGAGTGATGTGTCGTACTGAAGAAACAAGCGTGTATACAGTATCTGGATGGAACCTAAACTGATAATAACCTGAGTTATGGCGTTTTGTTTTCCTTGTGCAGTTTGAGGTGACCTCACTGTGGGGATAACCGAGAGATAAAGTGTTGACAGACAGAGTACCAAATCACTCTCCACCACAGATACATATATAGATAAATATACATAATCATATAATCCATGCAGGCTTTGTGTCGCCACATTTTGGAATGTATCAATTGTTGTGTTTGATGCAGGTCCATTTAGTGTTTTATTTAGTTAACCCATTCTGACCTGAGATCAGATTCCTACAAGGTTTCCACTGGACACACACTGGTCTGATTAACCCATTCTGACCTGAGATCAGATTCATACGAGGTTTCCACTGGACACACACTGGTCTGATTAATAAAGATATCACTTATTTTATTGACTTGTCCAGAGAGACCGAGATTGATAACGATGAATATAGCTGTGTAGTGGTATTGATGTGGCGTCGTCTACGCTGATAAAGTTCTGCCAATCAAGTTGAAGCCCTGCAAATTCGGATGGATTTCGATTGGCCGTCGATTGTGTTTCTGTTGTTCATCAAATCGTCGTTTATGTTGGGAAAAGGCAGTTTGAAAAGGTGGGTTTTGAGTGTGCTTTTGAACATTTCGAAGGTGGGGGGCAGCTCTGATGTGAGTTCCACTGCGAAGGCCCTGTCTCCCCATGTCCATGTGTTGGATCTGTGGGGTTCCAGCATGTGTGTGAATGGGTGAATGTTATTGCACTATGTAAAGCGCCTTGGATAAAGGTTCTATATGTAAATGCACCATTTACCTTGATTAGATAATTGACACTGGGTGAAAAAAATAAAATAAATTAAAGTATTCAATCAATCAAAAAGACAGTCTCAAAGGCAAGCACACCGCTCTTTTTCTTGTCTGATAAAGTGGAACATGCGTTGATTGAAGAGACATGCGGGCTGTTGTCTTGAAGCCAGCCCAGGTAGATCGTTTTGCTCCCTTGATGTTTGGCAGAACAAACTAAAGCATCATTTCTTGCACTTGTTGCCTTACATGGTCGCGGCGGAGTATCTTAATGTCCAATCTATATGCAGGGAGCGCGAGTGAGGGAGCTTTAACCCATTCTGGACGTGAACCCCTTTTGGTGTTTTTAAGCATTGTGTTATACTTTAGCTGTTGACAAAATAGCGCGGCACTGAGTGCTAGCTGCGCTCTGAACTTGTAGATCTGCTGTTTTTGAAGAATCGCGAAAATATGGCACGGATCTTCTTTCAGAGCGGGCGTTTTTTTAACTCGTATCTTTGCTTCTGGGTGGTCCCTGGAACTACATATTTTCAGATGGGGGGGTCGGCGGTCAAATACATACAGTTTTTGGGGTCCTTGACACGAAATATTGAGCACCACTGACTCAGCTTATAGAAAGGTATTATAAAAAATTATAAAAAAAGGTATTTCAGAAAACTAGAAAGATTTCTATAGTTTTCTGAAATACCCTATTTCAGGAAACTGTTATGATTTTAGAAGATGAATTTTGCCGTCAGGCCTAAATGTGTTAACCCATTTAGGCCTGAAAAAATGTCTTTTAAATCCTGACAGTTTTCTGAAATACCTATGTTTCTATAGGCCTATATCACTTAATATTTCATGTCAAGGACGCCCAAAAATGATCTGTAATTGGCCTTCCGACGCCCATCTGAAAATATGTTGTTCCAGGGACCTCCTCCCCAGAAGCAAAGATTTGAGTTAAAAACGTTTGTTCCAAATTTGAGGCACATTTTCAAGATTTTTCAAAAATAGCAGACCCACAAGCTCGTAGCGCGCCACTCGGTGGCGCGCTACGAGCTTGTAGGTCTGCTATTTTTCAATAGCTAAATTATTAGCATTAACATAATGTTTAAAACACCAAAAGGGGCTCCCGCCCAGAATGTGTTAAAAGTCAAGGCGTCTGGATGCGTTATTCATGTGGAGAGGCAGGACCAGAGGGAGAATTATGTAAGAAGCGGTATATATCCCAGCGGTAATGGGCTCATGCCGTCTCACGCATCTATTTAGCCGTTATGAAACCTGTCTGGCACCGACCGTAATAATCACACACACTCTTATTATGCAAGACTCCAGAAACGGTGCCATCATGCATAACGTGCGCACACACACGTGCACAGTGCACACACACACACACACACACACACACACACACACACACACACATGCATGCACGACGCACGTGCACACGCACACTCAATGAACTCATTCACTGGATGCAACAAAAAAATATCGTTCTTGATTGCGTTTTCGTGCACGTGAATCACATGCACGTGCAAATTGCGCATGTATGCATGCATGCATGGGGCCTTTTGATTTGATTCAGCTCCAGGGCCCTCACAGGGGTCACCCATTCACACACACACACACACACACACACACACACACACACACACACACACACACACACACACACACACACACATTCATGCACCTTTACATAGATTGTGCATCACCCATTCACACACACACACACACACACACACACACACACTCACACGGGACTTGACAAAGGGTGAATTGGCACAACGAGGTCGTTCGTGTCTCCCGAGCTGCACCGTAGAACCGTCTTTCTATTATACACTTAGACTAAATCTTTTGCTCTTTCTTTTTTTTTTTGCACTGACTTAAATGTATTTATCATTGCACATACGTATTAAACAGTAAACACTTCTTGTGCATTGAATGTTGAATCTATTCTGGTTATATTTGGTATTTATCCATTGTTATATACCTGCCTCAAAATGGCTTCCCAATCACTTGATTGGTTTTTTCCTGCATGACGAGCACACCCCCTATATGGAGTCCACCTGTTGTTGCTCCCCTATCAGTGTGTGTTTGTCCTGTGGCTTCTTTGTTCCCTGAAGAAGGCCGAAAGGTCGAAACGTTTGATAATAATACAGCATCGTGGCTACGAGTGTGCGACCTTTTTTTCTCCTTTTTACTTATGTACTGCCTTAGGCCGCAGCACCTCCCCAACACTGTTTTTGATTGATTGATTGAAATATTTATTAACAGTTTGTAGAATTACAGTACATTTTAAGCACAGACTCAATACAGAGACTGTCAGTGGTCTGTGAGTGGACGACCCAATTAAGCATTACACTTGTTTACAACAGGGTCCACATTGTTCAATTCATCAAAACATTTAGAGACATACAAATAGTCACTTCTTCTGGTGTGTTCTTCTTTCCTGTTTTGTCTTTCTTTTTTTTTGTTGTTTCAGTCACTAATTCCACTTCTGACATCAGTAGCTATACAGCGACAGAGTCTACAGTATATAGGCTCATGGTGTTAAGTGTCTGAGTGATCTACACACACTTCATTAGCACACACATACATGTGAATTTGGCTCTCCGCGAGGCCCTAGACAGAGTCTCCCTCTAACCTATAGCTCTGGTCAATAGCTCTAATGCGTTGCATTTAGAGCTATAATTATGTTTACTTTCAACTTCCGGAGCTCACATGAATGCAGACCAACCATGCAGCCTCTTGTCTTTAGTGTAAATACATTTTTCTACTCACCAAAACAAAGGCGGGTTGTGTGCATTAGAAAGCCTATACTTTCCCTATAGTGGGAGCACTCTGAGCCCCCCCCCCCCCCCCCCCCGCCCCCCCCCCCAAAGAAGCAAAGATTTGCGTTAAAAACGTTCGCTCTGAAAGTATATAATCATATTCAAAGACTTGCGCCACATTTTCACGAGTCTCTCAAAAATAGCAGACCTATACAAGCTCGTAGCACGGCACTCGGTGCTGCACTATGTGAGCTTGTAGATCTGCTATTTTTCAACGGCTAAAGTATAACACCAAATTCCCGTCCAGAATGTGCTAACATCCACAAACGTATGACGCTCATAATGAGTAAACTATATACACACTAAACCCAAGCGTTTAGGTTATAAACTGTTTTAAACACATCATTTGTAACACTTTTTAAACGTGTCACAGTGTTTAGATTATAAACAGAAGAACATGTTTAATCGCCTGTAACACTTTTTAAACACATGAACGTGTTTAGTTTTTACAATCAAAGTCAGTCATATTATACAGGTGTTTAGAATTTGAACACTAGGTGTTCTCGTGAGGTGTTCTCGTGTTCTACTGTATTGTATGAATATTAATAAACACTTGGCATTTTATTATTACACACATGGTGTTTAGGTTTAAACGCGTCACATGTTCCAGGGATTTACAGTGTATAAATGCTTCATCATACAGTCTGGAGCAACAGAGGAGCTGTCATAATTCATAATGACTGAACTATATAAATGCTTCATCGATAGAGCTATGAAGTATAACATAATGCATAAAACACCAAAGGGGTTCCCGGCGCACCAAAACGGTGCTGACTAAAGGGGTGGCGAGTGACGGTTCCGTTGAGTCGCGTGCAGTCAGTGCTGCTCAGAGCAAAGTGCCACCCGGGCAGTTTATACATCATATCACTGGACAAGATCTAACGTTTGTTTAACTCATTCTGACCTGAGATCAGATTCATACGAGGTTTCCACTGGACACACACACTGGTCTGATTAAACACTCGTACTGTATAGAATACAGTACTGGACACGTGTACTGTATGACGTGACCATTGCAGAAGATATGATGAGGTCATTGAAAAGAACAGATTGTTATAGGAAAACAACAGAGGTACAGTATATCTCCTATCACGGCGCGATGCACAGGCGTCGAGTCTACTGTATATCTATCTGATAAGTTCAGAGATGGCCATGGCATCAGGAGTATGACTGGGATGAGAGAATCAACATGTATTTATCCCATTCTGACCTGAGATCAGATTCATACGAGGTTTCCACTGGACAACACACTGGTCTGATTAACCCATTCTGACCTGAGATCAGATTTTAAAAAATGCCAGTCGTTCTTCGATTTTTCAAAAACAGCAGATCTACAAGCTCGTAGCGCGCCACTCGGTGCGCGCTACGAGCTTGTAGATCTGCTGTTTTTCAATAGCTATAAAGCATGACATGATGCTAACACCAAAACGGGTTCCCGTTCAGAATGGGTTATTAGGTCAGGCAGATAAATGTCAGTGCCAATCATATACATGGTGTGTGTGTGTGTGTGTGTGTGTGTGTGTGTGTGTGTGTGTGTGTGTGTGTGTGTGTGTGAGAGATATACTGATATTGGCCCGTAGCACTTGTCCTATAGCCTCGATGACCTTACGGGCGTATGCGAAGGCTCAACTTATGTAACTTATAGTATGTATATCATATATGTATAGTTTCATTATTTAGATATTCCACTGTTGCGTTCTTATAGCTTATGCATGTTTCATGATAACTACTTTTGTATGTATGTGATGTATTGCCATGCTTGTTGTTCTTGCTTAATGTAAGTCGCTCTGGATTAAGAGCGTCTGATAAATTGTACACACGCACACACGCACACGCACACGCACACACACACACACACACACGCACACGCACACACGCACACACACACACACACACACACATACTGTATTAGTATTTAGTATTAGTTGTACTGCAGATCTGTTTCAGCTATACATTTTCACAAATGTTATTAAGTTGGACTACAGAGGAGCTATTGGCTTGACCATAAAAGGCTAAGCATGTTATTTTTGATAGCATGCTATCCTAATAATGACGTTGTAACACTTCGATGTACAGTACATGTACGTATACAGTATATAATGTGAGCGTTTTCCTCGTGCGTTTCAGACTATATAGCGTTAAACAGCGTACGTGCCATTTACTCTGTACGTCCCATTAAGACTGCTCCTCCAAAATGCCAAAAACTGTAAATTATAAATTTACAGTAAGTATAAATAAAGCCTAAAGCGTGTGGGCGAGCCGTGTAAACACAGCTAGAGATGTAAAGAGGAGACGAGGCAGGAACAGAGCAGGGTCATAAACTGCTTTTTTTTATTTATTATACTTGCCTGTAAATTAAGTTAATTTACAGTATATAAATTAAGTTAATTTACAGGCAAGTATATAAAAAAAGGTGGCTTAATTGAATTAACCCATTTTGGACGCGAGCGCTTCTGTGTGGCCTTAAAGCTTTTAACCATTTGTCTTTCAACCATTTTTTTCAAACTTTAGCTGTTGAAAAATAGCAGATCTACAAGCTCAAGCACGAGCTTGTATTAGGTCTTCTATTTTTTTGAAAAATCGTGTGTTGCAAATCTTTGAATATGTATTCTTTCAGAGTGAACCGTTGTAACTCAAATCTTTGAATATGTATTCTTTCAGAGTGAACGGTTGTAACTCAAATCTTTGAATATGTATTCTTTCAGAGTGAACCGTTGTAACTCAAATCTTTGCTTCTGGGTGGGGAGGTCCCTGGAACAACATATTTTGAGATTGGGGTCGGCGGCCAATTACATATAAATCCCGGGGGATCCTAGACATGAAATAGTTTGAGAAGCACTGACGTGGAAACAGAGGTGTTTCAGGCCACTGGCCTGTGTTGTGTTGTGGCCACTGGCCACACACACACACACACAGACACACACACACACACACACACACACACACACACACACACACACACACACACACACACACACACACACACACACACACACACACACAGACACAGACAGACAGACAGACACACATTTACTCAAGCACATACAAACTGTGTATACAAAGTATACACAATATACTGACATAAACATGCACTGCACGTTGCAAGCA